>NC_084757.1:26269768-26374768 GCF_033978785.1 Entelurus aequoreus
AAGCAGGGAGGTAATGGGTCCCATTTTTATAGTCTTTGGTGTGACCCGGCCGGGGTTTGAACTCACAACCTACCGATCTCAGGGCGGACACTCTAACCCAGACCTGGGCATTCTGCGGCCCGCGGGCCGCATCCGGCCCTTTGTGCGTCCCTGTCCGGCCCGCGTGAGGCCAATTATAAATTACAAAATAAATTTTAAAAAGTATCTATGTCGAGTGTGCAATACAACGGTGCTGCTTTTGTTTTGAAAATCGTTATTTGTATTACTTCCGTGTGGACGTATGCGTGTGCGTGATTGTGAGTGAATGTGAACAGCTGCAATCATTAATTACAAAATAAAGTTGAAAAAACATCTATGTCGTGCGCGCAATACAACTGTGCTGCTTTTATTTTGAAAATTATTATTTATGGGCGTGTGTCAGTGTGTAACCTGCGAGTGAAGGTGCACATGCAGCGACAAGTGATGCACGGTTTACACCCGAGACGCTAAAAAGAGAAAAGTTGATGAAGAATGGCGTGTTTCCAACAAGACATGGACTGCCATGCAACGTTCCCTCTAAGGTGCGTGCCTGCGCAATTGCGCACTGCTCAAGCGTCTGCTGCGCGCAGCAAATATATGCCGCGCACCAAATCAAATCCCATCTGAATTCTAAACAAAATAAACATATTTATTCTATGTAATTTTGCAATGCAACTTTGAGTGACAGTGACAACAAGCGGCCCTAACGGTGTTCGTCAACACCGTTCAATTGAACACCGTTCAATTATTGTAACGCCTATCTTGATGCTTCGAGGCCAGGAATTATATCGATCACTTTATTGAGCAAAACTGTTTATATTCGGCCATAACCACACCAAAAACATAAGTAAAACAATTCTATCTCGAAAAACTAGTCATTTTCTGCCGTACAAACCAGGCCAAAACCAACTTGTCATCTGTCACCAACACGCATAGCACTAAACCACTGGTGCGTTTACGGCCACACAAAAAGTCGGACAACTCAAACATCACACAAAGTTACACTATGACTCCTCAGTCATACGTGTGCTTATTTTACTGTCATTTATTATTAATGTTAATTTATTTATATTAGTCATGGAATGCTGTTACATACACTATGTTGAAGTATTACTATTATTATTAATTATTATTATTATTATTATTATTATTATTTATCTTACGGTATATATCAAAAATAATATTGAGCAAAATTTAATTGAAATATTGTCGATGTGGCCCTCCAGCAGTGCTCGGGTTGCGCACGCGGCCCCCGGTAAAAATTAATTGCCCACCCCTGCTCTAACCACTAGAATAAGTGATATAATTTATATATTTGTTTACATCAAAATTGCTACTTTGTTCTCTGTACAGTATTTCTATTTTATATGATTTATTTTACATACAGTGCATACATACACGTGTGTGTGTGTGTGTGTGTGTGTGTGTGTGTGTGTGTGTGTGTGTGTTTATATATATATCGAGTCATACCAAAGACTATAAAAATGGGACCCATTACCTCCCTGCTTGGCACTCAGCATCAAGGGGTTGGAATTGGGGGTTAAATCACCAAAAATGATTCCCGGGCGCAGCCACCGCTGCTGCTCACTGCTCCCCTCACCTCCCAGGGGGTGAACAAGGGGATGGGTCAAATGCAGAGGACAAATTTCACCACACCTAGTGTGCGTGTGACAATCATTTGTACTTTAACTTTAAATATATATATATATATATATATATATATATATATATATATATATATATATATATATATATATATATATATATATATATATATATATATATATATATATATATATATATATATATATATATATATATATATATATATATATATATATACTGTGTATGTATATATATATATATATACTGTGTATGTATATATGTGTGTGTATATATACATTTGTTGAGCACCCCTGATAAATTATGTAATTTAAATGTGTTAAAATTATACTGTATCTTGTTTTCCTACTTTATTTGGGGATTTTATGTTAAAAGGCATTAAAAAGTGCTCTAAAAATGTCATTCTTTATAACTTATAATATATTAAAATGTATGATGTTATTTAAAGACATTCTTATTATACTGTTTCTTGTTTTGGGGGGGTAGGGGGGGGGATTTTAACATAAAATATATTGTAATCAAAAAATGTATTATATATTATGTATATATATATTTTTTATTTTTTTAAAAATTGTTATTTATTTATTTATATATTCACCAATTTTAGTTTGGAAAAAGTGATTCCATGGTCACATTATGTGAAGTGAATTATATTTATATAGCGCTTTTCTCTAGTGACTCAAAGCGCTTTTACATAGTGAAACCCAATTTCTAAGTTACATTTAAACCAGTGTGGGTGGCACTAGGAGCAGGTGGGTAAAGTGTCTTGCCCAAGGACACAACGGCAGTGACTAGGATGGCGGTAGGACTCTATTTACAATAGTATTGTTATTTCATTTAAAAAGTGCTCTAAAATACAATTATTTATAACTTACAATATATTCAAATGTATTTTGTAATTTTAATATATTCATATCACACTGTATCTTGTTTTTATTTGGGGATTTTGATTTAAAATATATTGTAATCAACATATATTTTCTTAATATTATGTATTATTACATTTATATCTTATATCATTTTATTAGATTTATATATTCAACAGTTTTAGGTTGGAAAAAGTGATTACATTTTCAGATCGTGCAGGACTGTATTTAAAATATCTTATTTAAAAAGTTATTCAAAAATTTAATTCTTCATAACCTCTAATGTATTCAAATTTTTTATGTAATTTAAATATATTATTATTATACGTTATGTTTTTATTTGGGGATTTTTACATAAATACATTGTAATCAAAAACAATTTTCTTATAATTATGTATTATAGTTTATATAATTTTTTACATTTATGTATTTACCAATTTTAGTTTGGAAAAAGTGATTCCATGGCCCCATTATGTCGGACTCTATTTACCAATGTCCTTATTATTTAATTTAAAAAGTGCTTTAAAATATAATTCTTTATAACTTATAGTGTATTCAAATGTAGTTTGTAATTTGAATATATTCATATCACACTGTATCTTGTTTATTTGGGATTTTGATTTAAAATATATTGTAATCAAAACATTTTTTTATATATATATATTTTATTATTATCATATATTATTACATGTATTTTTATATCATTTTTAAAGATGTATTTATTCAACAATTTTAGTTTAGAAAAAGTCATTCCATTTTCACATCGTACAGGACTGTATTTAAAATATAATTTCACGTAAAAAATTATTTAAAATATGATTCTTTAGAACTTATATTCACTTTTTATGCGATTTGAATATATTTATGTTATACTGTATCTTGTTTTTTATTTGGGGATTTTAATTTAGAATATATTCTAATCCAAAAAATATTTTCTTATAATTATGTATTACATTTATATTTAATAAGTCTATTTAAGTTTGGGAAAAGTCATTCCACGTTCACATCGTTTGTATTTGAATTATTATTTCATCTGTAATGTTTTTCTATTGATGCTTCTAGGTGGGCTTTGTAGCGGGCAGCAACGGAAACCCCCTCCCATCCCAGTACCTGAACGCCCTGGACAGCACGCTGATCCCCGTCATCCACAGCAGGGGGCGCAAAAGAGGCGACGAGCCCCTCGTGATGGAGCTCATCTTTTATATCCTGGAGTTCATCACCTAAACAAGTCATGCGGCCTCCAACTAGACCTGACCTGACCTGACCTCAGCAGTGCTGCCACCAGGAGCGTCCACTGACGAGTCACGAGAGCGAGGTCCCACTCCACTGGTTTTTCCTCATCTTACCCAGCAGGTGAAACTCAAGCCGCAGCATTTAAGTAGCAACCCCACAGCTTGTTCATGTGTGGGGAAAATAGCTTTAACACAGCAGCTGGATTCAACCCTGCAGCTTTAAATCCAAGAGAATGACTTAGGTAGTAGTTAATGCACATGGAATGAATGCCTGATGGATCGTTATTTGATTATTCTAGTCAGCTTAGAAATAAAACTTTGCAATGACAACTATAAGGCTTGTTTGTCACTCCAACATCTAATATACTTTTAGTGCAGTACTTCCGTTACATTGTTTTATTTTGCTACTTCCGTTTACCATCACGGTTTGAATTTTAGGTAACACTTTAGTATGGGGAACATATTCACCATTAATTAGTTGCTTATTAACATGCAAATTAGTAACATATTGGCTCTTAATTAGTCATTAAGTACTTATTAATGCCTTATTCTGCATGGCCTTATTATACAACCAGTAAGCCATTAACTAAGAGTCTTCCCTCAATAACCTCAGAATTATTGCTTATTAGTAACCCTAATCCTAACCCTTATATGTTCCCCATACTAAAGTGTTACATAGAATATGTTCCCCATACTAAAGTGTTACCGAATTTTAATTAAATTACAGAAAAACCTTGATTAGTAATTTTTTATGTCAGGGGTCCCCAAAGTCCCAAGTAAAACTTTTTTTTTTAAAAAATCTGTCCTTTCTAATCCATTTTCTACCGCTTGTTACTCTCGGTGTCTTCTCGCCGCTCAGGCAAATCATATTGTCTAAAAATTAATTTTCCCATTGATAACGTTGACATCATCGCGCTCGGCCACATTACATACTTTTATTACAGTAAAATTATTCGTACTTTCTTATAAAATAAATCTAGTGTTCCTCCGTAATAGTAAAAAAAAAAGATAATTTACATGTATACAAAAAGGGAGGTATATGCTTTTCAATTACCTGCCATGTTTGATCAATAGTTGACCAAAATAGAAATAATTGGAAATACTTGTTTACACAATTTGGAGATTTGTTCATAAAAAAACTAAACAAAAAAAAACCATACATGCCTGCCATGTTTGATCTGTAGTCAATCTTTATTTTTCTCTGTGTGATAAAAATTATGTATAATACAAAATCCTTATAGAGTAAGAATATTATTCACAATTATTTTTTATTCACAATTTTTTTTCCCGCGGCAAATATAAATATCTATTTTCTATACCGCTTATCCTCATTAGGGTCACGGGTAAACTAGAACTTTTTGCACATAGAAAATTTACAAACTTTTGGAAAGAGTGTCTTTTTTTAATGGTAAAAAAAAATGGCGATATCCTGTGCATGCTTTTCAATATGCCATGTTTGATCACTATAAAATATAGAAAAAGTAGAGCATTCAATATCTTGACCTTCCGCTGCCCATCTTTGCGGTCAAATAAAAAAGCATGTATGTCCATTTTTTTTTTTTACAAATCAAAAGCAATACATAATAGTACATTTGTATGTTAAAAAATATCTACATATACATTGAAAAACATTTTTGAAAGATTTTTTTCATATACAAACATTTGGAGAAACATGCTTACGAAGTGTGGAGATTGTTTTCATATACAAAATTTAAAAAATCAGATGCATGCCTTTCAATAAACTGTCTCCTACACTTCATAAGTAGTTAATCAATCTTCATTAATTATCTTTGCTGTGTAATAAAAAGCATGTATCCAAAATAAATTTTAAAAATCCAATACATTTCAGATTTTTGAGGGCAAATATCTTTTTTCTATATTGCTTATCCTCATTTTAGGGTTACAGCTAAGCTGGAGTCTATCACAAATGGAACAATAATTTATTAAAGGTCATATAAAAAAGGAGCTGATGCTTTGTGGTTGCCAACTAATTATTATTTTTTCCTCCCGTGATGAAAAGGACACATCTCCAAATCATTTTAAATGAAATTTAAATTTCCAAAAATGTATACACTTTTTTAAATATACAAAAAATTATCGTAACGCGTTCAATGGCATAAGATAATATAAAACATTTAATATTAATATTTGGTCAGCAGTTAGAAAACTCAAATATGCTTTTGCTGCACCTTCCGGTCTTTCTGTCCCTTCAAACAAAGCAGAATGTGTGTTGTATAACTCCCACTAGCTCCACATTCCTCACATATCCCCAGACAAGCGACTGCTTCTCTTCTTGGTGGCGAGGCAGCACATTGGCGATGGCACGGTTACAATCCTATGTTGTTGTTACCACACACACAAACACGCCTACCTCTTTAGAACCACTTTTTCTAGATATATAAAGATTTGTATTTACAACATTAATAATATATACATACTATGCCAATATAAAAAAGCTTGTGAAAAATGAGTTGGAATTTCACAAGAAAAACTTAGAATTTTGGCAGTGTTATAATAAAAGTCGTAATTTTACTCAACGCAAGTCAAAATTTTACATGAAAAACTGAACATTTGTGCAATATTATGATAAAGGTAGGAATTTTACTCAATAAGTCGCAATTTTACAAGAAAAGCTTAACATTTTGGCAATTTTATGAAAAGAGTTGTAAATTTACTCGACAAAAGTCACAATTTTATAAGAACTTTAAAATGTTGGCAACATTATAATAATAATCGGAATTTCACTTGGCAAAATTATGACAAGTCATAATTTTACTCAAAAAATTTCAGTATTTTACAAGAACAAACAAATTGGCAATATTGTGATAAGTCTGAATTTTATATGACAAACGTCACCGTTTTACATTAAAAAAAAGTGATAATTTTACGAGAAAATATTTCAGAAGCAGAAAGAATGAGAAATTGTTACCAATTTTATAAGAAAAAAGTCGACACTGCTTTTAGTAAATATTTTTTTTGTTTGAATTTTTTTTATTTGTAATTAGTTTTTTAATCTTCATTATTTACTTCGTTATTCCAGTATGTCTCTATATATATCCCTTATCCCATAAAATCCCTCCTTTTTGGGACCACCCTAATTTTGATAGATTTCACCACCAGGGGTGCAAATGAGACATTCTCTATTAGATGCAATGGTTTTCCGTATTGGGACCATGATTTATGTCCTAACTTGTTCACCGGTCCTCATATGGAAGGAACTTTTCCTTGTTGTCTCAAAAAGGTTTGAAATACTACACACGCACACGCACGCACGCACACGCGCGCACACACACACACACACACACACACACATTACCTTCTTGAGACCTCAGAAAAATGCCTACCTCTTTAGGACCACCCTTTCTAGATATATAAAGATTTGTATTTACAACATTAATAATATATACATACTATGCAAATATAAAAAAGCTTGTTGTGAAAAATGAGTTGGAATTTCACTAGAAAAACTTATAATTTTGTCAGTGTTATAATTAAAGTCGTAATTTTACTCAACGCAAGTCAAAATTTTACAAAAAAAACTGAACATTTGTGCAATATTATGATAGAGGTTGGAATTTTACTCAATAAGTCGCAATTTTACAAGAAAAGCTTAACATTTTGGCAATTTTATGAAAAGAGTCGTAAATTTACTCAAGTCACAAATAGCAATATTATAATACATATATATATATATATCCATCCATCCATCTTCAACCGCTTATCCGGAATCGGGTCGCGGGGACAGCAGCTCCAGCAAAGACCCCCAGACTTCCCTCTCCAGAGCAACATTTGCGACTTCCTCCTGGGGAATCCCGAAGCGTTCCCAGGCCAGAGAGGAGATGTAATCCCCCCATCTGGTCCTTGGTCTGCCGCGGGGCCTCCTCCCAGTGGGACGTGCAACGAGGACCTCCCTAGGGAGACGCTCGTGAGGCATCCGCACGAGATGCCCGAACCACCTAAGCTGGCTCCTTTCCAAGCGAAGGAGCAGCGGCTCTACTCCGAGTCTCTCTCGGGTGACTGCACTTCTCACCCTATCTCTAAGGGAGATGCCAGCCACCCTTCTGAGGAAACTCATTTCGGCCGCTTGTATCCGCGATCTTATTCTTTCGGTCATTACCCACACTTCATGACCATAGGTGAGAGTAGGAATGTAGATAGCTCGGTAGACCGAGAGCTTTGCCTTCTGGCTCAGCTCCCGTTTCGTCACAACAGTGCGGCAGAGAGACTGCAATACTGCCCCAGCTGCTCCGATTCTCCGGCTGATTTCCTTCTCCATCTTTCCCTCACTCGTGAACAAGACCCCGAGATACTTAAACTCCTCCACCTGGGACAGAGTCCTGTCCCCTACCCGGACTGTACAAACCATCGGTTTCCTGCTGAGAACCATGGCCTCAGATTTGGAGATGCTGATCCTCATTCCAGCCGCTGAACACTCGGCTGCGAACCGATCCAGTGAGAGCTGAAGGTCACGAACCGAAGGTGCCATCAGGACCACATCATCTGCAAACAGCAGTGACGCAACCTTTAGCCCCCCGAGACGTATACCCTCTCCGCCATGGCCACGACTCCGCCTAGAAATCCTGTCCATGAAAATCACAAACAGGATAGGTGACAGAGCGCAGCCCTGGCGGAGACCAACCCCCACTGGAAACGGATCCGACTTACATCCAAGCACCCGGACACAACTCTCGCTTTGGTTGTACAGAGATTGGATGGCCCTCAACAGGGTTCCCCTCACTCCGTACTCCCTCAGCACCTCCCACAAGATCTCCCGAGGGACGCGGTCATACGCCTTCTCCAAATCCACAAAACACATGTAGACTGGATAGGCATACTCCCAGGCCCTCTCCAGGATTCCCGCAAGCGTAAAGAGTTGGTCAGTTGTTCCACGACCAGGACGGAATCCACATTGCTCCTCTTGAATCTGAGGTTCGACTATCGGCCGGACCCTCCTTTCCAGTACCTTGGCGTAAACTTTCCCAGGGAGGCTGAGTAGTGTGATACCCCTGTAATTAGCACACACCCTCTGGTCCCCCTTTTTGAAAAGGGGAACCACCACCCCAGTCTGCCACTCCCTCGGCACTGTCCCAGACTTCCACGCAATGTTGAAAAGGCGTATCAACCAAGACAGCCCATCAACACCCAGAGCCTTCAGCATTTCTGGACGGATCTCGTCAACCCCCGGAGCTTTGCCACTGTGGAGTTGTCTAACTACCTCAGTGACTTCACTCCGAGAGATCAACGTCGATCCCCCATCATCCTCAGGCCCTGCTCCTATCAGGGAGGGTGTGTCTGATGTATTTGGGTTCAGGAGTTCCTCAAAGTGCTCTTTCCAACGCCCCACGACTTCCTCACTTGAAGTCAGCAAAGTCCCATCCTTGCCGTACACAGCTTGGATGGTTCCCTGCTTCCCCCTCCTGAGGTGCCGTATGGTCTTCCAGAACAGCTTTGGTGCCGCCCGATAGTCCTTCTCCATGGATTCCCCGAACTGCTCCCACACCCTCTGCTTAGCCTCGTCCACAGCCACGGCCGCTGCCCTTCGGGCCCGCCGGTACCTTGCAACTGCCTCCGGAGTCCCCTGGGATAACATACCCCGGTAGGACTCCTTCTTCAGTCGGACGGCTTCCCTGACCACCACTGTCCACCAGGGTGTTCGAGGGTTACCGCCCCTTGAGGCACCTAAGACCTTCTGGCCACAGCTCGCATCTGCAGCTTTAGCAATAGAGGCTTTGAACATTGCCCATTCCTGTTCAATGTCCCCAACCTCCACAGGGATGGCAGAGAAGTCCCGCCGGAGGTGTGAGTTGAAGTCCTTCCGGACAGAGGACTCCTCCAAACGTTCCCAGTTCACCCGCACTACACGCTTGGGTATATATATATATATATATATATATATATATATATATATATACACACACACACGCATACTATGCAAATATAAAAAGGTAAGCTTTTAGTCTATTTTTTTAAATTGTTTGATTGGTTTTTAATCTTCATTATTTACTTCGTTATTACAGTATGACCCTATATACATATTTAATTTTTTAAATACATTTTGGCCAAAGGGGGCGCATTTCAATTGCTTACACACACGTATTACATATGTTGGCCAGAGGGGGAGCACTTCAAATTTTTACACACACTTATTTCATATGTTGTATGCACATTAAATCAACAAAAAATCCTGACTTTGGAGCAATGTTCACGGACTCTAGTATTTGGCTCTCCATTAAATGCAACGGTTTTCCGTATTGGGACCATGATTTTGGTGCTAGGTTGTTCACCGGTCTTCATATGGAAAGTACTTTTTGTTGTTGACTCAAGAAGGGTAGAAATACACGCACACGCACGAACGCAATGTGTAGAAGATAATTTAAAAGAGCTTTTATTGGCATTTTATTATCTTTTAAATAGACAACGTGACAATTTAGAAATGATAAAGCATACCAATACAATTAGTTTTGTTGTAAAACTATTTACAAAACAAGTATTCTGTACATTATGTCATGGGTGGGGGAGGGGTCATAAGTAGTGAGTAAGCGTGTGTGCCAGTGTGATACTCGATGTTTGCAACACCAGTGAAGATTAACCATTAAACATCTTCCCTTCATACATCGTGTTTAATAGATGCTTCTCCAGAACTCTGGAGAGACACCCTAACCAACCACAAGGTGGAACCCCCACCGTGGAAGTCATCAATCGCGTTCTCTCTCTCCACGTTTTGCCATTCTAAACTATAAGCCAAAAAAAATAAGAAACCGCCAAAATGCTCTTTGGTAGTTTGGACATGTTGACCAGGTCATACTTTTTGGCCGTTTCTTCACCGGCGTCCTAGGCCTTCTTCATCTTGCCCGTGAGCGCGCTGCCGTTTTCGTGGTGAGCCGAGCCGTTGCAGGTGCCGTGCTTGACGCCGTTCTCGCGGTGCTTGCCGTTGGCATAGACGCCGGCCGCGCCGTTGGGACACGGCTGGACGCCCTGCTTGGGCAGCCGCTTGCCCTTCACGTACGCCTGCACCCAGAAGTTGGAGAAGAGCATGAAGAAGAAGGTGCCGTAAATCCACACCAAGTGGATGAAGAGCGGGAACTGGTAGTCGCAGCGGTCCATGAAGTAATACTGGGTGGCGTGGAGGGACACCAGGACGAACTGGATCTGTTGGCGAGAGACTCGTCAAACGTTTGTGAGCAAGTAGAGGACCGCAAGTGGCCGCAGACGTACGAGTTGAATGGCTGTCATGTATTTCTTCCACCACAGGAACTTCTGGAAGCGAGGCCCGGCGGCGGCGAGGCCGTAGTAGAAGTACATGACGATGTGGACGGATGAGTTGACCATGGCGTGGAAGGAACCCATTCCACCTGGAAGCAAAGATGGACAACCATGTGAGTCTACTTTATGGATTTACACTTGAAAATCATTCAATAAATGCTAGGGGTGTGGGAAAAAATAGATTCGAATTGCGATTCTCACGTTGTGCGATTCAGAATCGATTCTTTTTTCTTTCTTTTTTTTTAAATCGATTTTTTACATTTATTTAATTTAAAAACTTTTTTATTTTTTTTAATTAATCAATCCAACAAAACAATACACAGCATTACCATAACAATGCAATCCAATTCCAAAACCAAACCCAACCCAGCAACACTCTGCAACAACTGCAATAAACAGAGCAATTGAGGAGACACAAACACGACACAGAACAAACCAAAAGTAGTGAAACAAAAATTAATATTATCAACAACAGTATCAATATTAGTTACAATTTCAACATAGCAGTGATTAAAAATCCCTCATTGACATTATCATTAGACATTGATTAAAAATAAAAAAATAAAAAAACGAACAATAGTGTCACAGTGGCTTACACTTGCATCGCATCTCATAAGCTTGACAACACACTGTGTCCAATATTTTCACAAAGATAAAATAAGTCATATTTTTGGTTCATTTAATAGTTAAAACAAATTTACATTATTGCAATCAGTTGATAAAACATTGTCCTTTACAATTATAAAAGCTTTTTACAAAAATCTACTACTCTGCTTGCATGTCAGCAGACTGGGGTAGATCCTGCTGAAATCCTATGTATTGAATGAATAGAGAATCGTTTTGAATCGGGAAAATATCGTTTTTGAATCGAGAATTGCGTTGAATCGAATCGTGACCCCAAGAATCGATATTGAATCGAATCGTGTAACACCCAAAGATTCGCAGCCCTAATAAATGCCCATCATTTTTCACCAAAAAACACCTTAGAAAACACTTGGCTCAACATTAAAAGACCAAGTATTCATTAAAAACACGGCAGAAGTTTCATTTATCAAGTACCGTAATTCTGGACTACAAACCGCTACTTTTCCTGTGCTTTGAACCCTGCGTCTTATAAAACGGTGTGACTAATTTATGGATTTTTTTTGTTGTTGCTGACAGCCATAATGCAAATACCGTATTTTTACCACTATAAGTCGCAGTTTTTTTCATAGTTTGGCCGGAGGGGTGCGACTTATACTCAGGAGCGACTTATGTGTGAAATTATTAACACATTACCGTAAAATATTATTTAGCTCATTCACGTAAGAGACTAGACGTATAAGATTTCATGGGATTTAGCGATTAGGAGTGACAGATTGTTTGGTAAACGTATAGCATGTTCTATATGTTATAGTTATTTGAATGACTCGTACCATAATATGTTACGTTAACATACCAGGCACGTTCTCAGTTGGTTATTTATGCCTCATATAACGTACACTTATTCAGCCTGTTGTTCACTATTCTTTATTTTAAATTGCCTTTCAAATGTCTATTCTTGGTGTTGGGTTTTATCAAATAAATTTCCCCCAAAAAGGCGACTTATACTCCAGTGCGACTTACTGTATATGTTTTTTTCCTTCTTTATTATGCATTTTCGGCCGGTGCGACTTATACTCCGAAAAATACGGTAGTTAAAAAAAACAAGCAAAAACACAGAAAAGGTGTGTTAATGTTCGTTCACTGCAGGTGCTGCCGTATCCTTTCATTTAGTTCGTTCAACTGGAAGTAGAAGAGCTGTTCCGTCTTCTCGCCGTTCATAGCGTTTCTACTCGTATGGATTTTTCCTTCGTCGCTCCAAGCAACGTTTGTGAGTTTTACAATATAACTAAAACTGTTTACACTTGCTAAACCATCCCGTGCGTGATGTTTGTAGGAGTGTTTTCATGCATATGTGTACGTGCTATCGTAATGTATCTAAGCTAGTGTTGTTAGCATTTGCTAATATGCTAACACATTTATAGGTGTTAGCATTATTAGCTTACAATGGCATTTTTCTTTTGTATTGTTGCAGTTTTATAATTTCCTTGGTAAATTCGCCAAGACATTACCGTAAAGTTATTGAGTGATGCTGTTCAAAGTAACATTTCGTGTCTGACGTGAAGTAAAGCAATATTATTAACAGGACACGTCCAAGGTCCAAGTCTCCCATGTGCTTAAGTTAAGGCCCAGCGCCCCTGGAAGGTGAAACATTATATTGCACTGGAAGTTTGGATGCAGTGTACACCACAAATAATAAAAGGAAAAAGAAAACAAATCTATTTTTTTTTGTCCTGTCCAGCTACTCAGGCAAAACATATAGTTGATGTAGATGCCCATATCGGCTGTACAAATGTACTTTACAAAAGAGAAGTGTGGGATACTTCTCTTGTTGCCTTATTTGTATTTGACTTTATTAAATGGATTTATATTACTATTTGGTGCAAAAAAGGGAAGAGAGAGGGGGAAATTGTGGGGACAAGAGGAGGATAAGACAGAGAGACAATAACAACAACAACATCAGCAAATAGGACATGTACAAATATGATGGTAAAAGTGATAACAAAGAAGCAGTTAGTGAAATAAATAATACAGAAATGACAATGAACATTATTACACTACAAATGGAGCTATACAAATACCAATAGAAATAGTACTATTGATAATGAATAATTACCTCTATTATCAACAATACAATTGTTCAAATGCAACAATACGTATATGTAATGATAACTTGAAATACAAAAGAAAGCAGACAAATGGAGGGGAAGAAAGAGAAGCAGACTGTATTAACCTTGTAGATTGTTATAGTAACAATAGGTTAAGCTTTGTCAGTGTGCCATTTGTTACCCAGTTTCCCCTAGGGCAGTGGTTCTTAACCTTGTTGGAGGTACCGAACCCCACCAGTTTCATATGCGCATTCACCAAACTCTTCTTTAGTGAAAAATAAAAAATAAAAATGTCAAATTCAAGACAAAGTTATATGTTTTTGGTAAGACTTTAGTATGGGGAACATATTCTAAGTAACAGACTTAATCTAGAGTTTTTTGGACACTAGAGGAACATATTCTAAGTAACAGACTTAATTTAGAGTTTTTTGGACACTAGAGGAACAGATTCTAAGTAACAAAGACTTAATTTAGAGTTTTTTGGACACGAGGGGAACATATAAGTAACAAAGACTTAATTTAGAGTTATTTGGTTAGGGTTAGGACCAGGGTTAGAGGGTTAGGGTTATAATAAGGCCATGCTGAATAAGGCATTAATAAGCAGTGTTGGGACTAACGCGTTACTAAGTAACGCGTTACTGTAACGCCGTTAGTTTCGGCGGTAACTAGTAATCTAACGCGTTATTTTTTTATATACAGTAACTCAGTTACCGTTACTGCATGATGCGTTACTGCGTTATTTTACGTTACTTTTATGTAGTATCGGCTAGAAACTGAAGATCTGAGTGTGTTTTATTGGAGCGCTCCGGTGGAAAAGAAGAGGCGTGCTTTCCCCCACCCACAGAAAGCACGCCTCCCCGCAGGGGAGACGTTCCTCCAGAGCCGTACTTCGGGTCTAACAACCTTCACTTTACCCGGAAGAGGGTCTTTACAGCTGAGGGTGAATGACGAGCCCGGCGGTTTGTTGCAACTTTGTGACTTTATTGCACGCAGCCATCCACCAAGCTAGAGCACCTACACGCACTCACTGTCGCCGCTCCCTCACCTCTCTCGCCCACTCACTCACTGACGTCACTCACCTCTCATGCTGTCATATCTTAAAGGGCCACACACACACACACACATACGCTACTCTCATAACAACTAACAAGACATCATGGCGAAGCCAGAAGTCGAGTTTTTTAACATGGAGACATTCTCAATACTTTTCTTTTGTCGAGCACAAAGAAAATAACATTTTAGTTAAATGTAAGTTGTGTCTTGGATCAAAGATCCTATCTACTTAGAGTTCAAGTTAAAGTGCCATTATGTTGCAGCTATTTAAAATAGTTTTGTCAATTTTTTCTGGCCTGAAATAAATTGGCCCTTTGAAACATATCTTTGTCTTTGTGTGTTGTATGTAGACCACATTGTTTGTGTGTTGTATGTAGACCACATTGCTTTCTGAGTTCAGTGATGCAAATGCATGTCAAGTTGATCAACAGATTGTATTATTCTCCAGTGCAATAACAGTACTGAAATGAAGGCTAAAAGGGCATTAATGGGAGCCTTAAAAAAAGGGGGGGAAAAAGAAGTAACTAAAGTTACTTTTCACAGTAACGCATTACTTTTTGGTGTAAGTAACTGAGTTAGTAACTGAGTTACTTTTGAAATAAAGTAACTAGTAATTGTAACTAGTTACTGGTTTTCAGGAACTAACCCAACACTGTTAATAAGTACTTAATAATGACTAGTTAAGAACCAATATGTTACTAAATTGCATGTTAATGAGCAACTAATTAATGGTGAATATGTTCCCCATACTAAAGTGTTACCTTGTTTTTTTTACTGGTGCACAAAATGAACCGTGCATGAACATCACCTTGTTCAAACAACAAAACCAACACAGTGCATAAACTCACAACAAATTAACACACCTGCAAATCAGTCAGCTGTTGCCGTATCCCAAATACATCGATAGGGAGAAGTTTTTATTTACACGATGAGTCGGGTGTGTCTTGACCTCCGCCGAACCCCTGAGCCCGACTCACCGAACCCCTAGGGTTTGATCGAACCCAGGTTAAGAACCACTGCCCTAGAGCAACAACGCTAACATATGTTTGATGAAACGTGATTATATGCATGAGTGTATGTATATATTCTGATCACTTCAACTGGAGACACCTGCAAGCAGCCATTGAGATGAGGAAAAATCGACCATGATTTCACTCTAAATTAATTATCAAAATGCACGTTGTTTGGCTGCTTTGTCTTTGCCGAAGTGGAAGAGAAAAAAAGGGCGCGACCGCGGCATTACACGCAAGGTGACCGCGAAAATCGGCTGCGTTTGGACATCGTTCGGTGCAGAACCCTGAACGCCAAGAGCATCAGCATAATTAGAGACAACACAGCACACACTCAGGCCACAACATGTTCACACCTCTGCCCTCGGGGAAGAGATACCGTCCGTTAAAACACGGACAAACAGACTAAAGAAAGAACAGCTTCTCCCCAAGGCTGTGGGCTCCATAACGCCCTTGACTCCCACTGCACCCCCTCCCTCCATATCCCTCGCCCTCCCACACACACACACACACACACACACACACACACACACACACACACACACACACACACACACACACACACACACACACACACACACACACACACACACACACACACACACACAGTTTCTAAAATATGCATGCGAACAATTACTGGACAGATGAAATGCATTGAAAGTTTGCACATGAACAATTGTTCTTTTAGTCTCTCTGAAGTTGTGTGTATGTTAGCTTATTGTCTATTTTATTTTCAGCCAGCTTAATTTCGTACTATTTGCTCACAATTACAAATTAAAGTTAAAGTCCAAACGATAGTCACACACACACTAGGTGTGGTGAAATTATCCTCTCCATTTGACCCATCCCCATGGGAGGTGAGGGGAGCAGTGAGCAGCGGCAGCCGGAATTTGGTGATTTAACCCCCAATTCCAAAGGCAATGGGTCCCATTTTTATAGTCTTTGGTATGACTCAGCCGGGGTTTGAACTCACGACCTTCCAATCTCAGGGCGGACACTAACCACAAGGCCACTGAGCAGGTCAAAATTAAGTATCTCTTGATCTCGGCTGGACCGTCAGGCCATGATTAAACTATGCTACTCATTAATAGAAACTGCGTCTATCAGATGTTATAAAAAGGAGGTGATCAACAATCGCTTTATTAACTTTATTAAACACACAATCAGCAAGAATGTAGCAAGCATCCATCCATTTTCTACCGCTTATCCCTTTCGGGGTCGCGTGTACGCGTGCGAGCAAAAAGACGGCGCGCCCGGGCAGAGATGAAGCGTGCGAGCGTAAAATGAGTCTGCAGGTAGACGCAGAGTGTGTTTTTACACGCAAGGATTTTGGAACTGTTCTGGCGCCATAAGCGTGTCTCTCCTGGGCGTGTCCAGAATCTGAATGGGAGAATTTGAATAATAGAAACGTGCGTGACAAAAAATACTTAAGCTTAAAACGGGAGAATGGGGTCCTCAAAGAGATATCACTCGGCCAGATGCGGGACAATGTAACTCACCAGGAGCGTAGCCGACTCCCCACCACCAGGTCCAAGGCATGAAGGAGTGGTGGAAGATGTGCAAGAAGGTGATCTGGCCGCTCTTTTTCCTCAATACGAAGAAAATCTAGCATGAAAAAAAATATAAAAATATTTGTAAAATCTAGAAATGACTGCATGTCACGATGTACCATATCCTACCAGGCATTCTCCGATTTAACGACTTACAGTGTCCATGAGCTCAATGATCTTGGAGAACCAGAACAGCCAAGCCACTTGGACCATCTGAAGGACACAGAGAGAGAAAACCATTAAATAGAGATGTCCGATAATATCGGCCGATAAATGTTTTAAAATGTAATATTGGAAATGATCGGTATCGTTTTTTTTATTATCGGTATCTTTTTAAAAAAAATTAAATCAACATAAAAAACACAAGATACACTTACAATTAGTGCACTAACCAAAAAACCTCCCTCCCCCATTTACACTCATTCACACAAAAGTGTTGTTTCTTTCTGTTATTAATATTCTGGTTCCTACATTATATATCAATATATATCAATACAGTCTGCAAGGGATACAGTCCGTAAGCACACATGATTGTGCGTGCTGCTGGTCCACTAATAGTATTAACCTTTAACAGTTAATTTTACTCATTTTCATTAATTACTAGTTTCTATGTAACTGTTTTTATATTGTTTTACTTTCTTTTTTATTCAAGAAAATGTTTTTAATATATTTATCCTATTTTATTTTATTAATTTTTAAAAAAGGATCTTATCTTCACCATACCTGGTTGTCCAAATTAGGCATAATAATGTGTTAATTCCACGACTGTATATATCGGTATCGGTTGATATCGGTATCGGTAATTAAGAGTTGGACAATATCGGAATATCGGATATCGGCAAAAAAGCTACTATCGGACATCCCTACTATTAAACATTAATCAGGAATACTGTACAGGCTCTTAATAAAGCTTTTATTTCCCTATGCTGCAAAGACGACAGAATAATAACTAAAAGCAGGCAATAATTAAAGAAAGGTTGACATTTCCCAAACTTTAATAATGATTTGGAGTGCATGAGAGAGTAGAGAGCAAAATTGACTAAATGGTCAATTTATTAACAAGTATATCGCCACAGCAGCAACAGAACCAATATTGTGATAGTGCTACGGAACAAATTGTCCAGTCAGCAATTAAAAGGGCTGATGAGTCCATTGTAAACAACAGTGAGACAAATGTAACACGCTTCTTCAGCGCATGCAGAGGTGGATAAAGCTGCTGAACACCAACTCATCGTACTTCAAAATGCAGCTACTGCCATCTTGTGGAGTAAATTTTAAAAAACGCATCCGGAGGTTGCCTACAGCCATAGCTGTAGACCATGCTCTCGACAACTATAGGAGACTGTGGTTAATTGAACAGAGGCTTTAAATTGGAGCATTTACGGCAGTCAGTGTCTTTTACATACAGTCGTAGTGCAGTGGAAAAGAGGCTGTAGTCACTTGACGTTGTATTTTTTTTGTAAAGTTTGAAGTTGTTTTTATTTTGACAAGAATATCAATGTAGCCGTGAAAGTTAAACAATAAGTTAGAATGAATCTAATATAGAATGTCTATCAAAAATATGAAATGGTTTGTTCCACCTGTATAACAGCATAACTAGCTTCTCACACTTCACTCAACACAGACGTCGTAACAACATCAAAACTAATCTTTAAGCATTCACACACAGCACCAACATTTTGGAACAAGGGTGAGGAAATGAGACGAAAATGTAAAAATATTAATAAATCTATTGGAGGCAGTTTAGGAGAAAGTTATGTGCAAGTTTCACGTTTTTATCTCATTGCGCATAACTGTGATGCGTTCAAAGACCCTTGATTAAATATTGAAACAGAGGCATCACTAGTTTTTAAAAGACTGGGAGACTTAACTCCCAGGATGCATTAATAATAATATAATTATTACAATGATGTATTATTATTCCTATTCTCCAATGATAATTATCTGTGTGTGTTTGGCAGACATATAATCATATTTAAGTAAATAATTGGAATAATGACAGGCTAAAGGATTTTCAAAATTAATGATATAGCCAATTTATATTGAATATGTTGGCACTCTTTTGTAAAAAACAAAAAACAAAACTGGTTTTCTTTAGACATTTTTTAAATCTAAATAGGTTAATCCGATCTTTAAGAAGTCAAAAACCTTAGTAAGGTTTTTGTATGCGTTTTAAAAAGCTGGTTTAAACCAAATCCATGGTTTCTTTTCTGTGTGTTATACATGTACATATACATGTGTATGTCCGTAAGGAAAAAAAACCTTTACATTTCTGATACTAAATTTCCCTAGTGTTTGTGTTTTACCTTGTTCAGTTATGTATACATCTCAATGTATGGTTTGCCCAAAATATTATGGTGTGATTGATGTTTTGTGGTATAAATCTAAATGTAATTCCCACTCAAGGTCACTAGCAATGGCAATAAAGCAGCAACTTACTCTTATTGCTTGAGGGCTGTCCGACACGTCGATTGCGTCACATCGCCAAGTATACGTCGTGGCCCAGCCGGACATCAAGAACTAAATAATCAAATCAATTAAAAGGTTGGGCAGGTTTTTATGGAAGGCTAAATTGCAGCCGGAAGCAGACTCACCTCATAGACAATGTATATGGACAGTGCCACTAGCAAAAAGTTATAGACTATCATGGCTTCCTTGAGATGGAAGGGCTTGCGATGGGCCATGATGCGAGGGCCCAGGTACAGTACAAAGAACAGGTAGCACAGCAAAATTACAGTCATGGGAATGGGGCTCTGCATCAGCGGATAAACCTTCAGTCGATGATCTGCAGGAGGAGTAGACCAGTTTAGGGATGGGCATTGATATCAACAGAACGAGTTAACATCCAATAAGCACACAAAGTTAGTCTTTGGTTGTATTTTAATAAAGTAATTTACAAAAAGGTAAACATGGTAGACTATAGGTTACTAGGACCTCACAGCTACAAACAGCTTAGCACACAAGCTAGACATATGAAAGATATTGCAGTCTAAAATATTTGTCAATATAAACACGTATCCAATAATTATAGCTGCATATTTTTTTACAGACACCAAGCCTCCAAGGCAGAACCTTATTAGAAAGCATCCAGTAAAACGTGTCCGCATCATGATTTAACTCTGTCTATTATTGTGGTTACAATTACTAGTAATGTGCAATACCACAGATTTTCTTTCCGATCCATTCTGCGTAAAATTCAGGCTGGTATCGGCGATACCGATCAGGTACTTTGTGCATATACACCTAACGTGTCTGGTGAAATTTAAAAGAAGTGTATTTCAAGAAAAACAAATGCACTTAATGCGTTATCTTCTTTATATTCAACTCTGTAAGAAGTGTCTCCAATTAGCTTACAATACTAGGATGCATAATCTTGTTGCTATTTTATAATAATGAGTGACTTATTGTAATTGCCAACAATTATCTTAAACAAATGACAGACTGAATGACTGCGCACAGCACGGTGTACTGCTGTGTTTGCGCATTACCTACTTACCTAGGCGTAAGAAAAAGAATCGTGTTTCATTAAGACAAGATCTCAATGATTAAGTTACTTTACACTGTGTTCTTGTTAAGTGAATTATATTTATATAGCGCTTTTCTCTAGTGACTCAAAGCTCTTTTACATAGTGAAACCCAATATCTAAGTTACATTTAAACCAGTGTGGGTGGCACTGGGAGCAGGTGGGTAAAGTGTCTTGCCCAAGGACACAACGGCAGTGACTAGGATGGCAGAAGCGGGGATCGAACCTGGAACCCTCAAGTTGCTGGCACGGCCACTCTACCAACCGAGCTATACCGCCCCATTAAACATATACATGATCTCAAATAACTAAAGTTTCAAAATGTTGATTTGAGAATCGATATTAGGGTATAAATCTCTGGTATCGGCAGTATCAATCCCGCACATCACTAAGATTTACTACTCCACTTCAACTTAAAGTCAGCGTTAGTCCATCCCAGACAGTTAATAATAAATAGGCTAGTGTTTTTGCTTCCTACCATTGTTCTGTTTGAGTCATTTCACTTGATCAAACATTTTCTAATATTAAACTGTAATATTCTAGAAAATTATATTAAGACATATTTTGTACTGATACTGTATCGTATCAAAATATCGGTTTTGACTATTACTCAAGGCTCCAATATCATATCATATCGCAAGTGAAAAAGTTGTATCGGGACCCTCCATTTCTCTATACTTCCTCACAAACAATATAATAATAATAATAATATATTTTATTTGTAAAAAGCACTTTACATTGAGTGAACAACCTCACAGTGCTAAAGAGTATTTTTATCTTTTTAAAGATAATAAAAAATAAAAAACTAGAACAGCCAAATAGCTAGAACTACTATGCAAATATCTAAAAAAAAGGCTTTTTTAAAAATAAGGGTTTTTAAGCCTTTTTTAAAAGCATTTACAGTCTGTGGTGCCCTCAGGTGGTCAGGGAGTGCGTTCCACAGACAGGGAGCGGCGGAGCAGAAAGCCCGGTCTCCCATTCTTCGTAGCTTTGTCCTCTGAGGTTGGAGGAGGTTAGCCTGTCCGGAGCGGAGGTGTCGTGTGGAGGATTTGGGGGTGAGTAGTTCTTTGAGGTAGAGGGGGGGCATTTCCATGGAGGCACTGGTGGGTTAGTAGGGAGACTTTGTATTCAATCCTGAGTGGAACAGGAAGCCAGTGAAGGGATTCTATATAATATCTGGGAGACTCGCTAGGAGTGTTCTGAGTTTCTGTTTCAATGCAAGTGTTGTTCTGTGCAGAATTACGCTAGCCCAGCGCTTCTCAATTCGTCTTTTTTACGACCCCCCCCCCCCCTAAATTGAAATATAATTTGGAACCTACCAATATTTATCTTTTTATTTATGGGTACAAATCATTCTTGAGTTGCTAGCACCAGCACCCACAAGCTGAAGACTTGTGTATTGTCGCCTTACCATAGAAGTGCTGGTCAGATGATTATAAAACTTTGGGGAATTTATATGTAAATACAAATAGTATAATGTAATATACCTTAAATAATTCAAGTACAGGATCAAAGTCTGTGTACTACATGTCTTACACGTAGTTCAATGGTTCTTAATTATTTTGTGTACCGCCCCCTCAAAGACACAAAAAATGTTCGCACACCCCCTGAATCGAAATCCTATGGAGAACCTGACAATATTTATTTGTATCCTCATTACCGGTAAACTGACGAGTTATGTATGTACAGTAGGGAAAGGATTAATTGTGCCCCATTCCTGGGTGGATCTGGCGCGAGAGGAAGGTGGGTGGTTAATAATTTTGCAATGCAGTCTGCTGAAAATTATGGAAAGCAGCACTCTACATAGCAACTGACGCTGTGGTCAAAGTTGGAATCGCCACAGAACACATTTTAAGATACTCAACACTCAACTGTTGTTTGGCAGCTAAAGTGGATAGTGAACCCCCCCACATTTGTCACGTTTCGTGTGTCAGGTAAACTGCAACAAATGGGGCCATATTTTCTGGTTGAGCCTGTTGATTAATTTGAGCAGAGCTGCCACCTAGCTGGAGGCTTGTGAATCATTCGAGATTAAAAAAGAAAACAATTTGAGAAGCTTGCTAGCCTAAATAGACTGTCTTCTTTACTAGTTGAGACGTAACAACGCCTCTGCTGGATGTCATCGAGTCGTACACTCCATTTTGCCTCAATCGCCTTTTTTTTTTTCATCCCAACATTAAATGCAAATTATAAAACTAAATTTATACATTTATCAAATCACAAATCATTTTAAATATTAATAAAGGGGGACCTAAGGGTATAAAGTGTTAATTTTCAAATGGCCTCAAAAGGTTAACAGCATTTTTGATTATTTAATGCCAATTTGATAAAAAAAAAATAAAAGTATTTTTTTTTAAACTCCAAAAAAGTGACATGAATACATTATACAATGAACGGTTACATTTGTTGGCAATTTGCACTGTAGGTCAATTTTCAACCTCATATCTTTCCACATTGACAATTGTTTCTTCCTCACATATTGCATATTGGATGTAGTCGAGTCGTACAATCCGTTTTGCCTCAATCGTTTCAAAACGCAGTAACTTTTTACTACGGAGGGTTTTTTTTATGCCAATTTTGTAAATTGTAATTGTCAATCAATCAATGTTTATTTATATAGCCCTAAATCACAAGTGTCTCAAAGGGCTGCACAAGCCACAACGACATCCTCGGTTCAGAGCCCACAATTGTAATGTAAATTATAAAATTACATAATTTATGAGTTAATCAAAACACTCAATTATATTTTAAATATTCATAATGGGGAACCTCATGGTATAAAGTGTTAATTTTCAAGGGGCCTCAAAAGGTTAACAGCATTTGATTTAATGCCA
Source organism: Entelurus aequoreus (assembly GCF_033978785.1). Classification (NCBI taxonomy): domain Eukaryota; kingdom Metazoa; phylum Chordata; class Actinopteri; order Syngnathiformes; family Syngnathidae; genus Entelurus; species Entelurus aequoreus. The sequence goes on from NC_084757.1 coordinate 26,293,432, forward strand.
ATTTGCTTTTAATTAAAACAATCCCCCAATAAAAGTGACATGAATTCATTATTCTACAAACGGTTACATTTGTTGGCAACTTGCACTGTAAGTAATGTTAAATCAATCTTCAACCTCATTTTTGCAAATTGGCAGTTGACTTTCCTCACATATTGCACACTTTATTTACTTATGCACCTTTTTTACATTAAAAAAAATGGTATATATATATTGTTTATTTCTTTACACAGCCATATTGTTACTGTTACTATATTGTGATTACACCGCGGAGAGAGGAAAACCCATTTTTGATGCGGCGCATAGTGAATTGACAATTAATCCGTCAGTCACTTTTAATGAAGTGGATGTTAAGATCAATGATTTGATTGTTTGGATCACAATGAAACATTGCACTAATCATCACCTTCCTGCATTTGGTTATTCAATTAAAAACAATTTAAAAAAAAACATTGACTAACCAATTCCCGCCACGAGGTAGTCATAGATATCTATAGCGTGCGAGCCAATCTCCTTCATCTCCTGTAGCATGGTTGCCATCTTCTTAGCCCGTTATCTGCAAAATAATCAAAAACAAGCTCAATTATGTAAAAGCATAAAAAACAGTAGATCCCACGCCCGACATGCAACCTTTTCCAGCAATAAGTGTCAAAAACTTGCTATGATGGCACCAGTTCCTCATTTCTTCTGCAGAACCTTGTGACATGATAGCCTTACATGTATAAAAATGGTTAATCATTTCTCAACACTGGAATTTCCACAGGCATTAAGAAAGCAAACCGTGAAGTGGTTGGGACAAGAATTTCCAAACAGTGCTTTGAAACAAAATTATATGGAGGGAGGAAGAAGAAAACAGTGTCTTGATATCATTTTCCTTAAATTGATCACTTATTAGTTATTATACATGCATCTTATTCATTACAGTGTTACACCTGTACTAAATGTACAAACTCATCTTACTGGTATATACAAACAATATTAGTGTGACACATTTTTAACTCGGTGCATAATATAAGAACAATTAACATTTAAACCACTGCTGAGATAAGTAAATAGTTCTCCTTTTCAGACATGTTGAATTGTGCAAGTGTGAACATGTGATCTCCTTTAATGTACAAAACTAACACTTTAAATACAAAAAGGGAGGGGATGTATTTTGGAACAATCCCTTATTCAGCCGGACAAAAATGTAATTTACCAAAAGCAGACAGGGAGCGAGTATCTCTCACTCACACACACAAAAAAATTCCCAATGAAAATCCCAGCTCATCCGACATGGCCTGACATCAAAGTAGGCGGGGCCACGAGGTTGTGGGACGGTGTTCTTCGGCCTGAAGCCAGCTGGCACACTGCTTCATACACCGTAAAAAAGCCAACGCCACAGCGGGAAAAGAAACGTTAAAAAAAAGGTTACTGTACACCAACGAAGGCCGGTGCTGGAAATATGGCGAGCACGCATAAAGGAATGTTGCTTCGTTTAAAAGTTGTATGAACCCTGAATGCTTGGGGACAAACAGGGCGTGGCGTCACATGATACTGGACCCTGAGAGCGCCATTGTTTGATGTACAATCAACAATGAGCAGCCCTCCTTCAGCCAATATCATTACACGCTGATATCATGGCGGTTGGGAATAGCAAACAAGGGGAAGCTTAAGTGTTGACTTTCAGATAGGATACTTTATGAAAAAAATAGCCTACAGGCATCAAAAGGAAATATGTGTTCCAAAGTACAATGTACCAATAAAAAGACTGCAACAAAATATGAAAAATAGACCACAATATATCCCACAAGAAAGGGATGGAATCAAATTTTTGGCGTCAAAAACTTCAGCTACAGTCAAATTAATTAAAATAAAAACAATGGCAATATGGTAGTAGCTATAAGCAAGCTGCACAAGGGGCAACACTTTGCAGATATCTTCAGCATGTCATGTGACATCACTGTAAAATGACATTTAAGGCACCCTCTATGGGTTGTGGTCAAAATCCTTAGGACATGCTAGCATACATGTAAATACAGATATCCATAGATATGCAAATACTTCCAAATCATTAAGGGGGAAGTGCACCAATTTTGCCTATCGTTCACAATAACACATTTTTTTCTTTTTTTATGCATTTTAACTAGTAAAAATGCAAGCAAAAGTCCGCTTGCAATAAAGCGTTTGGGAGTCGCTTTATTCTACAATAAAGGACTCTAAAAAGCATTAAAATTTCCATTATAATTTTATAAACACACACTGTAAGTTTGTGTAATGTAGTAACAAGCACATTTATTATAACATTTAATATTTACGTATTTTGCTCATTTTAAGCATAAGATGACATTACTTTCACAAACGCATCACAACGTTCAGTTTTTCCTTTGACAATATCACTGATTATTACTCACTGCAGACATCATGAGAGCCATCAAACATAATAAAACATCACATACTGTACAATGTCTGCTCTCACTTGGATGCCAACTGATGGGACATTCATATATTCACGTTTAGATGAAGAAAAGACTCATAATCCTCGCAAAGAAAAAAGGGGGGTGGAACGAAGCGTCTTTCTCGCCATTCCCGGGTCTAAATTGGAGGCCAAAGTTGACGAACTTGTCGGATTACATCCTTGACCTTTTACTCTCAAGGTGAAAGTGATTTATGAACTACAATGAACTTTCCGCGAGCTCGGAAGTGAGAAAGCAGCTTACCGGCTGATGTCAACATAGCAGCGCAAGATAGCAAGTTAGCCTTCTGATCACGGCGCCGCTAAAAATAGTTTGTCTGTGTTAGCGCTTATAATAACAATATCACTAATACTTGTTTAATATTCAGGTCACCAAATGTAAAAAAAGTATTGTTGGCGGTTTTTGGATGGTTATTTAGAGGGCTTTAAAGGCGTAATAGGGTTCTCCCATTTACTCCGTTATAAGCAGACATTTATTTAAGAGTTGGAATGCATAACAAAAATATATGTCTACTTGTCTCTCACAGTGATTGTGAAAAACAACAAAAAGTCACTGACTTATCAATACGTTCTTGTTTTGTTTGATGGTGGCCATGTTTGTCAACCAATCTTGCTCAATATTATAACAATTCCAACATGTGTTAGATTTGTCAGAATAATCACAGCACAGGCAAGGTGCAGGTTTTGACAAATGTTACCCTTTTATGTGCAGCACACAGCCAAAAACAAGGTCAACAATATCTTGTGCAGCCCCATTTTGGGGCCACAAAAAAAAAAGTTTTTCCATCCATCCATTTATTTACATAATATCCAATTATCCAATTTGATTAAATATTTAGTATCGCTTATTAGATTCCTGAAGGACACCCAACCAATCCTAAAACTAATATTGTCGCTCTACATACAACACACACACACAGTATGTTCAAATGCACTAAAAATTAAACTGACTTAACCTAATTGAAACTGGCTTTTTAAAACACAAGCAACATTAAAGGGGAAGTGCCCTTTTTTGCAGGGAATTTACCCTATCCTTCACAATCCCTATGTGAGACAAGAACACAAAAGTATTTTTCTTTTTTATGCATTCTAAAGCATAAATCAATGCTAGCAATAGGTGGCTAACAACGGCGGTGAATGGGATTAGGTCAATTCAGCATATGAAGCCCTCTAATAAAACATCCAAAAACCTCCATTAACGTTTTGTATGCATGTTGTAAGTAAATATGTAATGCATTAACATCCATCCATCCATCCATCTTCTTCCGCTTATCCGAGGTCGGGTCGCGGGGGCAGCAGCTTAAGCAGGGAAGCCCAGACTTTCCTCTCCCCAGCCACCTCGTCTAGCTCCTCCCGGGGGATCCCGAGGCGTTCCCAGGCCAGCCGGGAGACATAGTCTTCCCAACGTGTCCTGGGTCTTCCCCGTGGCCTCCTACCGGTCAGACGTGCCCTAAACACCTCCCTAGGGAGGCGTTCGGGTGGCATCCTGACCAGATGCCCGAACCACCTCATCTGGCTCCTCTCGATGTGGAGGAGCAGTGGCTTTACTTTGAGCTCCCCCCGGATGGCAGAGCTTCTCACCCTATCTCTAAGGGAGAGCCCCGCCACCCGGCGGAGGAAACTCATTTTGGCCGCTTGTACCCGTGATCTTGTCCTTTCGATCATAACCCAAAGCTCATGACCATAGGTGAGGATGGGAACGTAGATCGACCGGTAAATTGAGAGCTTTGCCTTCCGGCTCAGCTCCTTCTTCACCACAACGGATCGATACAGCGTCCGCATTACTGAAGACGCCGCACCGATCCGCCTGTCGATCTCACGACAGGCAACCACTGCACTTGTCTACTGTAGCATGATGGTACTGTTAAAATGGGACTGTAATGTTAGCGCTGTAGTGAAAAAAGCAATGCTCGTTCATTTATCCCGCAGGCAAATCAATTTTGGGGAGCTCGTTCTAGCTTTTAGTGTGTAACTACTGTACAGTAGACAAGTGCATTAACATGCATTAACATGAACATTCAAAATACCATGTAATGTTTACCATACTTTGGTAATTTTAGGCATTACAGGAACATTTTGGTGGCATATTGATTTCACAGAGCGCATCAAAAAGTTTGCTATTTCCTTCAAGAATAACTACAACTACTAATCATGGCAGACTTCATGAGATTCAAGAAAGACTACTTTTGGTGAAATTATGATCCAGAACTTTACATTTTTGTGCCTGAATATACGGAAAATTGTTTCAGAAGTTGAGTGATAAGTAGATCCGGCTTTAGTGAAACACATAGCAGTAGTGCTAAGTGCTAAACAAGAAATACAAAGTACGAACATAATAAAATAATCACTTACTGTACAATATCCACTCTCACTGGGATGTTTATATCTTTCAGCACAAGATTTGTGTTGCCAATTTAGATCAATTCCACTCGGGTAAAAATCTAATTAAAAAAAAGTGAGAGAAAATGAGCATATTGTCGCTTCTTCCTAGCAATGTATTTAGGTTTGAATTACATTTCAAAATAAATTTAAAAAGCCTTGGGCTGGCTCAGACTCCAACTGACATTTTTTTGAGTCATCTAGGCACAGAAGACTATACAAATGTGATCGCAGACCACCACAATGTTTTCTACTGGGAATTGTGCAATTGTTTATTACCTTGTAATTTGTCATTTAAAGAAATGTTAACTTAGTTGCTAAATTTACATGAAGTTGTTCCTTTGGTCAACCCCTAGACAAAAAAAAAGTCAGAACTTCATCAAAAATCAAGAAGCAGCTGCCATTTTTGGCCCATGCCGAGATCCTGACCACGGTTACAAAAGCACCAAATTGTAAGGCACGCCGCATAAGACAGCGATCGGTGTTCTGCGTACAAAACAACCTTGCAACGCTCAGATTTGCACACCCAATATTTTGCACTTAATGGCTTTCCTTTGCGCAGGAAATGTTAGGTTTGCTTTTGTGCATTCGCCAAGTCTAGTTTAAGGGTCACATGATCGATTAAAGCAGACAAAGTACTCTCCAAAAGACCCAAAATAGGCTATCCCCCTATTAGTCCCAACAGGTTTGGCCGTCAAATAGTTCAGAAACTGACCAAAAGATAAAATAAACCAGAACCTGATCAAAAACATGTGTATGTGCTTTCTTGGTGGCAAACAAAAATAGTAACTAAAAAGGGTAGTTTTACTTTGGCTGTCACTGTCTAATAATTGGTGTGATTGGAAAGTAATTAAAAAAGAGCTAAAAAAAAACAACTAAACATCCGTACAACATTTCAGCATTTCTTATTTGTTGGTCGGTAAATGGCCGTGGGCTACACTTTGGACTCCCGTGGTTAACATATTTCATTGGGAGGACGAATGTAACCAAATGACGAAAGAGCCTCTCAGCTAGGGCTGCAACAACTAATCGATTCAAATCGATTATAAAAATAGTTGGCGATTAATTTAGTCATCGATTCGTTGGATCTATGCTATGCGCATGCGCAGAGGCTACTTTTTATTTTTTATAAACCTTTATTTATAAACTGCAACATTTACAAACAGCTGAGAAACAATCAAAGTAAGTATGGTGCCAGTATGCTGTTTTTTTTCCAATAAAATACTGGAAAGGATAGAAATGTAGTTTGTCTCTTATCAGAGTATTAATCGAAGTAATAATCGACAGATTAATCAATGATCAAATTAGTAGTTAGTTGCAGCCCTACTCTCAGCACTTCTCTAGTGGGACGAATGGGTTCATTATTTGGCCGATATTTGACGGGCTGGATGAGGGCTCCTGCTTTTGACGCTAAAACCTTACCTGTGCAGTATTTATAAAGACTGAGCTCAATTAGTCACAGACCACTTGGAAATTGCTTTGGGAACCACCAGTGGTACACAGACTGAACTTTGAGAAACACAATGTCAGGAAGTTCTCCAAAAGGTCGAGCTCGTGCGAGCTTTATCGCAAATGGTGGCGTGTAGCAATGACGACAAGATCGGATAAATGACATCGTTGTTGTTCTTGTTGACAAAACCCTTACATATAACGCCGTGGCAGTTTTTGAGGCAGCGAGGAGGCATTTTCAACAAGTGCTCCATCATGTCTGTGTGCAGAAGTCTTGTTCTGAGGAAAAACGCCGAACACGTAAGTTGACCAGATGATCAAATCATCATTTGGTCGGGGTTATCGGGAAACACACTTTTGGCTTGAATTGTGTGGTGCCAACTTATTTTAGCATTCGCAATACATGTTAAACCCGCATCCATTCGACTCGAGGCCTTCGAAGAATCAGGGATAAAAGTCTCACAACCGCAGGAAGAAACGGGGCGGGGGGAGAAGCAACACGTGTGTGTAACCTGAGACCCAGATGAAGAGCAGGGTTGAAAGCAATTGAAATTAAAACCTCCCCTCCATTGCAGCTTGATGAAACCATACAACTATGACCAGCCATTGGCAGACAAGTCCATGAATTGGACCTCAATTACAGTTGAGCCAGTTTTCAGCAGAGGCACTGCAACTGAATCAGAAACACCTTGTGTGCCTGCTTGATTTACAATAATATATCATTTTACCATGACAGATGACTACATTTCCTCCATAGACTATCGGTGTAAGCTTACCCAATTGACTTTTTAATGATGTTTTAACAGTGTGACCTCTCATCAATCAATCAATCAATGTTTATTTATATAGCCCTAAATCACAAGTGTCTCAAAGGGCTGTACAAGCCACAACGACATCCTCGGTACAGAGCCCACATACGGGCAAGGAAAAACTCACCCCAGTGGGACGTCGGTGAATGACTATGAGAAACCTTGGAGAGGACCGCATATGTGGGTAACCCCAACCCCTCTAGGGGAGACCGAAAGCAATGGATGTCGAGTGGGTCTGACATAACATTGTGAAAGTCCAGTCCACAGTATAGAGCACCAAACAAAAATCGATCATCCGCCTGACCACCAACATATTTGGCGCTTTGCGTTTGCCCTCACACCTTATAACACACCTGGTCTGCCAGAGGATAAGAAGACATACCACAAGTATCTTTAGTGTTGCCAACTGAACGACTTTCTGGCTATATTTTGCGAGTAATCAGAGCCCTCTAAGATACCGTTCATTAAAAAAGCGACAAGTGACAAATTTATTGAAGCCTTTTGGAAACTGAAATTAAAATATGTATCGCTCTTTTCAACAAGTACCAGGTGCCGCTGAGGGCTCTTTCCCCAATTTAAATAAGAAGTTCTGGGGTTTCATGATGTCATTGGAGATAATACCTCCTCCTTCATGGACATGACGACCCCTAGCTAACTGAGCCCGCTCCGTGTATACACCCACATCTTTAGAGGGCAACTGTGTAAATAACAAAGGCAGGCTTCGCTACACATCTTATAATAAAAGCTATCCTGTTAGTCACAAACTTGGAAGCTGTTCTGTAGGTTTGATAAGATGTTTTTTTTCCTCAGCGATTTGACTAACAAACTAACTAGCATGATGGTACTGCTAAAATGGGACTGTAATGTTAGCGCTGTAGTGAAAAAAGCAATGCTCGTACATTTATCCCGCAGGCAAATCAATTTTGGGGAGCTCGTTCTAGCTTTCAGTGTATAACCACTGTACAGTAGACAAGTGCAGCGGTTGTCAAAAGTGCATAATAGCACTTCTTGGTGCAACATGCGCTCAAACACAGCTCATTAGCATTAAAGCTACAGACGCACAAAACAGCATTTTTACAATAGGGCCTGCTGAAAGCACATTTAAACTGTCTAAATTCAAGCATTAATTCTAGATTACATAGATAAAATCGATGAAAAATACTTAAACATGGGACTGGTTTGGCGGAATCAACAACACATCTGCTAGTGGCAAAAAAGTAATGCACTTTGTTTTTTTTAATCTTATACTAAAGCTATCCAGTCAGTTACAAAACTTGGAAGCTGTTCTGTAGGTTTGATAAGATTGTTTTTTCCCCTCAGCGATTTGACTAACAAGCTAACTAGCATGATGTTACTGTTAAAATGGGACTGTAATGTTAGCACTAGAGATGTCCGATAATGGCTTTTTTGCCGATATCCGATATTGTCCAACTCTTAATTACCGATTCCGATATCAACCGATACCGATATATACAGTCGTGGAATTAACACATTATTATGCCTAATTTTGTTGTGATGCCCCGCTGGATGAATTAAACAATGTAACAAGGTTTCCCAAAATAAATGAACTTAAGTTATGGAAAAAAATGCCTACATGGCACTGCCATATTTATTATTGAAGTCACAAAGTGCATAATTTTTTTTAACATAACTCAAAACAGCAGCTCGGAATTTGGGACATGCTCTCCCTGAGAGAGCATGAGGAGGTTGGAGGGGGCGGGGTATAGTGTAGCGTCCCGGAAGAGTTAGTGCTGCAAGGGGTTCTGGGTATTTGTTCTGTTGTGTTTATGTTGTGTTACGGTGCGGATGTTCTCCAGAAATGTGTTTGTCATTCTTGTTTGGTGTGGGTTCACAGTGTGGCGCATATTTGTAACAGTGTTAAAGTTGTTTATACGGCCACCCTTAGTGTGACCTGTATGACTGTTGATCAAGTATGCCTTGCATTCACTTGTGTGTGAAAAGCCGTAGATATTATGTGATTGCGCCGGCACGCAAAGGCAGTGCCTTTAAGGTATTTTGGCGCTCTGAACTTAACCCTACATCCGTGTACCACTCCGTACAGCGGCGTTTTAAAAAGTCATGAATTTTACTTTTTGAAACCGATACGATCATTACATTTTAAAGCATTTATCGGCCGATAATATTGGCAGTCCGATATTATCGGACATCTCTAGTTAGCACCGTAGTGAAAAAGCTATGCTAATGTTGCAAACCCCGCAGACAATCCAATTTTGGGGGGCTCGTTCTAGCTTTTAGTGTATACTACTGCACAGTAGACAAGTGCAGCGGTTGTCAAAAGTGGATAATAGCACTTCTTGGTGCACCATGCGCTCAAACACAGCTCATTAGCATTAAAGCTACAGACACACAAAACAGCATTTTCACAATACTGAAAGCACATTTAAACTGTATAAATTCCAGCATTAATTCTAGATTAAATAGATAAAATCGATGAAAAATACTTAAACATGGGACTGGTTTGGCAGAATCTGCTAGTGGCAGAAAAGTAATGCACTTCAGTTTTTTTTCTCTTTTTTCTTGAAGACAAGACTAGGTGTAGTATTTTCCCCCACATGACATTTGGACACATGACCTTGTCTAGCAGAAAAAAACTACACTAGAAAAACATAAGAGGCTGCATTGACGGTGATGTGTTCTTAGCAGAGCCTTGACAACAAATGGCTGGTTTACATCTAGTGAAGGACACCTAAAGTGAAGTGTTTCCGGTCCAGAGTCAATGAATCACAGGATGGAAAAAGAGGGACAAGTTAATGATGAACAAATAGGGACGAAGGGATGAGGTCGTAAAACGAAACACCCATTAGTTGAGGTATAAAAGGGCCAAAAAGTGAACTTTCGCTACCATAGAAAACAATTTGATGAAAAAAAAACAACGATGGAGTGAACTACACATGCACCGCCCAAGCGTAACGCTATAAACTTGCGAGACTTACCTTTGTGTGTAAAAAAAAAAAAAGCAGCAGAATTCCCAACTTGAATAAACTGGAGCCAGCGTTAAAAATCCTCCTTTGGGAGCCTCTCTGTACAGCAAAAACTGCAGTCAGTGTGAGAGAAGGAGAGAAGGGCAGAGAGAGAACGAGGGGGTGAATGAATAAGTCAACCGACAAAGTGTGGCTGGTACGGCCGTCTTCCGACTCTCCACCCTCCCTGAGTCACTGGAGGAGGCGGATGAATGACGAGCTCAGAGAGGGAGGAGGGGAAAGAGGTTGAGAGAGAGAGAGGTGTGGTGTATTTAAACATGCAAAAAGAAAAACGCTCCCCCTTCTGACCACTGCCTGACTTTCAGCTAGGATAATTCCACCCAACATCTCTCCTCTCCCACCCCTGAAGACTCTCCTGGCCACACCCCGCACACACTTGCGTAGAAACCTGGCTCTCAAGTCGCCCTGTTTGTTCTCCATGGGGTGGGCAGATTATATAATTCACAGGCAGCGGGCGAGGAATCAATGGAGTCCGTTATCATTAGGAGCGGCCATTGTTTGCTTTCCACTCCCTGTTGAGTTACAGTTCTGTGCAAAGAGGCTTGTTTCTTGTTTTTAAATTATCTTTTTCACAACACATTATTGTTTTTGTGCAACTTTTCTAATCATTAACACAAACAAAAGTGTAAACATTTGTCAAAACATTCAACCCTACTATATTTCCTGTTGTATGATTTCAGCCTGTGGTCAAAAGTTGACATACACTTGTAAAGAACATAACGTCATGTCTTGAGTTTCCAATTATTTCTACAACTTTTATTTTTTTTGTGATAGAGTGTTTGGAGCACATACTTGTGTGTCACAAAAAAACTTAAGCAACTTTGAAATGGCTCCAAGTGACTTTCCTGACTTGTTCAAGTCAATAATTTGTTTTTTCAGATCTGTGCGGAGTTCCTTTGACTTTCCCCATCGTCGCGTTTATAACCGAGTCTAATGACTGCGTCACATGAGCCCTATTTAAATGGGCTCAGAGAAGTCAACAGGTGTCTTCAATTATAATCACTCACATGAAGTTAAGAGGCCATGTCATGAAGCCAATTTGATTTGATTGTAACTTTTCTACATCACCAAAATTGATAAAGTATGTCGCTGTATGTATACTTTTGACCCAGCAGATTTGGTCACATTTTCAGTAGAGCCATAATAAATTCATAAAAGAGCCAAACTTCATGAATGTTTTTTGTGACAAACAAGTATGTGCTCCAATCACTCTATCACAAAAAAGTAAGAGTTGTAGAAATTATTGGAAACTCAAGACAGCCATGACATTATGTTCTTTACATGTGTATGTAAACTTTTGACCGTGACTGTAGATTTGCTGGCTACCAGAGATGTAACGATTAGCGGTATAATTAGAGATGTCCGATAATATCGGACTGCCGATATTATCGGCCGATAAATGCTTTAAAATGTAATATCGTAAATTATCGGTATCTGTTTCAAAAAGTAAAATGTATGACTTTTTAAAACGCCGCTGTGTACACGGAGGGAAAAGTGTAGAGCGCCAATAAACCTTAAAGGCACTGCCTTTGCGTGCCGGCCCAGTCACATAATATCTACGGCTTTTCACACACACAAGTGAATGCAATGCATACTTGGTCAACAGCCATACAGGTCACACTGAGGGTGACCGTATAAACAACTTTAACACTGTTACAAATATGCGCCACACTGTGAACCCACACCAAACAAGAATGACAAACACATTTCGGGAGAACATCCGCACCGTAACACAACATAAACACAACAGAAGAAATACCCAGAACCCCTTGCAGCACTAACTCTTCCGGGCCGCTACAATATACGCCCCACACCTCAACCTCCTCACGCTCTCTCAGGGAGAGCATGTCCCAAATTCCAAGCTGCTGTTTTGAGGCATGTTAAAAAAAAAATAATGCACTGCGTGACTTCAATAATAATTATGGCAGTGCCATGTTGGCATTTTTTTCCATAACTTGAGTTGATTTATTTTGGAAAACCTTGTTACATTGTTTAATGCATCCAGCGGGGCATCACAACAAAATTAGGCATAATAATGTGTTAATTCCACGACTGTATATATCGGTATCGGTTGATATCGGAATCAGTAATTAAGAGTTGGACAATATCGGAATATCGGCAAAAAAGCCATTATCGGACATCTCTAGGTATATTGATAAACTATAATAACATTCTCATCGGTAACTACTGCCATTTGAATTTTAAATGATCGGAAAACCGTAATTGATTACCACACATGAAAAAATTTATTTCCTAAAGAAGACGCTAGCACACTATAATTGCTAGCTAGCTTAAATGCTAATTTAAATAAAAAGACACATTAGCATTATAAAAATAAAAGTTGGTTAAGAGTTCAGCGTGTGTTTAGGTACTTTTTTGAGCACATCCAACAATACCGTGATAATAATAACAACCGTGACAATTTTGCTCACAATAACCGTGATAAGAAATGTTCATATCGTTACATTCCTAGTGCCTACAATAGCATTTTGATTCCATCCCTGTACAGTGATAGCCATATCCCGCAAAATTTGTCTTTTCAAAGTGCGGATCTGCTCTTCTAAAGTTACTATTCCTCACTTTTATGGCGGCAAACATAAAACACATCTTACACGTAGCACTATCACTGGAGGACAAGGAATAACTAAGCATGTGACACACCGAGCAAGTAGAGAAGCCATGTCAACTGCCAAGTTAGCTTGAATGAAAAGTAGAAAAACAACTAAAAAATGTGTTTTTCTTTCCACATTCTCATGCACTTCCACTACATGGCGTTGTCCCCGATGGGCTGTAGTCAAAATGCTTTCAAAAGACATTCCAGCATACATGTAATTATTAATAATTGTTAAATAGATGGTCAATTTATGGACAGTTACAGTACCGTATTTTTCGGACTATAAGTCGCAGTTTTTTTCATAGTTTGGCAGGGGGTGCGACTTATACTCAGGAGCGACTTATGTGTGAAATTATTAACACATTACCGTAAAATATCAAATAATATTATTAAACTCATTCACGTAAGAGACTAGACGTATAAGATTTCATGGGATTTAGCGATTAGGAGTGACAGATTGTTTGGTAAACGTATAGCATGTTCTATATGTTATAGTTATTTGAATGACTCTTACCATAATATGTTACGTTAACATACCAGGCACGTTCTCAGTTGGTTATTTATGCCTCATATAACGCACACTTATTCAGCCTGTTGTTCACTATTCTTTATTTATTCTAAATTGCCTTTTAAATGGCTATTCTTGGTGTTGGGTTTTATCAAATACATTTCCCCCAAAAATGCGACTTATACTCCAGTGCGACTTATATGTTTTTTCCATCTTTATTATGCATTTTCGGCCAGTGTGATTTAAACTCCGGAGTAGGGGTGCAACTAACAACTAATTTGATCATCGATTAATCTGTCGATTATTACTTCGATTAATCGATTCATAATCGGATAAAAGAGACAAACTACATTTCTATCCTTTCCAGTATGTTATTGGGGAAAAAAACAGCATACTGGCACCATACTTATTTTGATTATTGTTTCACAGCTGTTTTTAGATGTTGCAGTTTATAAATAAAGGTTTATAAAAAAATAAAATAAGTACCATTTGCGCATGCGCATAGCATAGATCCAACGAATCGATGACTAAATTAATCGCCAACTATTTTTATAATCGATTAGTTGTTGCAGCCCTACTCCGGAGCGACTTAGTCCGAAAAATACGGTAGTTGTCCGACTTGTGCCCCTGCAAAGACGTTTTACTTGATGTTTTTCAATCAAAATTGCAAAAATTTTATACACACGTGCTGGTCAGCCCCATAAAAACGGGTACTAAGTCTGTGTAGATACAGCTACACCCTACCTTAGCTTACAGTGGGGGGTTTATAGAGCCCACTGAGCAGTGTGAGAAATCTCAAGGATCAAACAGCAACACCATGTGATGCATTTGTCAGAAAATAGTTTTTTTGACCGCATGGTCAGTTATAAAGTATATTGCACAAAACAGCAGCAACAGAACCAATATATGGAGCAAACCGCTTAGCCAGCATTAATAGCGCTGATGAGTTCAAAAACAAGTACAACAAGTGTAGGAGTTTCACACCAACAGCAAAAACATGGATGTTTACAGTCAACTATATTTAAGCTCTCTGTTGGAATATTTGACATTATTTTCAACTCCTTTCTTATCATGTAAATTCCCAAATATTTCTGTCAATTACAGTAAATTCCACAAATTATTTAGTTTCACGACCCTATTTGTGTATACTTCTGTTGATAACTTAAAATAGTTTCATACCAGTCCTAGAAATTAGCTATGGTATGAATGTGAAAGTAATATAAAAGGAGGGATCACACTAAATACTTCAGAATGTATTTACTCCCTTCTATTTTTTTTGCATGTCTTCTCATTGTATTCTAATAAAAATGGCCTAAAACTAATTATTTTGCATTTAATTGTACACACATACGCTTAAGTGAAAAAAAATCCACACCAGAGCCGGGCGCCATCCCCAGCCAACCATGGTATTTATTTATTTAGGGATGGCAAATGCAGCTGGTTGTGCTCCAAGTCAGCATAAAAATGCAGAACATTTTCTTTTACATACTTTCTCCGATGAGCAACTTTTCTCTATGACCTCATCGGCCCAAATTGGTAAACAAGGAGTCGTCATATCCTAAGAGGTACAGTGACAATTTGTTTGTAACCGTGGATCAACTTCAATAGCGAACAATGCACGAGGGGACGCTGGAAATTCATAAAAAAATTTGGGTGGCATTTTGAGCAAAAAGTGAGTTTAACATAGCTAAGATACATTAAAGGAAAATAGTTTTAACCTTGACTTTCAAACAATAATCTTAGAGAGTGCTTGGAGACGAGGTGTAGTCGCCGTGAAGCACGGGCCGACTTGGGCTGGTTTGACCTGTCACTCAAGCTCCGTCGGGGTGCAGGCAAGCGGGTGGTGGGGGTGCACATGGGTAGGAGGATCTTGAGAGGCAGCACTCCAGCGTTCCTCCTCCAAATACCAAAACACACCTGACTGCAATATACATCACCAGCCTCCGGAGCGCTCGCTGACAGCACCATTTCAAAAATTATTGTCATCTTGCCCTGCAAGGCAAACACCTCGCTCGACCTGACTAATTGAGGCTTTAAAGAGGAAGCCAAAACGTCAATTATGATGGTTTTGTAAGAAAGTGATTCATTAGGAATTTGACCATCATAATAAAGTCATATCCAACTAAAACACTAGTCAGAGATTGTCTATACCAGGGGTTCTTAACCTTTCTGACCTCAGGGCCCAACTTTTTCACTACACCGGGGCCCACACAAATAACACTGAATTAGTAATCTTACTCTTGATTTTAAATTGTGCTCAATAATTATAGCTAATCTGCTTACAGTTTACAACCTTGTCAAATGATAGTAAACCACGTGCTAATCAAAGATTATTAAACCTTAGGCTTAGGTCAGGCTGATTAGAAAGATAAGTACGAGCCAAATATACTGCATAGGCAGGGACTCAAATAACTGACAGAAAATACGTACATACAATTATCCATCCATCCATTTTCTACCGCTTGTCCCTTTCGGGGTCGCAGGGGGTGCTGGAGCTTATCTCAGCTGCACATGGGCGGAAGGCGGGTTACACTATGGACAAGTCGCCACCTCATTGCAGGGCCAACACAGATAGAAAGACAACATTCACACACTAGGGCCAATTTAGTGTTGCATACATACAATTATGTTGTGCTAAAATAAATAAACTAAATTAAGAACAAATATTTTTAAACTGTCAATAAAATTAATGTGCTTCACCACTTTAGTCCTAACTTTTGCACTTAAGAAACTTCTCGGTTAGTTTAAAGGCCTACTGAAATGAGATTTTCTTATTTAAACGGGGATAGCAGGTCCATTCTTTTTGTCATATTTGATCATTTCGCGATATTGCCATATTTTTGCTGAAAAGGATTTAGTAGAGAACCTCGACGATAAAGTTCGCAACTTTTGGTCGCTGATAAAAAAGCCTTGCCTGTACCGGAAGTAGTGTGACGTCACAGGTTGTGGAGCTCCTCACATCTGCACATTGTTTACACTCATGGCCACCAGCAGCGAGAGCGATTCGGACCGAGAAAGTGACGATTACCCCATTAATTTGAGCGAGGATGAAAGATTTGTGGATGAGGAAAGTGAGAGTGAAGGATTAGAGGGCAGTGGAAGCGATTCAGATAGGGAAGATGTTGTGAGAGGCGGGTGGGACCTGATATTCAGCTGGGAATGACTAAAACAGTAAATAAACACAAGACATATATATACCCTATTAGCCACAACACAACCAGGCTTATATTTAATATGCCACAAACTAATCCGCATAACAAACACCTCCCCCCTCCCGTCCATATAACCCGCCAATACAAATCAAACACCCGCACAACACACTCAATCCCACAGCCCAAAGTACCGTTCACCTTCGCAAAGTTCATACAGCACATATATTTCCCCAAAGTTACGTATGTGACATGCACATAGCGGCACGCACGTACGGGCAACGGTAGCGCGTATCCAACTCAAAGTCCTCCTGGTAAGAGTCTCTGTTGTCCCAGTTCTCCAAAAGCATGCATATCCAACTCAAAGTCCTCCTGGTAAGAGTCTCTGTTGTCCCAGTTCTCCACAGGCCAATGGTAACGCTTGACTGTCATATTTAGGGAATGTAAACAATGAAACACCGGCTACGACGTAGCCGCTATGTGTTTGTGTTGCTGCAGCCAGCCACTAATACACCGCTTCCCACCTACAGCTTTCTTCTTTGCGGTCTTCATTGTTCATTAAACAAATTGCAAAAGATTCACCAACACAGATATCCAGAATACTGTGGAATTTTGCGATGAAAACAGACGACTTAATAGCTGGCCACAATGGTGTCCCAAAATGTCCGCTACAATCCGTGACGTCACGCGCAAACGTCATCACACCGAGACGTTTTCAGCAGGATATTTCGCGGGAAATTTAAAATTGCACTTTACTAATCTAACCCGGCCGTATTGGCATGTGTTGCAATGTTAAGATTTCATTATCGATATATAAACTATCAGACTGCGTGGTCGGTAGTAGTGGCTTTCAGTAGGCCTTTAACATGGTCATTACTGCCACAAGTGGTGGAAAAGTGTATTACAACAGAGTACTGCTGCAGCCCATACGGACCACAGCTGAGAAACCGATATTTCTGACCACACAGCAATAAAAAATTGAACACTGCTCTATAGGACATGTGCCAACTAAATTAAAGCAGACTGAAGCATCCCTCCAGAGACACACAGTCCAATGCTCTTTTTTAAAGGGTACCTATAATGTTTTCCTCTTTTTTAACCTAGAATCGTTACAACATTACAACTCATTAAACAATGCCGAACCGTCAAATAACAAAGTTCATCCATTTGGAAGTTTTACGCAGCTTTGCACACTGTTTTACATTCTTTTTTGTGTTGGCATCAGTGTGCCAAACGTACTTATACGTGTATGCCCATATATAGATTATCTAAGCCTCCACCCTCCCCAGTATTTGCTCCCCGTCTGCCGCCACCCCACATTCCCTGATGATAATCCACTGGACGCAGAAGTAAAATTCCAGAGACGAGATGTATTGCAGATATACCCTTTCGTGTCCTACAGTGCATCTCTCAATCTCTGGCTTATCTATGACCTCATATACTTGTTGCATCAGTGATGTGATGCTGGGTGTGGAGTTTAAGCATTTTAATATGCTGCCACATAATTATTACAATTAAGCTTTGCACCCAAAGAGAGATATTGTTGCCAGCCATGTACAGGACAAACATCAAAAGAATGCGCCTAAGCAGCCAACGCCAACACTGATCGCCATTTCCCACATTAGTGCGAGGAGTCGGACATTGCTGTCAAGGACAGACTCGCTGAACACATCTTGGTTCTTGTTGAACCATGTCAAATAGTTGCTGTGCAGTGAGCATGGAAGACATCCAAAACAGAAATCTAAAAACATTCCCCTACTGCAGATTAGACCTGCAGCACCATTCTGCAAAAAAATGTGACTTACAATTTTCAGAGATCATGACTCTCTGGGATATTTCTGTCCCCCCCCCCCCCCCCCCCCTTACTCACTTTTTAATAAATCACAATTTTATTGAAATTATTATCATCTCTATTATTAGTATGGAATTAATGTGATCTCCACTATATGGGTAATCAGTTACTGTACAAGAAAAAAGATCCTGAAATTTAAAACTAATATAATTGTTAATGCAAAATAAAATTGCAAGATGTTAGAACTTAATTTGATAGAGGATAGACATAAATGAAAATGTAATTAGTATTATTTAAAATCATACACAATATTTTAAAATATTACGTTCTATGAATCTGCTTATGACAAAAATATTGTTTGTATATTACATTATTTTCCGACTACAATAATCATTGAAAAATCCCATTAAAAGGCGTAAATTTATAAAAATACATTTTGATAATTTGCTTGTCCTATATATAAGATAAATAATCTTTATTGTCCTTGTAAAAGCATACACACTACACCAGTTCAATGAAATTTGGGCACAGTTTCTACCCTCAGTGCAAAACAAACAATAAATAAGTAAACGGAAATATAAATAGAATATACACATTTATAGAAGAACATGAAGAAAAATACAGCAATTACACAATGTGACATTGGCAGCAGATTATTGCACAAACTAACACAAGTAAGTTACATTGCTAGCAGATATCTTCTATACAGTATTTTTATTAGCTTATTTAAAAAAAATGGTTACATGCATATGTGTTAAAAAAAAATGTTTTAAGTATTATTAATTTTGTCTGTTTGGATATGTTACAATTTGTTAAAAATATATTTTTGGGCATTTTAATGGGAATCAATAAAAAGTCATTCCAATTGTCCAATTACTTTACTATATAACTACTATTTTGGGGAAATTTCTAGACATATTTTGACCATTGGCAAACCTCCTCAAAGCCAAGTGTTCAAATAGTCTTCCAATAATTGTGTTATGTACCACAGGCCACACAGCAAACCATCTTTAAAAATGTTTCTGTGGGCCTAAATAATGGTCCTATCAGGGAAACCCTTGTAAGATGCATTGTGTCATAAATAGATTTTTTTTCTTGCCACGGTCATCAATTGTAGAAAAACACAGGTTTACATAACAAGCAAACGAAAGATGAAAAACACATTAGAGTGCAAAGCAAAATCCAAGTCTGAGCCAAGACCAAATTAACAGTAACAAACAGGTGTCATTCCACTTTACTGTTAATGTTATACCAAACTTGCTGTGCAGCTTTGTTGTTCCAAAAAAACAAAAACAAAAAAACAAAAAGTCACACTACTTTAGCTAGTATGTAGTAAGAGACATCAGTCAAAATAGTAAACACTGACTTTAGGGTGTACTTAAAGGCCTACTGAAAGCCACTACTACCGACCACGCAGTCTGATAGTTTATATATCAATGATGAAATCTTAACATTATAACACATGCCAATACGGCCGGGTTAACTTATAAAGTGACATTTTAAATTTGCCGCTAAACTTCCGGTTCGAAACGCCTCTGAGGATGACGTATGCGTGTGACGTAGCCCGACGAACACGGGTATGCCTTCCACATTGAAGCCGATACGAAAAAGCTCTGTTTTCATTTCATAATTCCACAGTATTCTGGACATCTGTGTTCGTGAATCTGTTTCAATCATGTTCATTGCATTATGGAGAAGGAAGCCAAGCAAGCAAAGAAGAAAGTTGTCGGTGCGAAATGGACGTATTTTTCGAACGTAGTCAGCCACAACAGTACACAGCCGGCGCTTCTTTGTTTACATTCCCGAAAGATGCAGTCAAGATGGAAGAACTCGGATAACAGAGACTCTAACCAGGAGGACTTTTGATTTGGATACACAGACGCCTGTAGAGAACTGGGACAACACAGACTCTTACCAGGATTACTTTGATTTGGATGACAAAGACGCAGACGTGCTACTGTGAGTATGCAGCTTTGGCTTTTTTTTGCGTATGTACGTAACTTTTTTAAAATATATAAGCTTTATGAACCTTGGGTTAGGTGAACGGTCTTTTGGGCTGAGTGATTGTGTGTGTTGATCATGTGTTTGAATTGTATTGGCGTGTTCTATGGAGCTAGGAGCTAGCAGAGGAGCTAGCATAACACATACCGTACCTACGTGCGCGTCACGTACGTAACTTTTTAAAAATATATAAGCTTTATGAACCTTGGGTTAGGTGAACGGTCTTTTGGGCTGAGTGATTGTGTGTGTTGATCAGGTGTTTGAATTGTATTGGCGTGTTCTATGGAGCTAGGAGCTAGCAGAGGAGCTAGGAGCTAGCATAACAAACACGCAGGTGTTATTATGCAGGATTAATTTGTGGCATATTAAATATAAGCCTGGTTGTGTTGTGGCTAATAGAGTATATATATGTCTTGTGTTTATTTACTGTTGTAGTCATTCCCAGCTGAATATCAGGTACCGTGAGTATGCAGCCTTGGCTGCTAAACATTCGATAACTTGACCGTATGTGCGCGTCACGTACGTAACTTTTTAAAAATATATAAGCTTTATGAACCTTGGGTTAGGTAAACGGTCTTTTGGGCTGAGTGATGGTGTGTGTTGATCAGGTGTTTGAATTGTATTGGCGTGTTCTATGGAGCTAGGAGCTAGCAGAGGAGCTAGGAGCTAGCATAACAAACACGCAGGTGTTTTTATGCAGGATTAATTTGTGGCATATTAAATATAAGCCTGGTTGTGTTGTGGCTAATAGAGTATATATATGTCTTGTGTTTATTTACTGTTGTAGTCATTCCCAGCTGAATATCAGGTCACCCCCGGCTCTCACAGCATCTTCCCTATCTGAATAGCTTCAACTCCCCACTAGTCCTTCACTTGCACTTTACTCATCCACAAATCTTTCATCCTCGCTCAAATTAATGGGGAAATTGTCGCTTTCTCGGTCCGAATCTCTCTCACTTCATGCGGCCATCATTGTAAACAATAGGGAACTTTGCGTATATGTTCAACTGACTACGTCACGCTACTTCCGGTAGGGGCAAGCCTTTTTTTTATCAGATACCAAAAGTTGCAATCTTTATCGTCGTTGTTCTATACTAAATCCTTTCAGCAAAAATATGACAATATCGCGAAATGATCAAGTATGACACATAGAATAGATCTGCTATCCCCGTTTAAATAAAAAAAATTCATTTCAGTAGGCCTTTAAATGATCAGATTAACACTTTGCAATTTAGGGATTATTTTGCACATTCCAAATCTAAACTAACAGTAGGGTTGTTAGTAATTAATGGCACAAATAATAAATAAATAATAAATCAGGATTCTATTGAGTTATATTGTAATCACGATTAATAACATGATGATTCATTCATTTGAAATCTTGAGTATTTATTGTACCACCAAAACACAACTTAAAATTAGTTTTAAAAGAATAACTGGTATAAATTAGTAACAAATAAACCACGACAAGTAGAATAAAACAGAAATAATACATTTAAATAAATAAATGGTAAATGATAAATGGGTTATACTTGTATAGCGCTTTTCTACCTTCAAGGTACTCAAAGCGCTTTGACAGTATTTCCACATTCACCCATTCACACACACATTCACACACTGATGGCGGGAGCTGCCATGCAAGGCGCTAACCAGCAGCCATCAGGAGCAAGGGTGAAGTGTCTTGCCCAAGGACACAACTGACGTGACTAGGATGGTAGAAGGTGGGGATTGAACCCCAGTAACCAGCAACCCTCCGATTGCTGGCACGGCCACTCTACCAACTTCGCCACGCCGCCCACAGCAATATAAAAAAACAATACAATTCAGTTTTTCCATTTAAATTAAAAAAATATATATTTTTACCAGTGGCGTGCACTCACTAGAGGCAGGGGAGGCGGGGCCTCACCTGCCATCATGGAAAGAAAAAAAAAAGAAAAAGAAAAAAAAATTTATTAAATTGTTATATGTATCCAGTGATTATACTAAAGTTATTTTCCATTTAACTTCACCAGTTTTAGATTATTTTTATTTTTATTTTCACATTTGCCGTTCAAATACTGAGAAGAGACGGTGCGGTGATCAGCAGCCAGTTGAAGCACTTGTGCCTCACCATGGATTGCGACTCGGCTAACTGCTGGCCTGCTGTGCAGTGAGACCATATTGCTATATGAATTATATTATACATTTCCATAGTTTAGTTAGCTGAGGTATATAATGTACAGTGTATTTTGTCAACAACTGTATGTGTGTAACGTATTTTTAGTGCTGAGCGATCATAAATCTGCTGCGGAGACACACTGTGTGAGGCTCGTATCATAACCCCGCCTCCTGGTGCCAAGCACCTCCGCCGCAGAATGCACTGCCCGACGGGAGCGCTGCGGCCACACCAACCAAAGCCCACACCCAAACCCTCCACGTGCAAGACCGAATCCACCCAAAAAAAGTCACTTAACAAGAAGCCAAAAAGTGCAAAAACAACAATGCTCGCGCTGCAGGAGCCGCAAACGACCGCAGGGACACAACATTAGGTACACCTGCACTGCAGGTTTATATGTTTTTAAATTTGACTGTGATGATGCAGTCGTGCCTCACCAGACATTAACCTCACCGCACGCCACTGGTTTTTACCCTTTACACTCATTTATATTAACACTATAGTGAATGATTTTTGTGTCATAAATTTAATTTAATAAAATGTTTGTTAATTAAATGTAAACATCCTTACATTTATTGGTGGAACACCTATTTGGACAATTTAGACTAGTATTTTAAGTTTAAAAAAAAAATTTTTTGTAAATGTATCAAGTGTTTAAGTAGAATATGCTTGTGTAAGGTACTTTTAAAACCTTTATTTTGCTAGCGCAGTCAGGCCAACTGTTGCACACAGTTTTGTCATTTTAATGGTTGTTGCTGTTCTGAGCTTGACAACTTTTGAAGCCGTTTAAAAAGAAAAAAAAGACGGACTCAAGGAGCGATTGCTGTCCTGTTTGTACATTGATCTTACATCGATGATGTCATTCACAGCAACACAGGCAGATGAGATGTGCTGTGGGTGTATGGATTGTCTGTGCTAGGTTTAGCTTAGTAGTTTAGTCGGTGTTTCAAGTGGCCGTCTCCACATTGTAGTTCAGGATGGGGCAGTGAGTGTTTTAGGGATGAATGAGCGGTACTGGACACATCGTTTTCCAAAAATAAATGTTCCTTCTTCTCAAAATGACAATGACTTAAATGTATGACTACTTCCGTGTTTGTTTGCGTTTAACAGCGAATTGTTTTATTGGCCAATTCTGTGATTTAGCCCGTGGTTACAAGAATGCAGAAATCTGTCATTTTCATGGCGCAATCTAAGATCCTTTCTTGATGCGGTCTGCTATCTAACATCAGCATAGCCATTAGAGATGTATTTATAATTTGTGCCAATATTACCTATGTGTGCAATCTTTAAAGAGTGATTTGTGAGGATGCCTTGTTTTGGTTTGACGTCATAGGTCAACTGGAAAAGCAATACATTTATCCATGCTAACAGGAAATAAGCGTTCCCCGGCGTACGGGAGGCACACGGCGTATGACCAATAGTCACATTAGAGAGTGTGCATAGACACTGGGACTTCACATGGTGTGAAAATACAAAAAAATGTTATGCAAGGAAATGTAGTCAGCATATTGCTATATCGGTGGCCACAGATTCAAATCACTGTGGAGACCGAGGGGCGACACTCTCAGCTGAGCCAAAGACGGCGCTCGCACACCACCGCAGGAAATAGTTTTTATTGACATTTATAAAAGGTTTGGTTTTGAAGTGAGCCTTTGTCAGAAGTAGTATGCACATGTGAGTATGATCGTGTGTGAGATAGGTGTCAAAAAATATATTTTTTCAAATTAATCGCGATTCTTAATTGATTTAAAAAAAATAAAAACGATTTTTATTTATTTTTGAACCGGTCCTATCATATTGTTGATGTAGATGCCCATATCGACTATACAGATTTAGTTTAGAAAATAGAACTGTGGGATACTTCTCGTTTCCTTATTTGTATTTGACTTTATTAAATGTTTGGGTAGAAAAAACAGTTTTCTCAGTTTATCTATTTTATAGAGGAATCATAGAACTGACACAGAATGTTATTAAATATAATTGATTTTGAATCGAGAATCGTTTTGAATCGAGAATCAATTGTGAATCGAATCTTAACCCCCAAGAATCGAATGAAATGGAATCGTATGGTGCCCAGAGATTCACAGCCCTATGAGATAGTGTTTGTCTATTTTGTGTTGGGCTATTGATGTTTAATAAACAAACATTTGCATAAAGAAAATAAATTGTCCAGTCCTATGTTGATTAAAAAAAAACTTCTAAATGATAGGTTTAAATTAAAATGGTTCAAATCTACAAAATAAAACATTTAATCTGCAAATAATCATGAGTCAACTACAGACAAACTGCAATTAATCATGAATAAATACTTTAAAAATGATAGGGCTGCAACGATTAATCGATTAGAAAAAAGCTATTATTAATATTTATATTATAACGAGTGTAACTAAACTGATCGAATCCGGAGCGCATGGAGTGCCCAGAATTTTAAAAACTTGGACATAATTTTTGCACAGCCGCTGCAATAGAGAGCACACACATAGTGCATTATCTATACGGCGGTAAACAGCAGACATTTAAATTTTTTAAATTATTGCACTCATGTTAAAAGTGCAATTTCAACATGATGGTGTACATTTATTATTAAAAGAATGAACAAAACCATGATTTATTTGAACAATTTTCCCCTACTGCATTGAGGCTATAAAGTGTGTTTTTTCAGATTACTTGATTAATCAAATAGAACTAATCGCTAGATTACTTATTTACTAAAACAATTGATAGCTGCGGCCGTAATTGATAGGCTGCCCTAAAAGACCATACAAATGTTTATGTTTGTGACAAAAGATTAGATAAAAGAAAAAGGCTGTACAAGTGGTTTTTTGACCGTTCAGATCTAAGGCACCTTTGGGAAACAAGTCATATGGCAGTTTGAGATGATCGCAGATAAATGTTTAAATCTGCTGCGGGTGCACCACGGAAAGAGCTTGACTTATGCACGATCCAGAGTTTTGGAACCAACTGGTTATGGTATTCAAAGAGAAGCAAAAAACAATACAAATAAAATAAAGTAAAACTGCGCCCAACAAAACACGTAACGGAGATGGAATAGGACGGGTTAAGTAGTATGGGCTGTAAAATAGATTTTAGGTTAGGGGGGAAAATCACAGTTCGGTAAGTACCTCGGTTTTAAGCTAATTTTTAGAACAATAAGTGCGCAAAACCTAAAACTAAACGGATTATCTTTTTGTGTAAATGACCTCAAGTGTATGCTTTTTATTAAAAATTAAGCCTAAAACATTGCAAACTGCAAGCAGGTAATTCTCTAACAAAATAAAGCTATAAAAAAAAAAAAATGTGAAAAAAGACAATAGTTTACGGTTATTGCTTTCAATAGTAACCGTTTGAAAAAGAGTCTTGATAATTATTCCTGATTCACTCTTAAAGATTTTGTCTTATCCATTTGTCCTTGTCTATTTACACAGTTCACAGAGAAGGGGAAGTGTTCGGCTCCGGCTTCTCTTTGGGAATTTTGCTAGCCAGAGACCGGGCTGCACTGTATTTGTTTACGAAGTAGACGCGTGACTGTATCGTGAGGCACTTACACACGTCCTGTCTCTTACTCTTTTGTGTTTTGTACGGGACCTTAATAAGCCTCTGTAGTGTTGAAAAAAATCTGATTATAAATATGTTTAACGTGACTGATTTTTCAGGACGTTTGATCTACTCTTCTTGGCTTGAGGTACCATTGTCCAAAGTGGGAGCTAAAGCACAAATATCAACAAAAAATCATACAACAATAAAAAGGAATAATTGCTCAAACGGTAGATAATCAACCGAGTAAGGTTAGAGCCCCTCAGCCCCCAATAGCACTGGAATATTGCTAGACTGGTTTGAACACCGACCTCTTCTACTTCATAGTGTCTGAGTGAGGGCACGGGTGGTGGTGGTGGTGCCGCTGGGGGTGGGTGCTTGAGAATTCAGAGTATCACCCCTACTCCTCTTCACCTTCAACCGTCTGTCCATGCCACGCCTACATCTCCTCCCTCGCCACTTCCACAGATGTCTCACATTTCTGGAACTTTCCACAGCTGGTGTCACATCAATATGAATGAGCTCATTCCGCAGGTACAGGCAACGTCATTAAAAGGGCATTTGAATGCTGAAAAGGTTAAAGGTAGTAGTAAACCAAAAAGCTGTAAACATGGTGTGGCGGAGGGGGCGTGACTAATCAGTAAAATGCCTTGCCAAGAGCTCATGTCTGTACCGCATTTGTAGGGCAAAATTGAAGTGCAGGTTGCCGGTACGGTAATGCAGATTAGCAAAAACAAGTGTCGTAATGTGAGCGGAATAATTTACAATGAGCGCAAACACTTTCTCAGCCTTAAACTTAAAAAGTTTGCAACCCGGCTGTGTTCCTTCAATGATTTTTCGACGAATGTCACATGTCCACTAAATTGTTTAGTTCCAGTTCTACTTGCCTCAAAGAGTACAGCAAAAACTGCAAAAAAAATGTGTATTCACTAAACCAGGGGTCCTCAAGTACAAATCTTGAAGGTCCACAAATGTTATTTTGAAACAGGCTGGGTCCGTTTATTATCGGTCAAACTTATATAGTAGCAGGAGGCAGGGGCGCAGAAAAGGGGGGGTAAAGGAGACAGATTCTAGGGGCCCATGATGGAGGGGGGCCCAGAGAGGCCCCTACTGATGATGAAATTATAATACAGGGGGCCCTGTAAAGATTATTTTCATGGGGCCCAAAATCCCTAGTGGCGCCCCTGGCAGGAGGTAGGTAGTAGTTTAACATTTTCTTAAACTTAACAAAAATAAAATAAATATCCAATAAAATACATTAAAGATTTTCTTTGAAACAAAATTAAATAAATATTTCAGTACGTCTGGTAGCTGTGGCATCAGAGAGTGGGATTTGATTTATTTTAGCTGTCATTTCCTCCTTTTCTTTGCCTTCTAACATGGCACCCATCACTTCAGTCAAGCATTCTTTAATTATTTCTGCATCAGAGAATAGCTTCTTGTGTTTACCCAAAACCCATGCCACTCTGAGTGAGCACTCTGTTGCTATTTGTTGTTGTGTCATAGATTTAACAAAAATCTTGCTTGATGTTTCATATGACTTTTTCAGCCTGGTGATTTCTTTTTTTCTTAGCTCCGAATCATGAGGAAATGTCTCTTCAAATTCGCGGTGCTCTTTCAGATAGTGACGTTTCAGATTTTCACTTTTCACCAGAGCAACAGTACTGTTGCATATTAGACACATTGGTCTGGTACTTGCAGTAGGTAGGATGAAAACAAATTGCTCTGTCCATTCTTCCTTGAAACGTCGGTTTTCCCTGTCCACCTTTCTTCTACCAGCCTGAGCCAACTTGGAGCATGCCGTTGTGATTTGATTGACATTCAGTGACTGACGAGTGAACAGTTAGCGAAGTAGCGATACGAGACAACTGTGTGCCTGCAGCGAAAGGTTCCATGCATGTGGCATGAGCGCTGTGTGACCCAGGTGGTAACAGCCTATCAGCGCGGCGTTGTGATAGAGATGACAACCCATACTCTGATTGGCTGATTCCGCAGCCAATCAGAGTGGCGTTCTCTCGCTCTCACTCCGTCTCTCTCTCTCAGGGAGAGAGACGGAGTGAGTGAGACACGGAGAAGTGTAAACAAACGTGGAGATATTTGACTAAAAACAACAAAGAACGTTGACTTGCGCTAGCGATAATTCAAAGATAAATACAATTATTATATTTTTTTATAATAATTATAATCATAAAAAAAAAAAAAAAAATTTTTTTTTTTTTTTTTTTGTACTATAATTCGTGCTGGGTCCGGACGGACACGTCGATGGGTCCGGACATGGACCGCGGTCCGCCTGTTGAGGATCACTGCACTAAACCTATCAGTCTGAATGACATATACTATGTCCATTTCTCAGATGATATAATTGTTGATGACTGAAGTATGCTGATAGCAACCCAACCTAAACCCGTCCCAACCCCCTCCACAACCCACCCCCCGGATTGTAAATAATGTAAATAATTCAATGTATATACCGTATCTTCCGCACTATAAGGCGCACCTAAAAACCTCCAATTTCCTCAAAAACTGACAGTGCGCCTTATAATCCGGTGCGCCTTATATATGGACCAATATTGAGCCACAACAGGTCTCGCAACTACGGTAAGCAGCCGCCGACTTCATTTTCCGGCGGCTGCTTACCGTAGAAGAAGCGCTTCTTTTTCTACGGGGGAAAATGAAGTCGGCGGCTGATTACCGTAGAATTAGAAGCGCTTCCAGTGTTTCCCATAAACTGCCAAGATACCTGTGGCGGTGGGGGCGTGGCTATGGGCGTGGTCACCATGACATCTAGTAATTTGCATAATTTACTACAATATGATTTTCTCTAAAAAGGCTCAAAAAATGTATACTTACTAATTAATAATAACAGTTTTGTTTTAAACGTCCATCCATCCATCCATTTTACAAAATAATTACAACACTTTATGTACATATTTATATACAGATTTGAACAATAAGTTATTCACTGAAATATATTTATTAATTGTGGTTCTTACAAAAAATATATCTTATAAAATATAAAAGCTAAAATGTCTCTTAAAGCTCTGCCCCTTTAATTAGTGCATACTAAATAATTTAAAGGCCTACTGAAATGAATTTTTTTTATTTAAACGGGAATAGCAGATCCATTCTATGTGTCATACTTGATCATTTCGCGATATTGCCATATTTTTGCTGAAAGGATTTAGTAGAGAAAATCGACGATAAAGTTCGCAACTTTTGCTCGCTGATAAAAAAAGCCTTGCCTGTACCGGAAGTAGCGTGACGTCACAGGAGCTAGTATTCCTCACAATTCCCCATTGTTTACAATGGAGCGAGAGAGATTCGGACCGAGAAAGTGACGATTACCCCATTAATTTGAGCGAGGATGAAAGATTCGTAGATGAGGAACGTTACAGTGAAGGACTTGAGAGGCAGTGATGGACGTATCTTTTTTCGCTCTGACCGTAACTTAGGTACAAGCTGGCTCATTGGAATCCACACTCTCTCCTTTTTCTATTGTAGATCACAGATTTGTATTTTAAACCACCTCCGATACTATATCCTCTTGAAAATGAGAGTCGAGAACGCGAAATGGACATTCACAGTGACTGAACATGTAAATACACGATTAATAATATTCAGCTTTGCGAAGCTAAAAAAAATAGAAGCTAACCTAGCAACGTAGCCAACGTGATAGCATAGCAGTCTCAAATGCAGATAGAAACTAAATTTTAAAAAACCCTGACTGGATGGATAGACAGAAGATCAAAAATACTATTAAACCATGAACATGTAAATACACGATTAATAATATTCAGCTTTGCGAAGCTAAAAACATAGAAGCTAACCTAGCAACGTAGCCAACGTGATAGCATCAGTCTCAAATGCAGATAGAAACTAAATTAAAAAAAACCCTGACTGGATGGATAGACAGAAGATCAAAAATACTATTACACCATGAACATGTAAATACACGATTAATAATATTCAGCTTTGCGAAGCTAAAAAAATAGAAGCTAACCTAGCTACATAGCCAACGTGATAGCATCAGTCTCAAATGCAGATAGAAACTAAATAAAAAAAAACCCTGACTGGATGGATAGACAGAAGATCAAAAATACTATTAAACCATGAACATGTAAATACACGATTAATAATATTCAGCTTTTCGAAGCTAAAAAAAATAGAAGCTAACCTAGCTACGTAGCCAACGTGATAGCATCAGTCTCAAATGCAGATAGAAACTAAATTTAAAAAAACCCTGACTGGATGGATAGACAAAACCATGAGCATGTAAATACACGATTAATAATATTCAGCTTGGCGAAGCTAAAAAAACAGAAGCTAACTTAGATGCGGCGGCGGGCTTACTCACTGTAGTGCGTCTGCTATCCTGCTCAAAACACAACACTACCTCCTGGTGTTGGTGTTGCTGTAGTCCGCCGCTCCACCGATCGCACCTACAACTTTCTTATTTGCAGTCTCCATTGTCCATTAAACAAATTGCAAAAGATTCACCAACACAGATGTCCAGAATACTGTGGAATTTTGTCGAAGAAAACAGAGGTATTTGAATTGGGTCCAAACACTTCCCTTGACCTCGTGACGTCACGCCCATACGTCGTCATACCGCGACGTTTTCAAGCGGAAGTTTCCTGGGAAGTTTAAAATTGCACTTTATAAGTTAACCCGGCCGTATTGGCATGTGTTGCAATGTTAAGATTTCATCATTAATATATAAACTATCAGACTGCGTGGTCGGTAGTAGTGGGTTTCAGTAGGCCTTTAACTTTAGCCTACTACTACAACCATATTATTTACCAGCAACATAAAGTGAAACAGAGGCAGAGACACCTGCCACAGTCAGTAACAAATAAACAGAAAACAGTAGTGGTCAAATACCAATAAGGCAACAAGAGAAGTATCCTACACTTCTCTTTTGTAAAGTAAATCTGAACAGCCTATATGGGCATCAACATCAACTATATGATTTGCCTGAGAAGCTGGACAGGACAAAAAAAAAAAAAAAAGTTATTTATTTTTTTAAAATTTGTGGCGGACGTAATTCTTTCGTGGCGGGCCGCCACAAATAAATGAATGTGTTGGAAACACTGGCTTCTTCTTCTACGGGGGGAAAATGAAGTCGGCGGCTGCTTACCGTTTTTGCGAGACATAAACTTTATGTAAAGACCCAAAAATGGCTCCTATTAAGAGACACGCTTACGACGCAGAGTTTAAACTCAAGGCGATCAGTCACGCAGTAGAACACGGGAATAGAGCAGCAGCGAGAGAATTTAACATTAACAAATCAATGGTGCGGAAGTGGAGGAAGCAACATGATGACCTGCGCCAAGTAAAGAAGACTAAACAGAGTTTCCGAGGGAACAAAGCGAGATGGCTACAGTTGGAGGACAAACTCGAACAGTGGGTTGTTGAACAGAGAGCAGCAAGTAGAAGTGTCAGTACAATCACTATTTGTTTTGTTGACATTCCCTTTAGCGCAGCTCCATCTAATGGATGCATAACGTAACCCCAGCCTCTACTGTAGCATCTATTCTATGCGCCTTATAATGCGGTGCACCTTATAATGTGGTGCGCCTTATATATGAACAAAGTTTTAAAATAGGCCATTCATTGAAGGTGCGCCTTATAATCCGGTGCGCCTTATAGTGTGGAAATGACGGTACTCTGATGATTAACTTGTGTGATGACTGTATTATGCTGATAGTATATATTTGTACCATGAATTGATTAACGTGGACCCCGATTTAAACAAGTTGAAAAACGTATTCGGGTGTTACCATTTAGTGGTCAATTGTACGGAATATGTACTGTACAATCTACTAAAAAAAGTTTCAATCAATCAATCAAAACTAATAGGGCTCGAAAGGGCACAAGATTTCACAATGCATTGTGGGGCCACGGTAAGCCATTTTGGTTGGCCAAAGCTATTGTTTACATGGCTGTATTGTAACCGCAGTAAAGTGTGAGAGACAAACTGTATCCTATAGAAAAAATAAGTATATGTGGTGGAATTGATCGATATGAGCACATCCAATGTCTAAGGCAATCTTGGATATATAGCTCATCAAGAGAGTCAGTTGTTATACTGATGAAGAATTTCAGACTGCCAAGTCTGTTAAGGCTCATTGTCCTTGCGTGTAATTTACGGCTGTCATCTCTTATATGTCCTAGATGGAGTGAAGGTGCCCAGCCTCATTTCATAAGCAGGTTTGCCTGAAAAAATAAGTAAACATTTAAAATAAATTACTTTTAAATACTTTGATCACTGTGCTGCTTCTACGAAAATATATATTCATTTTCACGAATAAAAGTAAACAGACAACATGCTTTTTCCCCAAAATACTTTGTTGTTTGTAGCTCGCAGCTAGTTTGGCTAACGCTAACAGCCTACTAAAAGCTATTTGTTAAACTGAATAAAACATGCTTTGACTCAAACTTACCAGTCTGATAATGCCGTGAACACACCAACATGTAGCAGGTGATGGCGTTAAAAGCGATGTTTGATCATCTCGCAGCTGCTATCCATGCTTTCACTCTGGAAATGAGAAAAATCTCACCAAAAGCTTTTTTTTCCGATCATGCGGTCATGACAGCGACTGTGGCAGTTAATGATGCCGCATGTTCGCGCCAAATTTTAAACTCGTTAAAGAAAATAACAAAAATTTAGCAAAGTCTTGCAATCAGTCATGTAAATAAGCTATTTAAAAGGCCCGCCAGACCCACGATGCATTGTGTTTACTATGGCACACTTTCAAGCCCAATAGTTTTTCCAAAAAATTGTGTGCCGTGAGAGATCATCAGGGGTGTAATGGAAAATTATAAAATTTCCCTTAATTGGCTGAAAAAATATCCATAAATATTAGAGCTGTCAAAGTTAACGCAATAACGCTTTGTGTCCTACTATTAAGTAGTCTTTGAACACACTGTAAAAACTATTTTCCTCTCAGAAAACATTGATCACTCTCAGAGCTTTAGCTTGTAGGTTCAATGGTGTTAGCATTTAAGCTAAAGAGTTAGCACCAGTCCGTGAGTTTATCAAAGTGCAGTTATCAATGTCGGTTTTTCTTTCATTTTAATTTAAAGCACCAATACTAACCGTCTGGAGTTTTACCACGGTTATCATTATTACCAATTTTTGTTACATCCCTACTTTTAAGGTTTCATTCTTACGTATGTAGAGCTGTTCAAGGAGATGAATTTTATGCAAGAGACTGAGGGCCGCAGGAGTCTGTACAGTATAATACTGCCGCTAACGGTAAGCCTTTCCTCCAGCAGTGGCCAATGTCACCCGTATAAAATCTGCTCAGGAGGTAGGAGGAATAGTACCTCGTAGTATTTGGGTTTCTTTCTATGGAAAAGCATCAATAGCTGGTCAATCATTAGGCAATTGGACCTTTTTCAGTGCCAGAGATGTCAGGTATGCTTGCAACATGTAAAAGTGTCAAGACTGCAAAAGATGAAGGTAGCGCCCCAGGGACTATTCACTGTAACCCTTGTAACAATGAACACGGGACAAGGTTTACAGGGCAATTGTAAAGAGCTGCCTGGTAGACTAGTTGCATTACGTACGGTTTTCAGCATGACAGGAATGACCTGATGCTGTGTTTTTAAACAAGATATGATCGTAAAGATATGATAGCATGTCAACTCGCACTGCAGAAAATTAGGCCTTAAATGAAAAGAAAGAACCCTTACCAGTGTTTCCCATAAACTGCCAAGATACCTGTGGCGGTGGGGGCGTGGCTATGGGCATGGCTATGGGCGTGGTCACCATGACATCATCGAGTAATTTGCATAATTTACTACAATATGATTTTTTCTAAAAAGGCTCAAAAAATGTATACTTACTAATTAATAATAACAGTTTTGTTTTAGATGTCCATCCATCCATCGATCCATTTTACAATATAATTACAACACTTTATGTACATATTTATATACAGATTTGAACAATAAGTTATTCACTGAAATAAATTTATTAATTGTGGTTCTTACAAAAAATATATCTTATAAAATATAAAAGCTAAAATGTCTCTTAAAGCTCTGCCCCTTTAATTAGTGCATACTAAATAATTTAACTTTAGCCTACTACTACAACCATATTATTTACCAGCAACATAAAGTGAAACAGAGGCAGAGGTGTCCTGCCACAGTCAGTAACAAATAAACAGAAAACAGTAGTGGTCAAATACAAATAAGGCAACAAGAGAAGTATCCTACACTTCTCTTTTGTAAAGTAAATCTCAACAGCCTATATGGGCATCTACATCAACTATATGATTTCCCTGAGAAGCTGGACAGGACAAAAAAAATATAAAAAAATAATTAAAAAAAATAAATCTATTAGTGGCGGACGTAATTCTTTCGTGGCGGGCCGCCACAAACAAATGAATGTGTGGGAAACACTGCTTACAGACATTTTTCTGGGCATGCGAGCAAAGACATGAGAGCATCTTGAGGCAAATGTGATTTCTCGGCTAAATTAAAAAAAACTAAAAAAAAGTTTTTTACACTTATTGGGTTTACATGCAGACTGGTTCAACTTCATACAGTAAGTTATTAGGCACAAGCACATAATTACAACTTCAGCTGGTGTTTGGTATAGCCAAATAAGTATATAGTTTGTAAACACATCAAACTACTTGTTCTGTATTCTGTGCAACTAGTAGGTTGTTGTGATTGCTTGGAAAAGTGTGTTCTGATACTTGTGTGACTACACGGTGTTGGTTTTGTGGCGTCCCACACTGATCCGTTCTAGGACCACTACTCTTTAATACCCAACTAATCACATTGTAGACCATATCTGTGAAACAATACAACGTCAATAAGCGGTAAGCCTTTCGCGCCCAGTCAGCAAGATTGGTCACCAATCTATAATTTTGCACAAGGCCTGGCCTGAGTAAACACACACTTCCTCCTGCTTTGACTTCCTGTAACAGGAAATAAAGCTGCATTGACAGAGGTCTCAGATTCAACCGCACTAAGTTTGTCTGGTAAAAATGGCAGCATTGTAAACTGTCTTTTAAAGAGTCTCCTTTGTCAGATGTGGCAGAATAAATATCCAAGAGCGACTCAAAAGCCACAATTTGCCTAACAGTTGAGGACAGTTCAAACATTAAAGGCTAACCGAACAGTTACGTTGTTCATGGGTTGAGACTTAAGAAACGCAGCTCAAAAGATCCAGCTGATTTTTGCAGCAAAAATGTGCGCAAATAGTGGCCCTGTATTAGCGTCATGTGTTTAAACTATAAAGTAAATAAGAGTCGGGTTTGATTGCTCAACATGGAGGTAAGCATTATTTGATGTTGCCATTACAGCCAAAAACAGTGCTTGATATGCTATGCTGCTTGTAGTCTTCAAAACCTGGCTCTGGCTACAATACAAAATGTGAATTGTGACATTTTAAATAAAAAACTGGTTCAATATTACTATTTTTCAAATAGCCATCAAGTGTTTAGTTGTGCACCATTTGTTACCAAACATTGAGGTTTTGGTGAAGTGTATTTGTATATTCTCCAGCAGTGGACATTTGTTTTAGGTCTATTTCCTTTGTCAGAGTTACACATTTCGGGAAAAAATAGTAGTTATGATTAATATTCCTAAGATTCAAGTACTTCGATCTGTGTTCGGCAAGTTGGCCTTCCAGAAGATAGGTAAAGATCCAACATCGTTTTAAAAGGCAATTTCGATTTTATCGATACTAGGAAAAAAGATAACATTTTAAGAACGGATACAAAGGACACGACGGACACAACAGAAGTGACAGCGAGTAAGTTTTGCTGAAACTCCAAGTGGCTGAGGCGGAAGATTGAAAATGGTGTAATGAACATTTATACTAGTATTATTGAAACAGTAAAATTAATTTTTTTATAATTCAAAAGTGGTCGCATGTCACTTTTCCAACTTTTGTTCATTTCACAGTTTTCAACTTTCCGCCTCAGCTATTGTGGTCAGTCACCAAAACTTGCCTTTGTAGATTAACGTAAGTTGCATCTTTATTGCGCTGTGGCGTTCGTATTTGTTGTGAACGTTGCAAAATGTGCCGTAGCTAAAATGTGCTTTGTTGTTGCTTTTTGATATTGTCTTGTTGCGTTTGCATTTGTTGTGACCTTTCTCGGCCCCCGTGGGTCTCCGCCATTCTTATTTTGATGACTGGTTGTTGTGTCTTTTACAATCGTGCTATAGCTGAAAGTTGTTGTGTTGTGGCTTCATGTTGTTGTGTTGTGGCATTTGCATTTGTTGTGACTTTTCTCAGCCACAGCAGCTTTTTCATAAAATGAGAGTGGTAGCAGGTCAAACCACTGCTCATTTAACCTGAAAATATTTGGTTACGCTTAATTTCTCAGGTAAATCTACTAGTAATTCCACCTGAAGAGATGTTTACTTTTGATATTAATGTTGTACGAAAAAAAGCACATAAAATTATACTGTAAAAATGTTGCTTACTGTAATTTTATTGAAAATATCTTGAATGTTAAAAATGAGAGCAGAAAGTGTTTCCTCTTGTTAATTCAACTTATGGGTTTGCTGCACTTTATTCAAATAAGATGTGAATTCATTGGCCATTAATTGTTGTTTACTTGCCTGTTTGTATCCTAGGCTTGGGCGATATAGCCTAAAAATAAAATCCACAATTTTTTTCACAAAAAAATTTGATTTCCGATTTTCCCCTACTTTTGAAAGAAACTATGAACTACAAAATGACAAAGATAATTCAAAACAAGTTTTTATTTGATTCAAACACAAACTAGTAGTTTGAAATGACACTACATACACTGCATCTTACTCGTAGCAAAATTCTAAATTTGTATAATGTTCTTTTTAGACTAGATATAACATTCTACTTTTATGGAATAATTTTCAAATACTTAAATGCCTACTGAAATGAATTTTTTTTATTTAAACGGGAATAGCAGATCCATTCTATGTGTCATACTTGATCATTTCGCGATATTGCCATATTTTTGCTGAAAGGATTTAGTAGAGAAAATCGACGATAAAGTTCGCAACTTTTGCTCGCTGATAAAAAAGCCTTGCCTGTACCGGAAGTAGCGTGACGACACAGGAGCTAGTATTCCTCACAATTCCCCGTTGTTTACAATGGAGCGAGAGATTCGGAGCGACAGAGCGACGATTACCCCATTAATTTGAGCGAGGATGAAAGATTCGTAGATGAGGAACGTTACAGTGAATGACTAGAGAGGCAGTGATGGACGTATCTTTTTTCGCTCTGACCGTAACTTAGGTACAAGCTGGCTCATTGGATTCCACACTCTCTCCTTTTTCTATTGTGGATCACAGATTTGTATTTCAAACCACCTCGGATACTATATCCTCTTGAAAATGAGAGTCGAGAACGTGAAATGGACATTTAAAGTGACTTTTATCTCCACGACAATACATCGGTGACACACTTAGCTACTGAGCTAACGTGATAGCATCGTTCTCAAATGAAGATAGAAACAAAATAAATAAATCCCTGACTGGAAGGATAGACAGAAGATCAACAATACTATTAAACCATGTACATGTAACTACACAGTTAAAAATTCTCAGCCTGGTAAGGCTTAACAATGCTGTTGCTAACGACGCTAAGGCTAATTTAGCAACTTAGCAACCGGTGTTGTGCCTGAAACCTCACAGAACTATGATAAAAACATTAGCGCTCTACCTACGCCAGCCAGCCCTCATCTTCCCATCAACAGCCGTGCTCACCTGCATTCCAGCGATCGACGGCGCGACGAAGGACTTCATCCGTGGGTTTGGCGGCAAGCATCGGCTAGGCGTAGTAAGTAGTCCTTGTTGTGTTGCTGTAAGTATTGTACTTAGCCACTAATACACCGATCGATCCCACCTACAACGTTCTTCTTTGCAGCCTCCATTGTTCATTAAACAAATTGCAAAAGATTCACCAACACAGATGTCCAGAATACTGTGGAATTTTGTCGAAGAAAACAAGAGGTTTCTGTATCGGGTTCGACGGGGTCCAACCACTTCCGTGGATTCTGTGACGTCACGCGCATAAATCATATCCAAAGGAGTTTTTCAACCGGAAGTGTGGCGGGAATTTTAAAATTGCACTTTATAAGTTAACTCGGCCGTATTGGCATGTGTTTCAATGTTAAGATTTCATCATTGATATATAAACTATCAGACTGCGTGGTCGGTAGTAGTGGGTTTCAGTAGGCCTTTAAATTAGGAGCTTCCCTTGGGAAGCAATACTTCTGTTTGAATAGAATACTTTAACAAAAATGTAGCTGCACATTGCATGCAAATAAACAATATCCAACATTGAGATCAATAAAGTGCAAACTTCCGTCTTGAATAACATACGTAAATGAAAATGTAATATTAAATATTGTATCCAAATAACGAAGTAAAATATTGAGAGGACTATAGTTTTTTTCAGTAAGTGAATAAAGTAAGCGCAGCCTTTTTCATTCACACATCTTGGTGGTGTACAGAGAAACTGCTTTAGTGATCGCTCTACGCAATGTGCTTCTTTCTCATCATACATGGCATCATCATACATACCTTGTGTAAATGATTACATAAGGTGATTTTTAGCACATAGTCTTGTTCGCCTCGTAAAAAAAATTTATTTCCCACACTCTGCTAGAGGCTTCGGTTTCAGAAAGACTTTGCAACGTGCAGTCAATTGTTCCTCGCCTGTAGCCGCAAAACCAAAGTACTGACAACACTTTTCTTTTCTTTGGAACAAACGTCTCGCTCTCGTTAGCGTTCACATTAGTCATGTTTTCTATGTGTGCCGCTAAGGAATTACGAGGACGGCGCAAGCTACGGAAGCTCCAGAGGGGCAAAAAGTATGTCGGAGAAATAACAGGACTATAGGAATCTTCCCCTACAGTGTCCAATATCTAGTATTTATTTCACAGTCACTCTGTTTGATTTTTTTTTGCTAAAAAGTTACTGAACCGATTTTAACTCACTGAATGGTATCATTCTAAATACACCAACATCATCCCTGAATCGTATAAGCAACATCAAATTATGATTCGAATCTAATCGTTACACCCCTACTGTTATTCAAAACCCAAATGTATACAGCAGTGGAAGCCGGTTTTCAGGATGATATGCACCAGGTGTGCTGTGACCCCCCTCATTTACATAGCTGCTGCGAGTAAATACATGTTGCCCACTTTAAACTACCGTGCTCAGCCAACAAAAAATGCTCCAACCAAGGCTGATGTCAACTGAACAATGGCTTGACTGTTAAGCCTCAAGATTAACATGACCAACAACCCCAGGCAACACACTATGCAAAACTTTGCTCTATAGAAAACACATTTTCTGATTTGATAATTGCAGGGTAAATTAGCAGGGGTAAGGTCATGAGCAAAAGGAAGAGTTTCCTTCAGCGGTTTTCTCACCAGAAGCAGGCATCTGGTTGGTAACTCTTGTCAAATTTTAACCACTAATGATTTAAGAAGTGGCCCAATGTTATGTCTTGTATGGTTCAAACAGTTAAGGCCAGAACATTTAAACTAATTAAAATGTTGCATCACTCCTGAATCGTATAAGCAACATCAAATTATGATTTGAATCCAATCGTTACACCCCTACTGTTATTCAAAACCCAAATGTATACAGCAGTGGAAGCCGGTTTTCAGGATGATATGCACCAGGTGTGCTGTGACCCCCCTCATTTACATAGCTGCTGCGAGTAAATACATGTTGCCCACTTTAAACTACCACGCTCAGCCAACGAAAAATGCTCCAACCAGGGCTGATGTCAACTGAACAATGGCTTGACTGTTAAACCTCAAGATTAACATGACCAACAACCCCAGGCAACACACTATGCAAAACTTTGCTCTATAGAAAACACAATTTCTGATCTGAAAATTGCAGGGTAAATTAGCGGGGTAAGGTCATGAGCAAAAGGAAGAGTTTCCTTCAGCGGTTTTCTGGTTGGTAACTCTTGTCAAATTTTAACCACTAATGATTTAAAAAGTGGCCCAATGTTATGTCTTGTATGGTTCAAACAGTTAAGGCCAGAACATTTAAACCAATTAAAATGTTGCATCACTCCTGCGGTGAGCCTGGTAAGGTAATAACGCCGTAGCTTAAGAAGTGGGTTTGTCCTTCTCCACATGCAGGAATAACATCCCAGTGTGCTTACCATGACTAACACTAGGGAATTACACATCACATACTAAGAATAGGAAAGTAACACCAGCCCAAATTACATGTGTAAAACTCTTAAACTGAATATTAAATTTTTCTGAGAAAGGACATTTGAAATCCGGTTCAAAACTGCTATACTGGTAAAATGGATCATGTATCGATATAACATAAATATATACAGGATCCCATTGAGAACCAGCATCCTCTGTAGTGGACATTTATTTTGTCGGAGTGACACATTTCTGAAAAAAAAAAAAAAAAAAAAGCAGCAGTCTTCTGCACATAAATGTCCACTGCAGAAGATACTGGCTCTAAGAAGGGTACACAAAAAGTACTATATCCCATCCATTTTCTACCGCTTGTCCCTCTTGGGGTCGCGGGCGTGCTGGAACATATCCCAGCTGCATTCGGGCGCCACCTCATCTATATAAATTAAACTCCGTTATCCAAGAAAAGACAGGCCTGATTAGGTAGGGCTGGGTGATTAGTCGAAAAATAATCGCAACCAAGATTTAGACCTAAACACTGACATAAAAACCCCCACAACGGTTATTTTGATTTTTAAGACTGTCGTCTTAAAACACACACTACTGCTAGTGTAGTTGCACAGCTGGCCGCTGAGTGACGCTAAGTGGGAAAGCTTCCAGAACAGCCGCAAAGGAAGTAGCCACATCAAGTGACTGGGGTCTACAGCCAGAGCAGCGCACATTTGTGGGTGGATGTCTGTACAAATCCAAAAAGTGCGCAAAGAGATCTAAAACGTGACAAACAAATGTTCTAATTCAATAATCTTCATTAATAGAAGTGTGAAGAAACTGTGAAGAAAAAAAAAAAGATCACACCAGGGACCAATTTTAGAAAAAAATGCCTTGACACTGACGCGCAAGTTCTGGGCATCTAACCTGGTTTCTCAAACGCGAATCAGATTTGAGACCCCTGTTAGGACCAAAGCTAACTGAAATACTTCAAGAATTAACATAATATTAACACAAAAATGTGTATGAACTAGTGCTGTCAACTGATTAATCTTTAGTCCAATTAATCAGACTAATCAAATCAAACTTTTGAATTGAATCACAATTAATCACGTGCATATTTTAAACTAACTTCGAGAAATACCCCAGAATTCAGACACAAATGCAATTTTTTTGTTATACAAGAGGGCTGCACGATTAATCAACATCCAGGTTTTAATAAGTGCGCTAACGTAACTTATAGAGGCTGACGTTTTTTTTTATAGGTTATTTCTTCAGTTAAAGAGCATGATGTTGACAAAAGCTCTGAGTCTGTCTGCATATAGCCAAATATTTATTGAGTAAATTATTGCATATTATTCTAATGCAGTGGTTCTTAACCTTGTTGGAGGTACCGAACCCCACCAGTTTCATATTCATTCTTTAGTGAAAAAAAAAATAAAAAAAATTCAAATTCAAGACAAAGTTATATGTTTTGGTAACACTTTAGTATGGGGAACATATTCTAAGTGACAAAGACTTAATTTAGAGTTTTTTGGACACTAGGGGAACATTTTCTAAGTAACAAAGACTTAATTTAGAGTTTTTTGGACACTAGGGGAACATATTCTAAGTAACTAAGACTTAATTTAGAGTTTTTTGGACACTAGGGGAACATATTCTAAGTAACAAAGACTTAATTTAGATTTTTTTGGACACTAGGGGAACATATTCTAAGTAACAAAGACTTAATTTAGAGTTTTTTGGACACTAGGGGAACATATTCTAAGTAACAAAGACTTAATTTAGAGTTATTTGGACACTAGGGGAACATATCCTAAGTAACAAAGACTTCATTTAGAGTTAGGGTGAGGGTCAGGGTTAGAGAGTTAGGTAGGGATGATGTTTGATAAGGAATTATCGAGTTCGAGCCTATTATCGAATCCTCTAATCGAACCGATTCCTTATCGATTCTCTTATCGAGTCCAGATAGGTTGTTGTATATGGAAAAAAAACACACAATATTTGGTTTAACAAAAGCTCACTTTTATTACATAATAAAAAAATAAAATCTAATAAATAAATAAATATTGACTGTTACCCACCTAAAAAAATAAAATAAAATAAATAAATATTGACTGTTGTTACCCAAAGTATATTAAGTGGGATTTTTCAGAGAAACAAATATATACAGTAACACAAAAACAAGCTGTCTCTGTGATCACTATAGGTGTATAAATAATAATATAGTGTTAAATAAAATCAGTCCCTTGGGCACAAAACTGAAAATAATACAGCTCTCCAAAAAGTGCACTTCTGCTGCTATTTGACATAACTGTTTGTTATGATGCTTTGACATTTTTGCACTTTATTTCTTTATTGAAAGAACATTCTATGAAGAGAAAAGTTATTTGCAAATGTGGTTACAATGCTAATAAATGAAAAGTTAAAGCTAAAAAAAGAAATACACTTTATTGAGTTAACATTATTTCTTTATGGAGGAAAAATGTTATGAGCTAGAGAATATAACAACTACACTACCCAGCATGCAACGGGAGTTACGAGCATGCGCGGTAGCCCCGAAAAGTGGTGCATGTTGCCACGCTGTGAAAGTAAACGTCAAGAACTCAGCCAACACGCCTCGTCTGCATTATTTATAATTAGACCGACAACACATCTACAGTGTGATTTTGTTTTGTTTACAAGGAAAC
The DNA here is from genome assembly GCF_033978785.1 of Entelurus aequoreus. NCBI lineage: Eukaryota > Metazoa > Chordata > Actinopteri > Syngnathiformes > Syngnathidae > Entelurus > Entelurus aequoreus. Next base: position 26,336,092 of record NC_084757.1, read on the forward strand.
AAAAACAAAAGTTAAAAAAAGGGAGATATGTTGTATATATATGTATGTGCTGCGGTTGTTTTAAGAACGTTGCGACAACTGCCGTAAAGGAGGTGCGTTGCTATGTTTCCGGTTGGTCGTAAAAGTGTTCGTCATGTGTTTTACCCTGCTAAAATCTCTCAGTAAAGTTATTCGATGGATTATAGCTTTTGTTTTGAACTTTATTACACCTTGGAACGCTTTTTCCCGTCCATTGTTTTCCTGCTTTCGCTATCTGCGCCTAATGACTGAGCTACGTGATGTCCCACGGAGCATTTCTGGTCGGGACGGGATTCGAATAAAGAATCAACTCTTTTCCTTTACTATAGTGGTCTCGATAACGGGTACCGGTTCTCAAAAAGGGATTCGAGTCCGAGGACTCTGTTCTTTTCTTATCAAACAACCGGGAAAACCGGTTTCGAGTATCATCCCTAGAGTTAGGGTTATAATAAGGCCATGCCAAATAAGGCATTAATAAGTACTTAATAATGACTAGTTAAGAGCCAATATGTTACTAATTTGCATGTTAATAAGCAACTAATTAATGGTGAATATGTTCCCCATACTAAAGTGTTAACATGTTTTTTTTACTGGTGCACAAAATGAACCGTGCATGAACATCACCTTGTTCAAACAACAAAACCAACACCGTGCATAAACTCACAACAAATTACACACCTGCAAATCAGTCTGACTTCTGCTGTTGCCGTATCCGTAATACGCCGATAAGGAGAAGTTTTTATTTACACGATGAGTCGGGTGTGTCTTGACCTCCGCCGAACCCCTGAGCCCGACTCACCGAACCTCTAGGGTTCGATCGAACCCAGGTTAAGAACCACTGTTCTAATGTGTGGCACCTTGAGACAAGAATATGTTGATTGACAGTCTAAAATTACTTTTTTTTGCATTTTTATGGATGTATAAAATATAGAAATCGCAATTGCAATTTTAGGAGAACCCGCAACCCCGAAAGGGACAAGCGGTAGAAAATGGATGGATGGAACTTGCAATTGGTTTTTTTCCTAAAATCCTGCAGCCCTATCATAATAGAACATTTTTTAAAATGCTTTACTTGAATGCACTACATTTATTTGCTCAAAACCTAGTAATAATATATTCTCAAATGAAGTGAAATTTGCCAGCGAGCACACTAGACCACTGACACACAGATCACTGACCGTAAAACAGGTATAACCATCCACAGTTAAGGTAAAGGAGCATTTACGGTCAATATAAATTGTGAAGCTACATCATTAATGCAATATTTTTCTTTTGTGATTAATCACATGAGTTAACTCTTTACTACTTTTGACAACCCTAATATGAACATGAAGGAACTCAACATATACAGTACAGGCCAAAAGTTTGGACACACCTTCTCATTTCAAAGCGTTTTCTTTATTTTCATGACTATTTACACCAGGGGTCCCCAAACTTTTTGACTCGGGGGCCGCACTGGGTTAAAATAATCTAAAAAAAAGGTTTGTTTGGAGACCCCTAATTCACACCCTAATCAAAACTATGACACCTGTGAAGTGAAACGCATTTAAGTGACTACCTCTTTAAGGCTCATCGAGAGAATGCCAAGAGTGTGCAAAACAGTAATCAGAGCATAGGGTGGCTATTTTGAAGAAACTAGAATATAAAACATGTTATCAGTTATTTCACCTTTTTTTGTCAAGTACATAACTCCACATAGTTTTGATGCCTTCATGAACGAGAAGGTGTGTCCAAACGTTTGGCCTGTACTGTACTTTAAGACCTCTTTGCCAATAAAACAGCCAACTAATTTTGGTTCCTCGCCAAACACACATGTCAATTAAAGAAAAGTTGACAAGTGTGCTTTCTAAGACTGATCACACAAGTAAAATATGTCACGTGACCATGTTTGGGCTTTGCCTCAACATGGCTGCGCTACGCTTCACTTAATCAAACATGACACACAACAAAAGTTTGGACACACCTTCTCATTTCAATGAGTTTTTTTTATTTTCATGACTATTTACACCAGGGGTCCCCAAACTTTTTGACTCCGGGGGCCGCATTGGGTTAAAAAAATTTGACCGGAGGCCGGGCTTTATATATATATATATATATATATATATATATATATATATATATATATATATATATATATATATATATATATATATATATATATATATATATATATATATATATATATATATATATATATTTATTCCAAGTGCGAAGTTGTCACGTTATCGCTTGCAAAATGGAATTTTAAACAATATGATTTGCCTGAGAGTAACAAACGGTAGAAACTGGATTAGAAAGGACAGATTTAAAAATAATTCAAAAATATATATATATATATATATATATATATATATATATATATATATATATATATATATATATATATATATATATATATATATATATATATATATATATATATATTTATTCCAAGTGCGAAGTTGTCACGTTATCGCTTGCAAAATGGAATTTTAAACAATATGATTTGCCTGAGAGTAACAAACGGTAGAAACTGGATTAGAAAGGACAGATTTAAAAATAATTTAAAAAAAAAATATATATATATATATATATATATATATATATATATATATATATATATATATATATATATATATATATATATATATATATATATATATATATATATATATATATATATATATATATGCACATACATACATATATATATATATATTTTTTTTAAATAGGGACTTCCCGCGGGCCGTAGTTTGGGGACCCCTGATTCACACTGTAGATTTTTAATGAAGGCATCAAAACTATGACACCTGTGAAGTAAAAACCCTTTAAGTGACTACCTCTTTAAGGCTCATCGAGAGGATGCCAAAAGTATGCAAAACAGTAACCAGAGCATAGGGTGGCTATTTTGAAGAAACTTAGAGCCCTGCGATGAGGTGGCGACTTGTCCAGGGTGTACCCCGCCTTCCGCCCGAATGCAGCTGAGATAGGCTCCAGCGACCCCCCGCGAGCCCGAAAAGGACAAGCGGTAGAAAATGGATGGATGGATAGAATATAAAACATGTTATCAGTTATTTCACCTTTTTTTTTGTCAAGTACATAACTCCACATGTGTTCATTCATAGTTTTGATGCCTTCAGTGACAATCTACAATGTAAATAGTCATGAAAATAAAGAAAACTCATTGAATGATTTACCATGTATTTACCATGAATTGATTAACGTGGACCCTGACTTAAACAAGTTGAAAAACTTATTAGGGTGTTGCCATTTAGTGGTCAATTGTACGGAATATGTACTGTACTGTGCAATCTACTAATAAAAGTTGCAATCAATCAAATGAGAAGGTGTGTCCAAACTTTAGGCCTGTACTGTACTTTAAGACCTCTTTGCCAATAAAACAGCGTACAATGGCATACTGTAATGTGCAATCTACTAATAAAAGTCTCAATAAATCAATCAACAATAAAAACAGCCAACTAATTTTGGTTCCTCGCCAAACACACACAAAACACACAGTGTCATTCAAAGAAAAGTTGACAAGTGTGCTTTTCCAAGACTGATCAAACAAGTAAAATATGTCACGTGACCACGTTTGGGCTTTGACTCAACATGGCTGCGCCACGCTTCACTTAATAAAACATGACACACAACAAAAGTTTGGACACACCTTCTCATTTCAATGTGTTTTCTTTATTTTCATGACTATTTACACCAGAGTTCCCCAAACTTTTTAACTGTGTTAAAAAAATTTGGCCGGGGGCCGGGCTTTATAATATATATATATTCAGAGCGCGATGATGTCACGTTATCGATGGCAAAATGGAATTTTAAACAATATGTTTTGCCTGAGCGGCTAGGAGACACCGAGAGTAACAAGCGGTAGAAAATGGATTAGAAAGTACAGATTTTAAAATAATTTAAAAATATATATATATATATATATACACATATATACACACTATATATATATATATATATATATATATATATATATATATATATATATATATATATATATATATATATATATATATATATATATATATATATATATATATATATATATATATATATACACACACACACTACCGTTCAAAAGTTTGGGGTCACCCAAACAATTTTGTGGAATAGCCTTCATATCTAAGAACAAGAATAGACTGTCGAGTTTCAGATAAAAGTTCTCTTTTTCTGGCCATTTTGAGCGTTTAATTGACCCCACAAATGTGATGCTCCAGAAACTAAATCTGCTCAAAGGAATGTCAGTTTTGTAGCTTCTGTAACGAGCTAAACTGTTTTCGGATGTGTGAACATGATTGCACAAGGGCTTTCTAATCATCAATTAGCCTTCTGAGCCAATGAGCAAACACATTGTACCATTAGAACACTGGAGTGATAGTTGCTGGAAATGGGCCTCTATACACCTATGTAGATATTGCACCAAAAACCAGACATTTGCAGCTAGAATAGTCATTTACCACATTAGCAATGTATAGAGTGTATTTCTTTAAAGTTAAGACTAGTTTAAAGTTATCTTCATTGAAAAGTACAGTGCTTTTCCTTCAAAAATAAGGACATTTCAATGTGACCCCAAACTTATATATATATATATATATATATATATATATATATATATATATATATATATATATATATATATATATATATATATATATATATATATATATATTAGGGGTGTGGGGAAAAAATCGATTCGAATTCAAATCGCGATTCTCATGTGCGATTCAGAATCGATTCTCATTTTTTTTTAAATCAAATTTTTTTCAATTTTTGTATTTTTTTTAAATCAATCAATCCAACAAAACAATACACAGCAATACAATAACAATGCAATCTAATTCCAAAACCAAACCCGACCCAGCAACACTCAGAACTGCATTAAACAGAGCAATTGAGCGGAGACACAAACACGACACAGAACAAACCAAAAGTAGTGAAACAAAAATGAATATTGTCAACAACAGTATCAATATTAGTTACAATTTCAACATAGCAGTGATTAAAAATCCCTCATTGACATTATCATTAGACATTTATAAAAAATTAAAAATAAAGAACAATAGTGGCTTACACTTGCATCACATCTCATAAGCTTGACAACACACTGTGTCCAATATTTTCACAAAGATAAAATAAGTCATATTTTTGGTTCATTTAATAGTTAAAACAAATTTACATTATTGCAATCATTTGATAAAACATTGTCCTTTACAATTATAAAAGCTTTTTACAAAAATCTACTACTCTGCTTGCATGTCAGCAGACTGGGGTAGATCCTGCTGAAATCCTATGTATTGAATGAATAGAGAATCGTTTTGAATGGGAAAAAAAAATCGTTTTTGAATCGAGAATCGTGTTGAATTGAAAAAAAAAAAAAAAAAGATTTTGAATCGAATCGTGACCCCAAGAATCGATATTGAATCGAATCGTGGGACACCCAAAGATTCACAGCCCTAATATATATATATATGTGTTTTATATATATATATATATATATATATATATATATATATATATATATATATATATATATATATTTATTTTTTTTAACTAGGGACTTCCCGTGGGCTGGATTTTAGCTCATCGAAAGAATACCAAAAGTTTGCAAAACAGTAATCAGAGCCTAGGGTGGCTATTTTGAAGAATCTATAATATAAAACATGTTATCAGTTATTTCACCTTTTTTTTGTCAAGTACATAACTCCACATAGCTTTGATGCCTTCAGTGACAATCTACAATGTAAATAGTCATGAAAATAAAGAAAACCCATTAAATGAGAAGGTGTGTCCAAACTTTTGGCCTGTACTGTACTTAAAACCTCTTTGCCAATAAAATAGTGTACAATAAAAACAGCCAACTAATTTAGGTTCCTCGCCAAACACACACAATGTCAATTAAATAAAAGTTGACAAGTGTGCTTTCCAAGCCTAATCAAACAAGTAAAATATGTCACGTGACCACAGTTGGGCTTTGACTCAACATGGCCGCGCCACGCTTCACTTAATCAAACACGACGCACACACACAAGTGTAGTAGTTACCGTCGAGATGCACGACACTGCGGCCAACAAAGAGGTGAGTATCTCCTGAAAGAAAAACTATCTCTGTGTGTGTTTGCAGCGGCCGGTGCGAGCCATGACGAGAAGCTGCGGATGAAAGCCATGTCATCAACATGTCCACACATCATCATCATAAAGTCAGCTGCACTTAAAGAGTACATTGACCGCCGCTACAGCAATTAAAACAAAAAAGCGACTAACACGTTTCGACCACGGCACGACGCACCGGCGGTAAGTGTTCATCTTGTTTTACTCACTTTGTCGTGGGGCTGGAATAGTGCGTGGAAACGAGACGGCTGTAATGCGGGAGTCAAGTGGTCTTGTCGCTCATTTCCGCTGAAATCTTCACAAGCGCTGGCAACCGACGAAGCCTTTGATATGGCGGAGGAAAGAAAGGTGGAGTCATCATCTTTTTTTTATTTTTTGACTGCCCTCGTTGGACGTAAACAATTGACAACATGCCGTGTCATTCGTCGATCAAAGCACTCGTTTTTTTCATTGGGCGGCGACGTTTTTAAACACCCTTAAAAGGGCTTTTCAAAATTGGCAGATTTCCCTAAACAGTTGTAAAACTATCACACTACGAAATTGATATGGAAACGATAAAAACGGCTACTGAAGAGATGGACCCCGAATAAGTTGAAAAACTTATTCGGGTGTTACCATTTAGTGGTCAATTGTACGGAATATGTACTGTACTGTGCAATCTACTAATAAAAGTCTCAATCAATCAATTTCAGAACCTTTAACTTATCTCTATCCTCCTTCAAAACCGCAATAAAAGTACACCTCCAGGCAACTTCAACCCTAAACTAACACCTTCCCCGGATTGTAAATAATCAAGTGTAAATAATCAAATGTAAATACTTTTTCTTATGCTTTCTGATCTCTCTCTCTCTCTCTCTCTCTCTCTCTCTCTCTCTCTATGTCCACTACTTGCTGTACATATCCTACCAAGTCAGACCTACACTGTTTCAATGTCCATTTCTCTGTTCTCTCTGTTCTCAATTGTTGATGACTGAAGTGATGATAACAACCAAACCTAATCCCCCCCCACATCCCACACCCCGGATTGTAAATAATGTAAATAATTCAATGTATATACTCTGATCTTGTGTGATGACTGTATTATGATGATAGTATATATCTGTATTAGAGATGCACAGATAGGCAATTATTTCATCCGCAACCGCATCACAAAAGTCGTCATCCAGTCGTCATCCACCCGCCATCCACCCGAACTAACATTTTATCAAAACCACAACCACCCGCCACCCACCCGTTGTTATATATCTAATATAGACGATGCAAGGCATTAGTGAGGTTAGAAAGCTTTTGCCTGTTAAAGAAAGGAGACTGATCCAATGCAGCAGAGATATTAATGCGTGCCACGCATTAATATCTCTTGGCCACGCATTAGAGCAGGGGTGGGCAATTAATTTTTACCGGGGGCCGCATGAGCAACCCGAGCACTGCTGGAGGGCCACATCGACAATATTTCAATTAAATTTTGCTCAATATTATTTTTGATATATACCGTAAGATAAATAATAATAATAATAATAAATAATAATAGTAATGGTAAATGGTAAATGGTTGTACTTGTATAGCGCTTTTCTACCCCTTTTTAAGGAGCCCAAAGTGCTTTGACAGTATTTCCACATTCACCCATTCACACACACATTCACACACTGATGGCGGGAGCTGCCATGCAAGGCGCTAACCAGGACCCATCAGGAGCAAGGGTGAAGTGTCTTGCCCAAGGACGCAACGGACGTGACTAGGATGGTAGAAGGTGGGGATTGAACCAGTAACCCTCAGATTGCTGGCACGGCCACTCTCCCAACTTCGCCACGCCGTCCCCACGCCGTGTAATACTTCAACATAGTGTGTGTAACAGCAGTCCATGACTAATATAAATAAATTAACATTAATAATAAATGACAGTAAAATAAGCACACGTATGACTGAGGAGTCATAGTGTAACTTTGTGTGGTGTTTGAGTTGTCCGACTTTTTGTGTGGCCATAAACGCACCAGTGGTTTAGTGGTATGCGTGTTGGTGACAAGTTGGTTTTGGCCTGGTTTGTACGGCAGAAAATGACTAGTTTTTCGAGATAGAAGTGTTTTACTTATGTTTTTGGTGTGGTTATGGCCGAATATAAACAGTTTTGCTCAATAAAGTGATCGATATAATTCCTGGCCTCGAAGCATCTCGATAGACGTTACAATAATTGAACGGTGTTCAATTGAACGGTGTTGACGAACACCGTTAGGGCCGCTTGTTGTCACTGTCACTCAAAGTTGCATTGCAAAATTACATAGAATAAATATGTTTATTTTGTTTAGAATTCAGATGGGATTTGATTTGGTGCGCGGCATATATTTGCTGCGCGCAGCGGACGCTTGAGCAGTGCGCAATTGCGCAGGCACGCACCTTAGAGGGGACGTTGCATGGCAGTCCATGTCTTGTTGGAAACACGCCATTCGTCATCAACTTTTCTCTTTTTAGCGTCTCGGGTGTAAACCGTGCATCACTTGTCGCTGTGCACCTTCACTCACAGGTTACACACGGACACACGCCCATAAATAATACTTTTCAAAATAAAAGCAGCACAGTTGTATTGCGCGCACGACATAGATGTTTTTTCAACTTTATTTTGTAATTAATGATTGCAGCTGTTCACATTCACTCACAATCACGCACACGCATACGTCCACACGGAAGTAATACAAATAACGATTTTCAAAACAAAAGCAGCACCGTTGTATTGCACACTCGATATAGATACTTTTTAAAATTTATTTTGTAATTTATAATTGGCCTCACGCGGGCCGGACAGGGACGCACAAAGGGCCGGATGCGGCCCGTGGGCCGCAGAATGCCCAGGTCTGCATTAGAGGCTAAGAGATATTAATGTGTGATAATATTATTTATCATTATTATAATATTATTGTCATTTCCATTGAGAATGTGTTGACTATTTTTGTTATTTTTTTCCCTGGTCTTTAATATTCCCTTTTTTAGTTTGTCGCATACCACATTTGCTGCCGGCGTAGCCATCTTTTTATTTTCTTCTTTTTCTGCTGTTGTGTTGTGGTGTGCTGTGTCACGCCAAATTTCTTCCCCCTACAAACACCCCCCCCCCCCCCCCCCCCCCCCTATTTACTTCCGTGGTCATGTTTCCTCTTACGTCATTGACAGCGATCGATAGCACTTCGGCTTTGACTGCCCGTCGCTGGAAGGATACTTCGTCTTTGACAGCTGCTGGAATCTGAAGAAATCGATTGTTTTTTTTTGTACAGGCGCGAAACAGGACAGTCGCGTGCCGGTTAAGGACCCCCGGCAACTTTGTGACTTTATTGGACGCAGCCCCGGAAGTAAATGGGGGGGGGGGGTTGTAGGGGGGGGGGGGGGGGGGGAATTTGGCGTGACAGCTGCAGCAGTGCCTGATGAATAATTGCCTGTTTCAAAGAGTGCTGCTCGTTTTTCGTTTGTGGGTAACAACATTTAACTATGTATATATATTTCCGAATTGGTTCAACCGCCACCCGCCCGAATCTATTTAAAATCAATTTTTTTCGTCATGCATCCGCCCGACCTGCGGATTATCCGCGGACTCCGCGGTTGTGTCCGCAAACCGCGCATCTCTAATCTGTATCATGAATCAATTTAAGTGGACCCCGACTTAAACAAGTTGAAAAACTTATTCGGCTGTTACCATTTAGTGGTCAATTGTACGGAATATGTACTTCACTGTGCAATCTACTAATAAAAGTTTCAATCAATCAATCAGCAACCTATAATTTCATTCCCAGATAAAATGAAAATGGCTAAAATCGCACCGATTTATAAGACTGGAGACAAACACCAGTTAACAAACGACAGACCTGTTTCTTTACTTCCACCAATTTAGTAAAACAAATGAAAAACGGATTAGACAAATCCATAAATTTAAAAACAAAACACTCACAGATAACCAATACGGATACAGAGCCAACATTTCAACATCAATGGCATTAATCGAAATAACGGTAGAGATCACAAATGCAATAGATCGTACAAAATGTGCTTCTGCAGTGTTTATGGATTTAACAAAAGCATTTGACAACAATTAATCACCGCATCTTAATAAACAAATTAGAAAGGTATGGAATCAGAGAGTTGATATTGACCTGTGTAAGAAGATACTTGGATTAGATTAGATTAGTTTATTTCAAAGGGGACTATGCAATTTCATAAAACACATGACTACACATGGTTAAAAAAGCCAGAATTAGCCAGAAGGCTAGTTTTCATCTGTAGTCCCTTGGCCATGATGTAAAAAAAGGCAGTAAAATTACAATTTAAAAGAAAAAGAGAGAGAAAAAGAGTAAAAGCACACAATACATATACAATATGATAAAAAATTAAATATAACATTTATCTTGGCATCAAAACAGGCTCATCTTTTAGTGCTGGCAGCTGTAGGCGTTGATAAGCCACATTTTAAATTTTTTTGTGAAGGCCGTGTAAGTTGTGACCAGTTTAACCTCCTCAGGTACTGAGTTCCACACATTTGCGCTCTTTACCGACCAGGGCGACTTACTGAAAGTGCTCCTGCGCAGAGGAATATAACAGTCACCTCTGGCAGAGCCTCGAGTGACACGCTCCCGGCTGTTTCTTTGGCTGATGAACTCTGCCAGAGGACTTAACCCATTGTTTTTCAACCACTGTGCAGTGATAGAAAGTCTGGTGTGCCGTGGGAGATTATCTAATTTCACCAATTTGGGTTAAAAATATTTTTTGCAAACCAGTAATTATAGTCTGCAAATTACGTGTTGTTGAGTGGGCAGTGCTGTATAGAGCTCGGCAGAGTAACCGTGTAATACTCTTCCATATCAGTAGGTGGCAGCCGGTATCTAATTGCTTTGTAGATGTCGGAAACAGCGTGATGCAGTGTGCAGGTAAAAAAATGTCTAATGCTTAAACCAAAAATAAACAAAAGGTGAGTGCCCCTAAGAAAAGGCATTGAAGCTTAGGGATGGCTGTGCAGAAAAAAACTAAAACTGAACTGGCTACAAAGTAAACAAAAACAGAATGCTGGATGACAGCAAAGACTTACTGTGGAGCAAACACGGCGTCCACGATGTACATCTAAACATGACATGACAATCAACAATGTCCCCACAAAGAAGGATAAAAACAACTGAAATATACTTGATTGCTAAAACAAAGTAGATGCGGGAAATATCGCTCAAAGGAAGACATGAAACTGCTACAGAAAAATACCAAAAAAAGAGAAAAAGCCACCAAAATAGGAGCACAAGACAAGAACTAAAACACTACACACAGGAAAACAGCAAAAAACTCCAAATAAGTCACGGCGTGATGTGACAGGTCGTGACAGTACACCTACTTTGAGACGAGAGCTACATTGATGCATGATTGGTTATGGGTTGAAGTCATATTCAACAATTGCGACAACAACTTTTTACTGTCAACTGAGTTTCGTTCTTTAATGATTTCTGCTGGTGGTGTGACTCCGGATTTTTTCAACGCAAAAAATGTGCCTTGGCTCAAAAAAGGTTGGAAAACACTGACTTAACCAACAGGAAGCAATACGTGATGATAGGCGAACACACTTCCACAGAGCTGAAAATATCTTGTGGCGTACCTCAACGATCAATACTTGGACCAAAATTGTTCAATCTCTATATAAATGACATTTGTAAAGTTACAAAGGACTTAAAGTTAGTATTATTTGCAGATGATACTACTGCATTTTGTTCAGGAGAGAACACACAGAAGACAATACAAATAATAACAGAAGAAATGAACAAATTAAAAAGATGGTTTGACAAAAACTGTCTTTGAATATCAGTAAAACTAAAAAAATGCTATTTGGTAACAGTAGAAGAGAAAGTCAAACACAAATACAAATAGACGGAGTAGATATTGAAAGGGTAAAAGAAAACACATTTTTGGGTGTAATAATAGATGATAAAATTAATTAGAAACCTCATGTAAAAAATATACAACATAAAGTAGCAAGAAACACGTCAATAATGAATAAAGCAAAACATGTTCTAGACCAAAAATCACTTCATATTCTCTACTGTTCACTAATGTTACCATATCTGAGTTACTGTGCAGAAATACTGTATGGGGAAACAACTACAAATGTGCGCTTCATTCACTAACGGTGTTACAAAAAAGATCAATTAGAATAATACATAATGGTGGATATAGAGAACATACAAACCCTTTATTTATTAAATCACAATTATTGAAATTGAACGATTTGGTGCATTTGCAAACAGCTAAAATTATGTATAAAGCAAACTATAACCTGCTACCCAAGAATGTACAACAATTCTTCTCAACAAAAGACCTGTAGAGGTCGTTCCCTACCCGTTCCCCTGATATTACTGCAAAGAGTCAGTCGTGACGTTTCATCAAGCCTTTTAATCACCATGTGTTATAAGTTATAATATCCAGTACAATCTTTTCAGACGTGTCTCTCTCTCCCCTCCTCCTCCGCTGGCCGCTCACTGTTAAAGACAACAGATGATCAGATTAACACGTACCACCTGCGAAATCTAATCACCTGCCAGCTGCGTCTCGCCGTCCCGCACATGCCCCGCCCCTAGTCGACGGCGCTCCGCCCTCAACACCATCGACTGAGGCGGTGACCTTTTGCTCCTGCAGTGCGCTAATCACAACCTCCTCCCACATACCTCCACCGCCAGACTTAGGCCGGGACATCATCCGGCCGCGCCAACTCCCCCCCGGGAGCGGGAGAGGAAGTCTGCCATGGCCATCTGCGCCCCCGGCCTATGGATCACTCTGAAATTGTAGGGTTGTAAAGCGAGATACCACCGGGTGATCCGCGCGTTGGCATCCTTCATGCGGTGGAGCCACTGGAGGGGCTTGTGGTCCGAGCAGAGGCTGAACGGGCGTCCCAGCAGATAGTACCGGAGGGCACCAACCGCCCACCGGATGGCGAGGCACTCTCTTTCCACCGTACTGTATCTGGCCTCCCTTTCCGATAGCTTTCTGCTGATGTACAGGACCGGGTGGTCGGTGCCCCCCGCTGCTGGGATAAAATGGCTTCCAGTCCTCTGCCCGACGCGTCCGCCTGCAAACAAAATGAGATAGAAAAATCAGGCATGCACAGTACCGGCTCCTCGCAAAGTGCTTTCCTCACCTTCTCGAATGCCTGCTGGCACTGCCCCGTCCACTGGACCAGATCTGGAGCACCTTTTCGGGTGAGGTCAGTTAGTGGGCTGGTCAGGTCCGCAAACCGGGGAATGAACCTCCGGTAGTAGCCCACCAACCCTAAAAACTGCCTCACCTCCTTTTTCGTCTTCGGGGTCGGGCAGGCCGCAACTGCCTGAGGCCGCACCTGACCTTCCCCCAAGTGGTACCCCAGATACTGTACCTCCCTCCGGCCAACCGCGCACTTCGCCGGGTTGGCGGTGAGCCCCGCCCGCCTCAGGGACTCGAGCACCGCCCCCACCCTCTGCACATGCTCCGCCCAGCTGTTCCCCTGGATGATGACATCATCCAGATAGGCGGCAGCATATGCAGCGTGGGGCCGCAGCACCCGGTCCATGATTCTCTGAAATGTGGCGGGCGCACCGAACAAGCCGAACGGAAGGGTCACGAATTGGTATAAACCTTCCGGAGTGGAGAATGCCGTTTTTTCCTTAGACTCTGGAGACAAGGGAATCTGCCAGTAGCCCTTGGTCAAATCCAGTGTCGTAAAAAACCGAGCAGTGCCCAACCGGTCCAGGAGCTCGTCGACCCGGGACATTGGATAGGCGTCAAAACGTGACACATCATTTACCTTGCGGTAGTCCACACAGAACCGCACAGACCCATCTTTCTTCCCCACCAGAACTATGGGGCTGCACCACGCACTGTGATTCTTCTATCACTCCCAATTCCAGCATGGCTTTTAATTCTTCCCGAACTACTTTGCGCTCGTGTTCGGGCAGCCTGTAGGGCCGAGACCTCACCGTCACGCCTGGGCTGGTCTCTATGTGATGCTGGGTGAGAGTCGTGCGGCCTGGCAGGGGGAGAACACGTCAGCAAAATGCTGCTGCAATTTGGCCACGTCTGCTTTCTGTGACGGCGTCAGATGATTATCACAGCGGAGAGGAAAGGGCCGGGGGGAGGGGGGAACCTCCGGCCCCAGCTCCTCGCCCTCCGCTATCGCCGTCACCGTGGAGACAGGCTCCGCTTCCCTCCAACCTTTTAGTAGGTTGAGGTGGTATATTTGTGTTGCCCCACCCCGGTCAGACCGCCTGACCTCGTAATCCACGTCACCTACTCGTCGTGTGACCACAAAGGGTCCCTGCCACCTGGCGAGTAATTTGGAGCTGGATGTTGGGAGTAATACAAGTACTTTCTCTCCCGGTGAAAATTGTCTGAGTTTCGTCCCCTTGTTATAAAGGCGCTGCTGACGTTCTTGGGCTTGGAGCAAATTCTCACGTGACAAGTGCCCCAAAGTGTGGAGTTTTGCTCTCAAGACGTACTGAATTTCATTTTTACTGGGGCTTGGACCTTCCTCCCAGCTTTCTTTAACTAGGTCCAGTACCCCGCGCGGCTTCCTGCCGAACAACAGTTCAAATGGAGAAAATCCTGTTGAGGCCTGAGGAACCTCCCGCACTGCAAATAACAGGGGATCCAACCATTTATGCCAATTTGGTTTGTCCTCGTGTACGAACTTCCGGATCATGGATTTCAAGGTTCTATTCAACCGCTCTACCAGCCCATCCGTCTGCGAGTGGTAAACGCTGGTCCGAATAGATTTGATCCCCAATAATCCGTACAGTTCCTTTAACGTGCGTGACATAAAGGACGTGCCCTGGTCAGTTAGAATCTCTTTCGGAATTCCAACTCAGGAGATAACTTGAAATAGTGCCTGCGCGACACTCTTTGCAGAGATGGAGCGCAGCGGCACTGCTTCGGGACAGCGCGTTGCATAATCCACCAGGACTAGTGCAAAGCGATATCCCTGGGTGCTCGGGTGATATGGTCCGACGAGGTCCATGCCAATTCGCTCAAACGGGACCTCTATGAGTGGTAATGGCCGCAAAGGTGCTCTAGGGGTGGCCGCGGGGTTGACTAGTTGACAGTCTGGGCAGGCCGCGCACCAGCGGCGCACGTCTGCCCAAATGCCTGGCCAATAGAACCGGACCATTATCCGATTAAGTGTTTTATCATAACCCATGTGACCGGCCATCGGGTTAAATTGCGCCGCCTGGAAAATCATTTCCCGACGGCTTTTTGGCACCAACAATTGGGTGATTTCCTCCCCTGTCTGAGTGTCACGACTCACTCTGTATAATCTATCCCTAATCAATGCAAAGTGAGGGAAATCCCGCGCTATACCCGGGCGAACCCGCTGCCCATCAATTGAAATCACTTGGTCCCAGGTCGCGCGCAGAGTGTCATCTCGGGACTGCTCGAGTGGAAAATCATCCATGGGGCGCCATTGGGGAACCGGGGCAACCTCCTGCGAATTCCCCGCCGGCTCCCGTTCCCCCTCCCCCCCGGCAGTGTCGGATAATCTTGCGTCGCCGATGAGAACAGCGCGGACATTCCCTTTTCCTACCGGTCGTGAACGCACCCCTGCGCACTGCTTTATTAACCCGTTAAATCCCGCCCAATGTGTTCCCAAGGTTAAGGGGTGCGCCAGGCGCGAATTTACAGCCACCTTAACACTATGAGGGTGCTGGAGGGTCGCCAACCCGGATCACCTGCCCCACCCACGCTGACGTCCGCGCCGGGATTGCCTCCAGGAATTGTTCCAGGATGATCTGCTCGATCACCTCCTCTATTCCTCCGGGTTGTAGCCATCTGGTCGCCGCGTCTCTCAGCTGTTGGCCCAGGGCAAAAGGCCGCTCCTCTTGTCCGAGTCTCATGGTCCGGAACCGGCGTCTGTGGTCCTCTTTGGACCCTCCTGTCCGGTCCAACACCGCCCTCCTCATGTCCCGGTAGCTCACGCGGGACGCTGGTGGCAGGCTGAGCGCCGCTCGCTGCGCCTCTCCCACCAGCAACGGTAGCAGCCGCACCGCCCACTCTTCCTCCGGCCATGCGCATGCCTTCGCTGTCGCCTCAAACATGTCCATGAAACTTTGCGCGTCTTCTGTCTCTGCCATCCTGTGCATCCCCACCGTCGTCAATGTCGGCCTTGCTGCTGGGGTTGTCCCCGCTCCGGACCTTTCCGTGAGCGCTCGCAGGATCTGGCTCTGCTGTGCAATTTGGGCCTGCATCGCCTCATTCTGCCGGTGGTTCGCCGTCGACACCTCCGTCAAGAGCTGTCCCAGCGCCTCTATGGGGCTTGGTGACGACATCGCAGCCTTTTTTCTTTCACGTTGGGCGCCAGATGTAGAGGTCGTTCCCTACCCGTTCCCCTGATATTACTGCAAAGAGTCAGTCGTGCCGTTTCATCAAGCCTTTTAATCACCATGTGTTATAAGTTATAATATCCAGTACAATCTTTTCAGACGTGTCTCTCTCTCTCCCCTCCTCCTCCGCTGGCCGCTCACTGTTAAAGACAACAGATGATCAGATTAACACGTACCACCTGCGAAATCTAATCACCTGCCAGCTGCGTCTCGCCGTCCCGCACATGCCCCGCCCCTAGTCGACGGCGCTCCGCCCTCAACACCATCGACTGAGGCGGTGACCTTTTGCTCCTGCAGTGCGCTAATCACAACCTCCTCCCACAACCTTTATAGAGGAAAATCTAATTTAAAACATCTTTATGCTCGTACAACACTTAAAACCTTTAGCATATCTATATGTGGAATTAAATTATGGAATGGATTAACCAAAGAAATCAAACAAAGCACCAATATGATTCAGTTTAAGAGACTGTTCAAACTACAAGTGTTCACAAAGTACACAGAACAAGAATTATGAACATCTTGAACCCTTTATTTTTCTTCTTTTTTTTTTTTTGAGACAAATATTATTTATGTATTTAATATTTGTTTGCTTACTATGGTATATTATTTATTAATTATTTATTTGTTCACTGTTTTGTTACAGAGAACAAGAAAATTGGATAAAATTGCTATGGTATGAAAAGGGGTAGGATTAAATCAACTCTGCTTCTTCCTACTCCTTTTCGGACGTGCTGTAATGAAACTGGAAATATGTGATGCATTACATTGTATCGAATGCATGTTCGAAATAAACTCAAACTGAACTGAACCTCGCCATTGATATTTATGCCTTTTTATTTTATTACATTTTAAAACAAAACTGACTCAAGGAAAAACAGCAACATATTTATATGTTGACATGTCTCCCCTCTTCAAACAAGTCATTTTTTAAAATGTCTTTCAGCCTAAAATATTCTGTAAAACATTTTTTTTAAACAACCAACTATTGTTTTTTTCTTCAAAATATAAACAAACACTGTAGTTATGTAAACATTCTGGGGCTTAAACGGGTCATATAATGATTGTTTTTTTCCTACATTTAAAACACATTCTTGTGGTCTACATCAAGAATTCTTAACCTTTTTGACCTCGGGGCCCAACTTTTCCACTACTGTGGGGCCTGGGACCCAGTTAAATATTAACACTGAATTAGTAATCTTACTCTTGATTTTAATCGTATTCAATAATTATATCTAACCTACTTACGGTTTACAACCTTGTAAAATTATATGAAACCATTTGTTAGTCACAAAGATTATTATCAAGGCTTGGGTAAGGCTGATTACAAACATAAATACTAATAACATTTACTGCATAAGAAGGGACTCATGAAAACTGCTGAAAAATAAATTTACATACAATTACGCAGTGCTAAAATAATTACATTCTAACTAAATAATAATATATTTTTCTTAAATTAATTGTCATATCCCACTTAGGGTTTACAACTTTGTAAATTGATATGAAACTATTTATTAATCACAAAGATTATTATCAAGGCTTTGGTCAGGCTGATTACAAACATAAATACTAATAACATTTACTGCATAAGAAGGGACTCATGAAAATAGCTGAAAAATGTATTGCGCAGTGCTAAAATAAATACATTCTAACTAACTAAATAATAATAATATATTTTTCTTAAATAAATTGTCAATAAAATTTAAGTGCTAATGAAAACACAGCTTTGCCACTTTAGTCATCATTTTTGCGCTTTAGAAACGTCTGACTTTACGGACCACAGCTGAGAAGCAGACATTTTTTGGAGGCCCTCTTGGTGGGGCTCGAGGCCCAACAAAGGGCCCCAGCCCTATAGTTTAGAAACCCTTGTCTACATAACATGTATTGGTGGTTCTTTGGTAAAAATTTTGCATAGATTGTTTTACAGACCATCTTCAAGCCGCTTTCTGGCCGTCTCTTCAGGATGCCCCATCTTATTTACGTGCCTCCACTTCGACTGCGTCTTCTCCCTGTCATCCATGTTGTAGTTTTAGCGCTTCCGTATCGAGTTTACTGACAGATATAATTTCTAACTAAACTCTACTTTGTATTAGAAATGGCAACAGCAGAGGATGCATGTACATGTACGAACCAGTCTGCTCCACAACAAGAGGTTAGCGAAAAATAAGGGGTTTATCGACAACATCGACGGACTCCAATGGCGGACACGCACCAAACACTTTGGGTAAATTTCTACCATATATGGAGCTACCCACTGACGTCCCAATCGGGAAAAACGTCACAATTGGGCAAGTTTCAAACGACTCGTTTGCAGGAAGTATGACGAAAGGCAAGATTGTTTAATAAATATCTCCACCATGTCTCCATAGTTTGACTTAAAATTTTCGGGACTTTTGCAGATCCCGAATACACAAAAATAGGTACCAATAGGTAAGAAATGTTGGTTTTTCATAATAAGTATCCTTTAAAGGATTGAAAACGTCACATTATTTTTTATATAATGTCTCATTTCAAACAAAAACCCCCAAAGTTCCCAAAAAGATGCATCATACGTAATCATATATTATTTTTTTCCATTTTAAACAAGTCAGTCTTTTAAAAATATTTCAATCCACTGTAAACATTTTTTTTTTTAAAAATACATTGTTTTTTTTCCTCTTTAAAAGACAATAAAAACTCACATTTAAAACAAAAAGTCCTAAGTTTCCCAAAAAATGCACCATATATATTAAAACAAATTCTCATATTTTTCATTAGGCAGTTACGTTTATAACACTTTTTAAAAGTCCTTTAAAATTTGACTCAAATAACGATATTTCAGATTTCCCAAAATCTTTGTAAAGATATCACAGTACTTCCACAATTGATATTCATGCATGTTTATTTTATTATATTTTAAAACAAAAACTCACTCTCAATGACAAAAACTGCCAGGTTCTCAAAAACTGCACCGTATGATCATATGTTAATATTTCTTCTTCTTTTAAACAAGTTAGTCTTCTAAAACTACTTCAGCCTGAAAAACCCATCTCAGCTCAGATTTTTTCACTGTATAAATGTATGGCCCTTAAAAGATTAAATATATCATTTATTATTATTGGTGTTATTTTTTTTCAACTACTTGGTGACTAATTGTTATTCATTTTCTTTCTTTACTGTTATTTTAAAACAAAAACTTAGACTGATGTGCGGATTAATACTGAAATATTGATACCGCCGAGAACAGATCTTTATGCTCTAATATCGATTCTCAAATCAAAATATCGATACTTTTGATACTTTAGTTATTCAAGATAATGTATATCATTACCAGGAATACATCGTAGAGTTACTAAATAACTAAAATTTTGTCTAAATCAGTGGTACCATAGGGGCCCCAGAGAGAGCCGCCAAAAATATGTTTCTCAGCAGTAGTTCGTATGGGCCGCAGTGGTACTCAGTTGTAATACACTTTCCCACCACTTGTAGCAGTAATGACAATCTCAAACAAACAAGAGCTGAAGTCATGAATTACGACTAAAGTGCAAGCAGCAACACCTAAAATTCACTACTAGTCAAATTTTGCCAGATACACTGGGTATATTTTGCACAAATTATCGGTATGGGATCAGTATTGCCGATACCAGCTGAAATTTTTTATTTTATATCGAGATCGGAAAGAAAACAGTAGTATCGCACATCACTACCGCTTGAAACGAGAGGCCCTTTACCACTGTAGGAACTTTTACAGGAACTTTCCTACTTACCCGAGTAAATAAAGTTGCCCCTGTGTTTCCACCAAAAACTACCTGGGTATATTTAGTTCCTCAGGAATTTTTCGGAGTTCCTGCGAGCTCGGCAGGACTTTTGGAAGGTTTCCGGAACCTTATCGTGGCTGGGCTATGCTGTTGAACTTTCGAAATGCAGGAACTTTTGTGGAGCATCTTTGTGCTGAAAAACATTGATCAGTGGATCTTGCAGTGTTTTTACTCAGCCGTAGTCTTTAAACTATTTGCAGTTTATTATTGTTTATTATTTTTACGAACTTCATTCCGATACGCGAAGCTACGAGAAGTGGACGGACACTTTTAAATGTATTTACAGTGAAGTATGAAGCCGGACTCAGCTGCTTACTACTCAGATTTTGTTGGAGAAAAAAGGAGGAAGTACACGAGTGGAACAAAGGTAAATGACATCAAATATTAACCATTTACTTTATTACATGTTGTAAAAGTAGTCAGTGACGCTCCATTTATATAATTATTAGCCTCAACCTGAGTGAACAGAATGCTAATGTGTTTGTGTTGTCGCAGTGCGATAAACACTGACATTTATTATTTATATTTAGTTTTTTTAAATAATGAAATGGACCAAAAGGAATTGCCTGATCCTCATGAATTCATCATTTACTGAGAGGACGACTTTCTGACTGTTGGACATTGCGGACAGAAGTCTGA
This sequence comes from Entelurus aequoreus, assembly GCF_033978785.1. Taxonomy (NCBI): domain Eukaryota; kingdom Metazoa; phylum Chordata; class Actinopteri; order Syngnathiformes; family Syngnathidae; genus Entelurus; species Entelurus aequoreus. The sequence continues at coordinate 26,357,008 of NC_084757.1, forward strand.
CTTTTTATGAGCAATTTGGTACACTTTATTTTTAAAACAAATCGTTTTAAACATGTTTGCTTTGTATTTCATTTACTTACCTTTTAGTAAAATAACTCTGACCTAATATTGTTTGTTTATATACATGGTATCAGTGTAGAAGTGTACCACTTCTACATGGAGACAGAGCTAATGTTTCAACTTCAATGGCTTTAATTGAAATTACAGAAGAAATTACCAATGCAATAGATAGTAAAAAATGTGCGGCAGCGGTTTTTATGGATCTAACTAAAGCATTTGACACAATTAATCACAATATTTTAATCAAAAAACTAGAACGATATGGCATCAGAGGGTTAGTCTTAAACTGGATAAGAAGTTATCTAACGAACAGGAAACAATACGTGAAGCTAGACGAACACACATCTACAATGCTAAATATATCCTGTGGTGTACCTCAGGGATCAATACTAGGACCTAAATTATTCAATCTCTATATAAATGACATTTGTAAAGTTACAAAAGATTTAAAGTTAGTATTATTTGCGGATGATACAACAGCGTTTTGTTCAGGAGAGAACACACAGAAGATAATACAAATAATAACAGAAGAAATTAACAAATTAAAAAGATGGTTTGACAAAAACAGACTATCGTTGAATCTCAGTAAAACTAAAATAATGCTATTTGGTAACCGTAGAAGAGAAAGTCAAACACAAATACAAATAGACGGAATAGAAATTGAAAGAGTAAATGAAACCAAATTTCTAGGTATAATGATTGATGATAAATTGAACTGGAAATCTCACGTAAAAAATATACAACATAAAGTAGCAAGAAACACGTCAATAATGAATAAAGCAAAACATGTTCTAGACCAAAAATCACTTCATATTCTCTACTGCTCGCTAGTGTTACCATATCTGAGCTACTGTGTAGAAATATGGGGAAATAACTACAAAAGTACACTTCATTCATTAACGGTGTTACAAAAAAGATCAGTTAGAATAATACATAATGTTGGATATAGAGAACATACAAACCCTTTATTTATTGAATCAAAAATACTGAAATTCCACGACATAGTGAATTTGCAAACAGCTAAAATTATGCACAAAGCAAACTATAACCTGCTACCCAAGAATGTACAACAATTCTTCTCAAAAAAAGAGGAGAAATATAATCTTCGAGAAAAACGTAATTTAAAACATTTGTATGCACGTACAACACTTAAGACCTTCAGTATATCAGTATGTGGAATTAAATTATGGAATTGATTAAGCAAAGCAATCAAACAATGTACCCGGTACTAATATGATCCACTTCAAGAAACTCTTCAAACTTAAAGTGTTTACAAAGTACAAAGAAGAAGAACCATGACAAACATTCTGAATTCATTTCATCCATCCATTCATTCATTCTTAAAGTATTCTTACTTATCTCATCATACGAAATATGACTTACTTCACCAATTATTATTATTATTAAATTGTTACTATTATTTATTTATTTATTTTGATTGTGATTACTTATGGAGTTTATTGTGAATAAATTGTGAACAGGAAGTGAACAAAAAGTTTTAGCAAATGTTATGTAAAGAAAAGGGGTAGGATTAAATAAGCTCTGCTTCTTCCTACTCCTTTTCGAACATGTTGAAAAGAGAAACTGGAAATTGTGATGTATCATGTTGTATGCTTGCATGTTCGAAATAAACTCAAACTCAACTCAACTCAACTCAACATACGTCCGTTGCTTGATTTGTATAAACTACCCTGAACTGTGAAATGTGGTAGAAACACAATCAACACACTTCTACAAGAACCAAAAGTTCCTGGACTTTTGGTGGAAAACGACCTAATGCAATCATTTAAAACCACTTCATAAACGTATATCAAACAATAATTATTAGGTTAATTTTAAACGCTTTAATGGCCAGTACTGTTGTTCATTGCAGAAAAAACCCAAACTCATTTCTGTAAAATACATTTCAAGAAATATTTGTTGTGGGATTTTGGATGAAAAATTAGTTTCTTTAAATTGGTTGTCTCTATGTGAATGTGTTTTGTCGAATTTAGGGACACACCATTGTGCAGGACTTTGGGGTGTGTGTTACTGTGCATTTTGTTTAACAAAAAATAAAAAGTTGTTAAAAACGAAAAATCTGTTAAAGGGGAACTGCACTTATTTGGGAATTTTGCCTACCGTTCACAATCATTATGAAAGACATGACAACAGATTTTTTTTTTCTTGCATTCTAACTCGTAAATAAATGTAAATAAAAGTCAGCTTATGGAGCCAAAAGGATGTCTTCTATTTCGCCCATAAAACCCAATAAATAACCATCCAAAAATTGCCAACAATACCCCATTTACATTTCGTGACTTGAATTATAACCAAGTATTAGTAATACTGTTATTATAAGCGCTAACACAGACAAACTATGTATAGCGGTGCCGTGATCATTAGCTTGTGTGCCCACTGCCTATGTTGAAGCTGCTTCCTCTTCTCGCTGATCATGAAAGTTTATTCTAGATCATAAATAATGACTCTCACCTTACTAGTAGAAGAACGAGGACGTATTCTGACAAATTGGTACACTTTGGCAGCCAATTTAGACCACAAATATAAAAGCTTGGTTCCGCCCCAGTTTTTTTTGCGAGTATTATGAGTCATTCTTCATCTAAACAGGAATATAGCGAGATTCTATCAGTCGGCATCCTAATGACAGCAGACATTGTACAGTAAGTGATGTTTTATTATGTTTGTTGTCTCTCATGAAGTCTGCAGTGAGTAATAATCAGTGATGTAGTTGAAAATAAAAAGCACCCATTGTGATGCATTTCTGAAATTAATGCCCCACCTATGATTAAAATGAGCAAAATACATAATTCTTCATCTAAACAGGAATATAGCAAGATTCTATCAGTCGGCATCCTAGTGACAGCAGACATTGTACAGTAAGTGATGTTTTATTATGTTTGTTGGCTCTCATGGAGTCTGCAGTGAGTAATAATCAGTGATGTAGTGGAAAAAAAAGCACCCATTGTGATGCATTTCTGAAATTAATGCGCTGCCTACGATTAAAATGAGCAAAATACGTAAATATTAAATATTATTCTAAATGTGCCCGTTACTACATTACATATATACTTACATCATGTATATAAAACCTTAATGGAGGTGTTTGGATGTTTTTTAAGGGCTTTATAGGCAGAATAGAACGACTCCCGTAGGCTCCATTGTAAGCAGACTTTTGATCTCATTTATTTACTATTTAGAATGCATTAAAAAATATATGTTTGTTTCTTACATAAGGATTGTGAATGGTAGGCAAAATTCCAAATAAAAGTGCAGTTACCCTTTAATGTAGCATAAACTTGATATTATTGTTACTGCTCGAAGCCTTTAAAGTAGAACTGCTATAATATGTATTATGTATTAGTCAACCAGCATTAACAACGATTCAATTAATATTTTTTAAGACATTTTTGTGGGGACTTTTAGTTATTTCTTTGAGTGTTAGTTCTATGACCTTCCAGCCATGTCGCTTCATTAGCATATCATTGCTTTTCTTTTGAGGTTTTTTGACCAACCTTTGACCTGTAATTTTGTCAACAAGCTGCACATGTTTTCTTTGAACAATTCTTAAGGTTTACTAGCAAAATGAAAACATTTAAAGCCAACAAGTGCATAAGATGTCTTAACACAGTGCGCTTTAACCTAGAATGCGCCTGTTGCCGTGCAGATTATACAAAAGCCACACAATGAATGAACCAAACAGCGCTCGAGTCGACTCGGGTTTCAACCTGATCCGAAGATAAGGGTCTGCTGGTACTTGTCAAACAGCGGCTCAGCAGGATGTTTAACAAAGGCACACTGTATAGAACGTGCGTTCTACAGCCACATAGTTGTCTTGACGATGTTTAGAGAAAAACAGAGCCTCAGGTGACAAACATGGAGGTTTAATTTTACTGTACACCAATTAAAGTCTCAGTTGACATTCAACCTGAAAACGGGATCGCTTTGTCTTTCCAAGTGGTATAAAAGACTGATCACAATTACGCTGTAGCAAAATATGAACATAAAATAACATTTTGACCTCTTTTCAGCAACCTTTATAAAGTTTCTGGTCAGTTTATTCTCGCAAACATACATGTATTTCTGAGAGTACAACTACAATGTCCTGAGTCTATACAAAATGTTATTAAACCCAAAACGTGACTGTAAAAAACATTTGTGGTAGGTAGGGGTGTAACGATCCGATATTGATATTGGATATTGTTCCGATGTCAGCAAAACGTATTGGATAATATCAGCTTGCATGTAAGGTCCGATACATGCAGTCCTGCTCCTGCAGAGCGTTTACTTGTGCAAAACTGGACAGCCAGTTAACAACTAATTGTCGTCCCATAAGCACACAAGGTTGGCCTTTTTTTCCTATTTTAGTCAAGTAATTTACAAAAGGTAAACATGGTAGGCTATACCGTAGACTAAGTGCTCACAGCTACACAACAGCTAAGCATACTAGCTGGACATACGTAGTAAGTGTCCTTAAATGAACAATATTGCAGTCTAAACAGTGACGTGCGGTGAGGCTCATGACTGGTGAGGCACTGACTTCATCACAGTCGGATTTACAAACATATGAACCCTAAAGAGTATCTTATTCACCATTTGATTGGCAGCAGTTAACGGGTTATGTTTAAAAGCTCATACCAGCATTCTTCCCTGCTTGGCACTCAGCATCAAGAGTTGGAATTGGGGGTTAAATCACCAAAAATGATTCCCGGGCGCGGCGCCGCTGCTGCCCACTGCTCCCCTCACCTCCCAGGGGGTGATCAAGGGGATGGGTCAAATGCAGAGGACAAATTTCATAACACCTAGTGTGTGTGTGACAATCATTGGTACTTTAACTTAACTTTAACTTTACACATACAAACTGTAGCACACAAAAAAGCACATTTAATTAAAAAAAAACGTTATGGTCTTACCTTTACTTATAAATGAAGTCCATGCGCCGCTGTTGTGCTAGATTAATACACTCCCGCCGTAGAATGCACCCCTTGACGGGAATGTTATATCAACTAAAGCCCACACTTAAACTTTCCACGTGCAAGATTGAATCTATTTAAAAAAATTATTTAAAAAGAAGCCAAAAAGTGCAAAAACAATAATGTTCGTTTTGGAGGAGTTGTGAATGAATGAAATATGAAATCTGTGCTGCAGTCCTCAGGTGTACCTAATGTTGTGGCCCAGCAGTCATTCACAACTCCTCCAACACGAACATTATTGTTTTTGGTGGTAGCGGGGGTGTATATTGTAGCGTCCCGGAAGAGTTAGTGCTGCAAGGGGTTCTGGGTATTTGTTCTGTTGTGTTTATGTTGTGTTACGGTGCGGATGTTCTCCCGAAATGTGTTTGTCATTCTTGTTTGGTGTGGGTTCACAGTGTGGCGCATATTTGTAACAGTGTTAAAGTTGTTTATATGGTAACCCTCAGTGTGACCTGTATGGCTGTTGATCAAGTGTGCCTTGCATTCCCTTATGTGTGTGTATAAAAGCCGCACGTATTATGTGACTGAGCCAGCACGCTGTTTGTACGGAGGAAAAGCGGACGTGATGTCAGGTTGTAGAGGGCGCCAAAGGCAGTGCCTTTAAAGGCACGCCCCCAATATTGTTGTCCAGGTGGAAATCGGGAGAAATTCGGGAGAATGGTTGCCCCGGGAGATTTTCGGGAGGGGCACTGAAATTCGGGAGTCTCCCAGGAAAATCGGGAGGGTTGGCAAGTATGGTCTTTGGCCCAAGTGAACCGGAGTTCAGAACCATCTCTCTTGCGGTCACGGCCGACTTGTTTGGTGCACACCAGGGTTCAGATTAGCGCGTTCACACCTAACCAAACAGACAATCTGAGCAAACGCACGAGGGTTTGTTTCAGAACAGAACCAAAATGTGAACACACGCTTAAAGAGAACCGCTCGGCCATGGTGCCTTATGTCATTAGAGAGCCATCCATCTGGTCCATCAAGTGTCACTTATTAAAACATTTGAAACCTTTTTCTTCAGGTATTTCTTGGCCCAAATTTGACGCTTCAGTTTTAGTCTGTCATCCTTCTTTACATTGGCCGTGTCTTTGCGTTGACATTGACAGAAACGGACAGTTGGAGCACTCGACATGTCAGGCAGCATCTTGTTGTTGTTTTAAGCTTGGAAGGCCCAACTCGTTCTACTTCCTCCCCGTTTCACAATTCTGGCCGGTGACACAAACATCTGGACTGAAAGTATGTGTATACACCTACTGTATGACAGGCGTTTATTTGTCATGCATACACATGACCGTTCCATAAATAAAATATCGATGAGAAATCTTTTTTTTTTTTTTTAACTGTCAAAAATATGGCTTCAGCTGCATGTTGTCATTTTTTGTAACTCTAGCAAGTTTTTCAACCCTTTCCGGTCTTTAAAAAGACTCATGACCGAAAGGCGCAATGCAATGATGATGCAATATCCACTTTCCTGGAGTGCATTGCACATTACTAGCAGAGAGGCTATATGAGGACATGTCAAACATTAATTACACAACTTTCAAAAGGCTGATAGATTGGTCACAATTATTTTAAACCTAGCAATTTTTGTTGATTGATGTTCATGTTCTGTGACAAAATGATATTGGTGGACTTTATTTTGAACACGCTTGCACTTGCACAATTCAACATGTCTGAAAAGGAGTAGATTTGATTTAATCCTAACCCTTCTCCATGTCCAACAATTACTGATATTGTTCACTGCTCTTTAAGGTGTTTACATATTACCAATAGGGAAACGCAAGGATACAATTAAAATTAATACATATTGTGGACAAATTATTTAATAACAAAGCACGACTATTAACATGTAGTAAAGTCAAGAAGAATCATTTGAATCAAATAAAAAAATGTACAGTACGTGAATGATATATGAGAAACAATACCTGATTTAAAATGTAATTTTTTTTCTGCAGGATTATATAAAAATCTGTTGAGTATTTAATAGGAGCTTAGTTAAAAAAAACAAAATGTTTTCTTATTTGCATTTGCGCTGTATTTTGCATTGAGGACGGCACAAACAAATTTTGAGGATTAACATGACACTTTGTTTAGTTCTAAGGTGATTTTTTTATGTAGTACTTTTAAAAAAAACACAAGGCTTCAAATATTTTTAGAATACAGTTGAAAAGGGGTATTACCTTGCCAGATAAGTAACCATGTGACTAGCAAGTCATAAAATAGCTCAAAAAAACAATTAGGGGGACTCCAAGTGGCCATAAGGTGTTACTACAACTGTGTCACCGTTCATTTAAATACAATATTTGTACATTTGCTACGTTTAATACCTTAGCAGACTAGCCCCATAATATACAGGCGTGAAAATGTTAATTAAAAAAAATATATAGAATTGGACAGTCAACTTCATTCATTTATAGCAATTATGAAACCTGACACTTATAAAGTTACAAAAATGTATTTTGTGGGTTGTGTATCATTGTGTACATCATATACAATCTGTATCATTGCAAAGCATTTATTTTACATAAATACTTAGTATCAATAGATCCTACCAGAAAAACATGTCACTCAGCTGGAAAAAAAAAAATTTCATTCAATTATAATTAGGTCTTGAGTTGAGATCAGTGGCTGACATGTTTTTAATTTCAATAAAAACTGCCACCTTGAAGGATTTAAATTCCGTAAATATTCATATTATCCCCAAACTTTTGTACAAAATATATATTAAATATACATATATTTAAGTATATGTTGGGGATTTTAACCCTTCAAAGGCCTCCCATTCACCTTATTGTACACACACAGTATTATCCAATATGAATAGAAATACTCTTATCATTTCAGTAGATTTTTCTGCATGCTTTGAATTGGGGGGAAGTAGTGCCCTCTAAAGGACAGATGTTAACATTGGAAAATTGAAATCCACTGTAGTGGATCACAGCAGCATTCCCAACTCTGCAAGTTTACTTATACAATTCTTTTTTTGTTTAATGTTGCACTTTTTTTTCTTTTTCTGAAAATATGTCATTTTCTAATTGTATATTATTATCTACACAGTATCTACAGCGTTTTGTTTTCCCCCCGGAATGTATCCCTCGTGAATAGGGGCTATACTGTAGTCCAAACTGAAATTGTTAGTTTTTGTGTCAGGTAGGGTTAATTTTATATAAATGTATTTTAAGAAAATCCCATACAGGTTAAGTATTAATACATGTGCCACTTCTAAGGAATTGTAAATCTGTTATTTCGGTTATATTATGCTATGCTGTGTTGCATTAACTGGAAATGTTTGTAAGAAAACACTTGGCTTTCCAAGTACCAACATAGGGACCAACAAAGAAATAAAGTACCTTAGTTGGCCTTAATACTCATTAAAAACCAGGCAGATGTTTTATTTAAGGGGTATATTTAAAACTTTTGGCCAATGTAACATTACACGCAGTTTGAACAGTAACTGTTTGAATATTTAATTAAATGATTCTTTGGCATACCACTAGATGGAGCCTGTGTACCACTAGTGCTGGGGTGTCAAACGTACGGCCCGCGGGCCTGATCAGGCCCACAAACATGTTTTATCCGGCCCGCAAGATGAGTTTGCAAAGTATAAAAATGAGCTGACATTTTTTAATAAAAGAAACTGCTGTTCTAAATGTGTCCACTGGATGTCGCCATAGCACATCTTTGAATTCCCTGACTTCAGAGGGGGCGGGGCTATGTGCCGTCTGTCAACACTTCCGTGTCTGTACACTACGTACTTACGTTTATACCAATTTATACCTAAATAAATGCTTTTGATTATCTGTACATTTCGTGTTACACTTATAACTGTGAGGCATATTTGACTGAAGTATAAATGACCACAAATGAAGATAGACTTAACCGCAATATATCAGTGTAAAAAACTACATTATTTTTACATTTTCAGAATGTGTTTGGTGTATTTTTAAACAAAGAAAACAATCTGAAGTTGTCTTTATTTTTAAGTTATCATGCCGTGATTTTACCAGTCCGGCCCACTTGGGAATCGATTTTCCTCCGTGTGGCCCCTGAGCTAAAACGAGTTTGACACCCCTACACTAGTGGTATGCGTACCACAGTTTGACAATCACTGTGTTAAGATATATACCTGATGGTGTAATGGTACATGTTTTGCGTTTCATGGCAGCGAACATGGGTTTGATAACCGGTCAGGGTTGCATCATGAATGACAACAGATCAGCCCATGAGTTCAGTTAAAAGTATTTGAAGAAAACTTTTGTAGTAGAATTCTAAAAATACGAGATGATGTCATATAGTACAGTGTTTTTCAACCACTGTGCCGTGAGATAGTCTGGTGTGCCGTGGGAGATTATCTAATTTCATCTATTTGGGTTAAAATAATTTTTTGCAAACCAGTAATTATAGTCTGCAAATTATGTGTTGTTGTGTGTCTATGCTGTCTAGAGCTCGGCAGAGTAACCGTGTAATACTCTTCCATATCAGTAGGTGGCAGCCGGTAGCTAATTTCTTTGTAGATGTCAGAAACAGCGGGAGGAACTGCGCAGGTAAAAAGGTGTCTAATGCTTAAACCAAAAATAAACAAAAGGTGAGTGCCCATAAGAAAAGGCATTGAAGCTTAGGGAAGGCTTTGCAGAGCAAAACTAAAACTGAACTGGCTACAAAGTAAACAAAAACAGAATGCTGGACGACAGCAAAGACTTACTGTGGAGCAAAGAGGGCGTCCACAATGTACATCCGAACATGACATGACAATCAACAATGTGCCCACAAAGAAGGATAAAAACAACTGAAAGATTCTTGATTGCTAAAACAAAGTAGATGCAGGAAATATCGCTCAAAGGAAGACATGAAACTGCTACAGGAAAATACCAAAAAAAGAGAAAAAGCCACCAAAATAGGGGCGCAAGACAAGAACTAAAACACTACACACAGGAAAACAGCAAAAAAACCAAAATAAGTCACAGCGTGATGTGACAGGTCGTGACAGTACACCTACTTTGAGACAAGAGCTATATTGAGTCATGGTTGGTTATGGTTTAAAGTCATATCCAACAATTGCGACGACGACTTTTTACTGTCAACTGAGTTTCGTTTTTTAATGATTTCTGCTGGTGGTGTGCCTCCGAATTTTTTTAACGCAAAAAATGTGCCTTGGCTCAAAAAAGGTTGAAAAACACTGATTTTAGAAGATCTTTGGCAGGTTTTTTCATAACAGAGCTATTTTTTTCTCTCCAAAATGTGTAACCTGCCAAACAAATAGACCGAAAACAAATGTCCACTACAGAGGACACTGGTTCTCAAGAATATACAAAATACGAAAATTAGTAAAGGGAGAAATATGGTCTTAGATTTCTCAAAATGTGGCCCCCAAAACAATTTAGTTCTGTAAAAACAGAGTCAAATCCATTCATGTGATTGACTCGTTCTGGCAAACTCTGACAGAGAAAAGCTGAAAGTGTAACCCAAAGAAAGTTTCTAAGTTGAACTTTGGATTTTACATGAAGAAAGTAGCTTTTATTGACTTGAAGCGTTCAAATGATACAGTATGTTGCCATGCGTGCCCTGACAGATATTCTGACTTGTGGGATCGTCCTGCTCCAGTGTGCAGCCTGCATTTGTGGCGCAACGACGTGGCCCACTTCACCAAAGAGGGGGGCCGGGCTTCAGTGGGCCGGTCCTGCATCGGAAGGATAAGAAAAAAGTGGTGCGGGGGTGGGGGGTACAGGAAGAAAAAGAGGAAGGATTGAAAGAAGGCCTTTTCCAGTCCTTCACACTCTTAACACAAAGTCAGGATGTGACATCATTCACAGGAAGAGAAGCCAAACAACTTTTTACGACTCTTACTTTACTTGTGCTTTGCTGCAGACAGAACCTGGAGAACTCTGGGAGCTCGGAGGGGGGCAGCGAGAGGGGATCGAGCAGCTGGAGCTGTCCTCCAAAATCCACTCTGGCCGCTCCCAAAGTTTTCAACAACACCCTGGAGCCTCCGCTGTAGGATACCAGCCAGGTACACTTCCTATTGTGTAGTAATTGTGCACACTTTTACGCTTCTATTTTAAGATTCCATTCTTTCTTTTTTTTTTAAAGCGTGCATGGAATGAGGTCTCTTTTTAGCATGTGGCTTCAAAAAAAAACACCAGGGAAGTATGCATGATCAGACATGCTTCAGCCTGAGGCCGATCATTGTAGAACACGTGTGCTTAAATATTGTTCTCACTCTTATTTATTAGTAGAAATGTTTTACATAATTAGGTTTGTTTGCAGTACATGAGTGATTAAAGGACTCTAGCAAGAAGTGCTTTTGTTCTGGAGCTACAGTATCTTATGACAACGTATTCATGCTCCCCCACTGAGCTACAATCATTCAGGGAAGAAAAATGATCCGTCTTGCAGATCTTCTTTGCAGAATTACCGGGATTTTTGAAGAGGTTTTTGTGTGTCGGTGCCCAAAAATCCAAATGGCACATTTTTCACACAAAAGAAACTGAAACTTGTTTTAATACTGTATGTGTCAAAGAGGAACAACAGGAACAAGTCAGTAGCTTCACAATGGAGGATACAGTGTTGTGATGCACCACACAGTCACATGACCGCAGCGTCTAATCAGTAGCGGCCAGAAAGGTCAATGTGACATATTCACAAACCGACCATGCTGCAAACGAGTGTTAATTAAGGTTATGCTCCTTATAATTGTAATGAGGATGATGCCGGCTGAATAATCACCAATGTGTGTTTGTGCTTATTGTGTCCATTATAGTGTGGCTGCGTTAAATGCAAAGATGTGCAGAAAGGTGTAAATATATGTTCTATGGGATTAGAGTCAGGTGTATTTTTTATCTTGTGTAAAGTAACAAAATACCAAAATAAATTACATTTAAATAACATTAATATTAAATACATTACATTTTTTAGTAACAAAACTTGCACAATGTATATCAATCAATCAATCAATCAATCAATCAATCCTTGATTGTTAGATTTTCAGGTTTAAAGTTGTTGTATTTTTTTTAGTTTAAGTTTAAGTTAAGTATAAATATAATAATAAAGGCCAATGGTACAAACAATAAAATATTATATAAAATATTAATTAAAACATTTGCAAATTTTAATGAGATGTATGTTAAAAAAAATAGTGACAATGACAACAAAGGGATCATAAAATTGGTTAGGTTAGATTCAGGTTTGTTGTTTGTTTTTTTTGCATTTTGTGTTAAGTGGCAAAATATCAAAATGTAAGTTAAAAAAAAAAAGTTATGTTTTTCTAATACAAAAACTTGCACAATGTATGTAAAACAATGTGTTCATGACAATTAGCGTCATAACATTGTTATAAAGTATTAAGATTAGATTCAGGTTTAAAGGTTTTTTTTTGTGCATTTTGTGTAATAGATAAAATAGAAATACCATTAAATAGAAATACAATTAAAAACAATAGCCTTATGGTAAACAAAAAAAAGAAAAAATTCAAGCAATTTAATGAAATATATGTTAAAAAATATGGGAATTTCAGAACAAAGACAATAAAGTGGTTAGAGTGTCCGCCCTGAGATTGGTAGGTCGTGAGTTCAAACCGAGTCATACCAAAGATAATGGTATGACTTGGCACTCAGCATCAAGGGTTGGAATTGGGGGTTAAATCACCAAATGATTCCCGGGCGCGGCCACCGCTGCTGCTCACTGCTCCCCTGTGGGGATGGGTCAAATGCAGAGGATAATTTCACCGCACCTAGTGTGTGTGTGACAATCATTGGCACTTTAACTTTAAAGGGATCATAAAATTGGTAATTTAGGTTAGATTCAATTGTAACTTTTTTTTTTTTTGCATTTTGTGTTAAAAGGCAAAATACCAAAATGTATTTACTAAAAAAGAAGGAAAAGAAATTAAGATAAAATAAGACAAAAAAATATATAGAATAAACTAATGTTTTTTTAGTACCAAAACTTGCCCAATGTATGTAAAACAATGTGTTCATGACGATTAGCGTCATACCATTGTTATAAAGTACTAAGATTAGATTCAGGTATAAAGGTTTTTTTTTGTATTTTGTGTAATAGATAAAATATAAATACAATTAAGTATAAATAAAATTAAAATCAATAGGCTTATGGTAAAAAAAATTATATATATAAAAAAATCAAGCAATTTAATGAAATATATGTTAAAACATTTGGAAATTTCAGAACAATGACAATAAAGGAATCATAAAATTGGTAATTTAGGTTAGATTCAGGTGTAGCATTTTTTTTTTTGCATTTTATGTTAAGTGGCAAATACCAAAATGTAATTAAAAAAAGGAAATTAAATGAAGATAAAATAAAACTAAAATAAATCAAGAAGAACCCAATGTTATTCTAATACCAAAACTTGCACAAAGTATGCAAAACAATGTGTTCATGACAATTAGCGCCATAACATTGTTATAAAGTACTAAGATTAGATTCAGGTTTAAAGTTGTTTTTTTTTTTGCATTTTTTGTAACGGATAAAATATAAATACCATTATGTATAAATAAAAATAAAAATAGGCTTATGGTAAAAATAAAAATAAATACATTAAAAAATTCAAGCAATTTAAATAAATATATGTTGAAACATTTGGAAATTTCTGATGCAGGTGTAGGTTTTTGCTATTTGTGTAAATTAAGAAAATAGAAAAATAAACTAGAGCTGTCAAATTAAACAAATTAACTCATGTGATTAATCACAAAAATATTGCATTAATCAATTATAAACAGAGATTAATCACACAATTTATTTTGAGCACACATGCTACTTTATGTTAACTGCTGAGGGTTACTTGAAGGGGGGCAGCACGGTGGAAGAGGGGTTAGTGCGTCTGCCTCACAATACGAAGGTCCTGAGTAGTCGTGAGTTCAATCCCGGCCTCGGGATCTTTCTGTGTGGAGTTTGCATGTTCTCCCCGTGACTGCGTGGGTTCCCTCCGGGTACTCCAGCTTCCTCCCACCTCCAAAGACATGCACCTGGGGATAGGTTGATTGGCAACACTAAATTGGCCCTAGTGTGTGAATGTGAGTGTGAATGTTGTCTGTCTATCTGTGTTGGCCCTGCGATGAGGTGGCGACTTGTCCAGGGTGTACCCCGCCTTCCACCCGATTGTAGCTGAGATAGGCTCCAGCGCCCCCCGTGACCCCGAAGGGAATAAGCGGTAGAAAATGGATGGATGGATGGGGTTACTTTAAAGAGGGCGTGGGTTGATACGTGCAAAGATGAGTGACGACACTCAACCGATTTGCTTCAGAATAGAAATGTGATACAACCAAGGTAATTTGCATTTATTGTAGCAATAAACTTTTTTAAAATAGAATCTAAAACCAAAACAAGGTTTTGAGGCTTCCGCTAGCAGGACATCTGCAACAAGCGGTAAACAACTAACAATGATGTCAACAAAAGTTAGTCATATTCTGATTTTTTTTTTTACATTTAGAATACTTAACATGTAATGATGATTCTTTGGTCAAAATTTTGCATGGATTATGTTTTACAGATCATCTTTAAACTACTTTCTCACCCTCTCTTCAGGATCAGCTCAGGTTCAATTGTACTCACTTTGATTATCAAGGGTGTACAAAAATATGTGAATAATCTCCAAGAACAGATTATCATAATATTGTGATGATATGATGGAAATTAAAAAATTCAGAGAAGAAATTAAGATTCTCTGTGAAGACAACTCAGCATTTAATGCAACATTGCGCCAACAGTTGAATACCAAGCAGCAAGACAACACCCATTGGGACAACAGCAGTGTTGAATTAAAATTAAAAATGGAGATAGAAGCATTGTGCCAATAGATGCACCTAGATAACACTGATTTGGAGAACTTCAGGGAGGAAAAGACTGCATTGAGACAACAGCTCAACAATGCCAGTCAACAAAATGTCACCAATCTGGAGAAAAACAGTGTTTTGGAAAACATCAAAGAGGAAATGGATCAGTTTACACAGTAAAAACGCTGCTTTAAAGGAGCAACAAGTGGTCAACTTTCTGTAATCACAGGGAATTGATGTCAATATTAACACCACTGATGCGTGCATTTCCCCGAATAGAAAAAACAACAACACCGCACCAGTCACCATCGTGAAGCTTGCAAACAGGAAATCCAAAATAATAATCTCATCTCCTAGGACTAGGTCAGGGGTGTCAAACTCATTTTAGCTCAGGGGCCACATGCAGGAAAATCTGTGCACACGCGGGCCGAACTATTAAAATCATGGCATTAAAACTAAAAAATAAGGACAACTTCAGATTGTTTTCTTTGTCTTACTTTGGCCAAAAATAGAACACACACATTCTGAAAATATTACAATAAAAATATAGAAAAAAATACTGGTAGCGGTAAAGTTTATATCCATGAAGAAAGTGAATAACTGAATAACATTTACATATGCATAAAAATGGGTTTTCTTTTGTATTATTATTTTTAATGAATCAAGTAACATTTATGAAAACCTTTTTCCAAAACACAATATAAAATGTCAGATACAACAGGATAATGCATACATTTATCATTTGTTTTCAAAACGGTTACAAAAAAGTGGGACCCCAAAAATTTACTGTGGGACCCCATTTTGAAAATTCCTAGCGCCAACACTGATGGAGTATTGGGGCGTGCAAAACAGCAGCAGGCGGCTGTGGCCTGCGGGCCGGTTCTAATACTAATCAAATATAAACCCTAGGGGCCATAGATAATTAATTCCACCCGTGGGCCTTGACTTTGACACCCCTGGACTAGGTGAACCATAAATTACTTATTTATTTATGATAACTTAATTATTGTGTATATGTTTATATATATAATATTTATTTATGTATTTAATATTTGTTTACTTATTTATTGTATATTAATGTATTTGCTCATTTATTTATTCACTGTTTTGTTACAAACAGAGAACAAAAAAATTTGGATAAAATTGCTATGATAATGTTTTCAAATTAGCGTAAGTCTTGAACTGTACAAAGTATTTCAATGGTTTGAGCTGCACATTTGCATGATATACTAGTTACTATGGTAATCTACGTCACAGCAGCTCAGACGAGGCACCAAGCAGTGTGGATGGGGAGCGTTTCCACAGAGTGTTTCCAGAGCGGCCCGCCTGAAATGTGGGTGTCAGGGACAGACGTGGAAGGAGATTTTTACAACAAAGTTCTAAAGCTTAGTGATATATCAGATATATCAGATTGTAGGTGGGTTTTTTTTTACCCTTTGCGTTCATATTTAGCTGTGTTTGTTGCATTCTTGTTGTGTTTTGCTTGATTGTCAAATATGTCGATCGAGAGGTGGTGGAACATTCATATGTTGTCAATATTTTGTGTTTTATCGTGCATAGTTAATATTGTAAAACCGACATTCTTTATTTTCATGTACATTCTAGGTGTCTCATTCAGTAAAAAAAATGTCAAATTCCATTCCATTTTTTAAGGCGGTCTGTCGTAACGTTTTTAGCATTCAATCAGAAATTATTGTAAGTTTTTGTATTAGTGTTCCTGAAAATCAGATATACCGGCCCCAAGACACATGTTTTTCTCTAAATTTGGCCCACCGGATCAAAATAATTGCCCAGGCCTGATGTACAGTATATATGATGTTATGATTATGATCTGAATGATAATTAAGTGAGATGCAAGGCAACAGCTGTATCGTTTGCAAACATAGTTGATTGACAATGCTTAATTAAATGGTATTTATTAGTATTTTTTAATTGTACAGTAGTATAGAAATGCAATGCACTGTATTGACAGATTTTGTTATTACTTTTATGTAGCTGATACAGCGCTTGCCTTGTACATCCAGCTCTTAATATTGTGTTGTGTATATATGAACTTTTTGGTCTTAATAATGGAATAATAGAAATAATTATATGTTTCACAGTGGACATCCAACATCTTCACCAGGCTCTGACCCCCTTGAGACCCCCTCTAGGCCTGAAACTCTCCTGCCGAGACGACCGACAGCCTTATCCTTCAAGGGGGAGGAGGCGGCTGAGCCCCATGGCGTTGTGCCTTGGTCAGGTGTTCAGCAAAGACAAAACCTTCAGGCCACGGAAGCGCTTCGAACCCGGCACTCAGCGCTTTGAACTGTACAAGAAGGCCCAGGCCTCGCTCAAGTCCGGCTTGGACCTGAGGAAGGTAGTGCAGCTGCCCGAGGGCGAGTGCCTCGACGACTGGATCGCCGTGCACGTGGTGGATTTCTTCAACAGGATCAACCTGATCTACGGCACGGTCAGCGAGTACTGCACCGAGCGTACCTGTCCCATCATGTCCGGGGGGCTGAGATACGAGTACAGGTGGCAGGACGGGGATGACTACAGGAAGCCCACCAAGCTGCCCGCTCTGAAGTACATGAACCTGCTGATGGACTGGATAGAGTCGCTCATCAACAATGAGGACACCTTCCCCACCAGAGTAGGTGTGTAGAACGTGGAGCGTATGAATAGAATGTTAACTGTAGATTCATTAGTGGGATAAAGAGTCCAGCAGAGGCTAATTGGACAACAAGGCTGACATTTAGAAGCAATTAAATGGCCGGCTCGAGGTCTTATTTTTGTGGCGTCAATTATATTAATGGAAAAGGGAATGACTGACTGAGACCACTAAAATGGCCCCTCACCCAAATAAACCCTATTAAGGAAAACATCCTTTTTCAGGAAGATTTGATATCCTCACACCTTTAGGCCCTCATGCTTTTATTTTGAAATATCTTGCACGTGCCACATTGTGTAAAA
>NC_084757.1:26377268-26414768 GCF_033978785.1 Entelurus aequoreus
GCATGTATTTATGATAGGTATTTGTTTATGTGTGTATATATATATATATATATATATATATATATATATATATATATATATATATATATATATATATATATATATATATATATATATATATATATATATATATATATATATATATATATATATATATATATATATATATATATATGTATATATATTATATATATATATGTGTGTGTGTATATATATGTATATATATATATATATTATATATATGTGTGTGTGTATATATATGTATATATATATATATATTACATATATATATGTGTGTATATATATGTATATATATATATATATGTGTGTATATATATGTATACGTACGTGTGTGTGTATATACTGTATATATATATATATATATATATATATATATATATATACACACACACACTATTGGATGAAAGATTGTATTTTCTTTGAAATTAAACATTTTCATAAATTACTCATCTGTCATCTTTGAAGAACAAATAGCGTAATGATAAAATCACAAAATGTTACTTACAATATCTGTATTCACGCACGTAACTTGAACATTTAGCATATTAGTAACCGCAAGCAATTTATGGAATGGATTGAGCAAAGAGGTCAAACAATTGTTTAAACCCAGTGTTTAAAAAGTACAAGTTAGAGGAATACTGATTACAATCTTCAACCATATTAATGAACGACATATTCCATCATATTCAGTAAATTATGTGAAACATACAGTAAAATAACGACCTAATCATGTGAACTGTATTGTATTTATTTATTCATTCATTGTTGTTGTGTTGAAGAACGAAAAAGGAAATGAACAATTGTGTTAGAAATTATTCCCAGACCAAAGGGGTAGGACTAAATAAGATCTGATTCTTCCTACTCCTTTTCGGACATGTCAGAATGTGAAACTGTTAACATGTTCGAAACACCACTACGTTATTGTCTTTTATTACTCATTTGTTTTTTGTTGTTTTGTTTTGGGTTTTTTTTTTTTTTTTTTTAACATGTCCAAATATTTACAATACAATACAAAATTACATTTGTCAAAAATGTATAAAGTCTTAATTGTTTTTTTGTTTTTTAGTTTAAATGGCATTCTAAGCAAGGCATAAAAAGTTCACTACTTTAAACAAAACATTAGCTATAATATTATTTTTTTTATTTTAGAAACCTTTATTTATAATCTGCAACATTTACAAACAATCGAGAAATAATAATAATCAAAAAAGTACAAAAACAGTACAAAACAGCGCCAGGGGGTTGTAAACTCAAAGTATAACTAAAATAGAATGACAAAATATATATATAACAAAGTGCAAAGCCATAGGCTCACACAAGTTCTGTAAATAATTAAAATTTGGAACACAGCATCATAGATTTCACAGCTTTTTGATTGTTAGAGGTAGAGAGTGTTTTAAAGTAGAGTTCTAATTCTTTTTTAACGGCACAAAAAACAGGTCGGGTATTGAGAAACTTACATTTATGAATATAAAACTTAGCCAATAGTATAATGAGGTTGCAAAGGTAAAATTCCTTCAAATGTTTTTAAACATTAGCTATAAAGGGAAAAGGCCTGCCGCTTCGGTGACGTCACCTATTCCAACCAATGGGAGAAGGTCGTACGCGGAAGTGTACATGTCTGTTGACGTGCTTTCCCGCTTGTCACCTCGCCGGTGGATTTCAGGCTCGCATGGAAGTTACATCAGCAGTCGGCGGCCCTGACAGGAGGGCATTCGGCCAGTTTTCTGTGGGTTCAGGTGAGTACACTCATGATTATATTGTCGTGTTGGCTGTACCGACACCCGGGCAGTCTTTAGATATAATAAAATACGTAGTAATGGGTGTCGGGAGTAGAAACTAGCAAACAGGTTGTGCCAGCTAGCCGTGTAGCCAACAACATACGTCGTGTGTGCATTCTTCTTACACGGCTTCACATAACGTTTTATACAGAGCGGAATGGGAATAATATTGGTTGTCACTGCGGCAAAAGTATCTTAAAACATGTAAATAAAGCTTATGAAAGCGACCATTGGGGGAACTGCTTGGCTTACAGTGACGTCACATCATTTGCCAGCGTTGCATTCTGACGTGGCGTTTCTGTTGCGTTATATATATACTATATGGCGGGCAGTGCGTTTCCCACCTAGGCCATCAGTGATGTCCGACTTCAATAATTACCTCTCAACATACCATAATTAAGTCCCCAAATGACCACTGCTGGAGAAATACTATACAGAAACACATTTACGAAATACTGGGTAGGGATCATGTTAAGAAATTATCGAGTTCGATGCCATTATCGAATCTTCTTATCGAACCGATTCCTTATCGAATCTCTTATCGAATCCAGATAGGTTGTTGTGTGCACTGAGTTCCAAAAGCCATAGATGTTATATGACCAGAGGTGGGTAGAGTAGCCAGAAATTGTACTCAAGTAAGAGTACTGTTACTTTAGAGATTTATTACTCAAGTAAAAGTAAGGAGTAGTCACCCAAATATTTACTTGAGTAAAAGTAAAAAGTATGTTGTGAAAAAACTACTCAAGTACTGAGTAACTGATGAGTAACCTGTTCGTTTAATGATGACGGCAACAAATAATGCACAAAAACATAAAAACAGCAATGAGCAAATTCACAGCCAGGAATATCTCTTAAGCAACTAAAACAATAATATATATTAAATAATAATACATTAACATAAAAAAAATTAAGGCAAATTGAGCCACAATAACTTAACAGCACCATAGGCTCAGTAAGCAGAGATTACAAAGGAAAATAACAAGTTAGCCTTAACGCAAACCATAAACTGATAGGTGTGGGCTGCACCTGGGAAGACACTGTGCACTTCTGATTGGTGTTTGTATGCATGCGTGTGTGTGTGTGTGTGTGTGTGTCTTTGTCTGTCTCTCTATGAGGCTGCAGTGCGTTAATAAATGTCCCCACACGATGTACATTTGACAGTGATTCATAGCAGGGAAGCTAACATCAGCCTACGGTGACAGCCAAAATATCTACTAACGTTACTTACCGCGATGTGCTTCCTCAAATTTGACGTTGAGTTCATGTAAGCTTAAGCTTGTTGCCGCTGAAACTTTGTGTAGTTAATCATGTGACCGCCTGGCTCTGTTTGATTGGTGAAACGGAGTCAAATGTCACCAGTGACTGTATTTGATTAGTGAAACATAGGCATGCGATAGATCCTACTTTGAAGGTCTGTCTGACAAACCAAAACAAACAAAGCGTTCATTAACAGATCGATAAAAATCAGTAGCGAGTAGCGAGCTGAATGTAGATGAATGGAGCGGAGTAAAAGTAGCGTTTGTTCTCTACAAATATACTCAAGTAAAAGTATGTTGCATTAAAACTACTCTTAGAAGTTCAATTTATCCCAAAAGTTACTCAAGTAGATGTAACGGAGTAAATGTAGCGCGTTACTACCCACCTCTGTATATGACTGGGCCGGCACGCTGTTTATATGGAAGAAAAGCGGACGTGACTGAGGACAGCATGCGGACTTAACTGAGGACAGCATGCGGCCGTTAAAGGTTGAAGGTTTCAGGTGAGAGAGGACGCTAAAGGCACGCCCCCCAGTGAGCATAAAGTGCTGCTATGTGCGTTGTAAATAAAAAAAATTGCAGACAAACACATCACCAACATGGACGAGGTGCCGCTCACTTTCGACATCCCGGTGAAGCACACTGGAGAAGAAGGGGACCAGCACGGTAGCGAATTGATACGCACAACGGGGCAAGAGAAGTCGGCTTTTACTGTTGTGCTAGCTTGCTATGCTAATGGACAACTAGACTGACTTTGACAATGACGAGAGGGAATCTGGCGTGTTTGATGGAGAACTTGCCCAGCTGTTCATTTCCGATACAGAAGATGAGGACTTTGATGGATTTGTGGATGAGGATTGATCAAAAAATAATGTGAGTACATTGATAAATACTTCAATAAAGTACAACCGAACTCAGCTTTGCTCCTGCTGCCTTTTTAAAACAGTGTAAATGCATGCTAGCGTATGTTTTAAGCTAGCGTATGTTTTAAGCCAGCGTATGTTTTAAACTAGCGTATGTTTAACCATGCCTGCGCCCAAAAATACGTTGCGCCTTATTTATGCGTTAAATACAGAAATAGCACCCTTAACTGACACGGCGCCTTTTAATACGGTGCGCCCTATGGTCGCGAAAATACGGTATGGTGGCTTCGATAACGGGAACCGGTTCTCAAAAAGGGATTTGAATCCACGGAATCAGTTCTTTTCTTACCGAACAATCGGGAGAACCGGTTTCGAACATCATCCGTACTACTGGGCATTGAATCCCCACCAACAGTGTACATAACAGGTTATTTTCTGGCGCATTTAAAAATCAATAAACCCGCATCAGCAATTAAAACATATCTTATGTGGTACTGTCAAAATTTAAATAGCAAAAAACATATTAAACGTGAAAAAAATAAAGACATCTGAACTCACAATCTGTAGAACCCATTCGAGCTTCCGGGGTTGGCCGACTTAGTCTCACAAGATGTAGTTTCTCTTTAAGTATCCTTCTTGAAAATGGCCTTGCAAATATATGTGTTGTCTTGTCTAATCATAAAAGATGCAGATGAGGCGTGTTGGCTGAGTTCTTAAAGTTTACTCCACAAGGTGCTCATCAAAAACATCCCGCTGCCAGCATGGCTAAACGCGGCTACTGCGCATGCTCTTCAGTACTGTGGCATGCGGGGTAATGGAGTTCTTACCTAGCTCATAATCACTGTATATCTGCCTTAGGCCATCTAGAAGGCCTTACTGACAACAACTTGAAATCTGATTGGCTATCACAACTGTCTATCAACTGTATGTCCCCGTTCACTTAAGGTGCACGGACGCCAGCATTGTTGAATCTGAAGGCCCCTGGCAGATTTCGTACAGCATGGCAACATAAGCTAGCTGAATTCTGATTGGATAGAAACTCTATAACCTAAAAACAACAGCGCTGGAAGGAACATAATTTGACATGAAGAGAATAAGTACTTTTATCTTTAATTATGATCATAATTTCTGGTTATGTTAGGCCAGCAGAGAAGGCCTTGCTGGCCCTGACGGCACACCACTGCTGTATTATAATATTAGCACAGCTTATTTTTAGCTGAATGTGTGAGTAATAGAAACTGGATGAATGGATAGTGGGGTTCCCAAACTAGGAACATGTGCCACCCCTTTCTGTTGACGACATAATCATATTTTTCCATGACTGACATTCCTTACCGGTGTATCAACTTGTCTTGTTATGATTTCTGTGTAAGCGTCAACAGATTCAGTGTATTTATTCCAGGCCAGGCCAACTAAATATTTGCGGTGTGCCTTTCAGTTGGCAGACATGGTGAGACACCACAGCATGATGACGGAGTTACAAGCCTTCAAGCACTCACCCCAGGTACGATCTGTCACAGCGTTGCCTTACAAACAACGTCCTTATCAGTCCACTGACTGTCAGTGCTTATCTACCTGAGCACACAAATGTTTCACCACTTTCAGTGAGTCATGTGCACATACAGTACTTCTGGTAATAGCCAACGTTAGATAAAGTTGGCGTTTACTGGATTAACTGCACGCTACTGTTCTGGCAGGTTCCCAGCATGAAAGGATGCATTAAAATTAGGGGTGTAACGATTCGTTTTAACTTCGATTCAGTTCAGAATTTCTGGTTGCCGATACGATTCAAGGATGATTGCAGCTTTTTGTTTTAGCACAATTCGATTCAAAACGATTCAGTGAGTTGAAATCGATTCGGTAGCTTTTTAGCACAAACAAAATCAACTAGTCTGACTGTAAAATAAATACTGGATACTGCACAGTGAACATGATGTTTCCTATTTCCTGTTATTTCTTGTAAGTGAATTACGTATAATTTAATTATGGATATAAACAAACAAAGAAACAACAATTAATGGCAATTAAAGTGCAATCAACACTTTAGGCTGAACTAACAAGAGGAAACCTTTTCTGCTCTCATTTTCAATATTCAAGAAACTCAACAAAAGTACAGTAACCAACATTTTATTAATAGATTTACCTGCTACTTCCCTGTTTACAAATATACAATATTAATATCAAAAATAAAATGCACAACAAGCCACAATAAATACAAACGTGACAACCCAATAACATAAATCCACACAACAAAATAAAAACGCAACGAAAGCTACTGCGGACAATTTTTGACCACTCACTGACTTTCTATTGCGGAAAGTTGAAAATGGTCTAATGAACAAAGTTGGAATAGTAAGTGAAGTGTGACCATTTTTTCAGCTGAGAAAGGCTCTAGCACCCCCCGCAACCCAAAAGGGACAAGCGGTAGAAAATGGAGGGATGGAAATACCTTTCAATAATACTAATATACTATGTTCATTACACTGTTTTTAACCTTCCACCTGAGGAAGTTGATCTGTCGCCGTAACTTGCTCCGCTGTCAATTCCGTTTTGTCCGTCTAGTCCTTTGTGGCTTAAACTTGTTGTGTCTTTATATTGTGTTGTGGCGTTTGTATTTGGTGTGGCTTTTGCAATCGAGTCGTAGCTTAAAGTTGTTGTTTTGTGGCTTAATGATAGACTTGTGGCTTTTGCATTTGTTGTGACCTTTTTCAGCCTCCGTAGCTATCTGCCATTCTTGTTTTGACAACTGATGGCGATGACGCCACAGACTTGAATAGAGTTAAATAGCCGGTAACACTTTAGTATGGGGAACATATTCACCATTAATTAGTTGCTTATTAAAGTAACAAAGACTTAATTTAGAGTTAATTGAACACTAGGGGAACATATAAGGGTAAGAGTTAGGGTTACTAATAAACAATAATTCTGAGGTTATTGAGGGAAGACTCTTTTTTTATTTTTTTTATTCATTTTTTATTTTATTTATTTATTTTTTATTTTTTGTGTGTGTGTCCTGTCCAGCTTCTCAGGCAAATCATATAGTTGATGTAGATGCCCATATCGGCTGTTCAGATTTACTTTACAAAAGAGAAGTGTAGGCTACTTCTCTTGTTGCCTTATTTGTATTTGACTTTATTAAATGTATTATATTATCATTTGGTGCAGCCGGGCCGGAGCAGGAGGGGATAGAAAGAGAAAAAAAGGAAGACGGGGAAATTGTGGGTAAAAGAGGGGGATTAGACAGAGAGACAACAACAGCAAACACAACAATAACAACAACAATAGAGCAACATCAACAAATACGATATGTACAAATATGATGGTAAAAGTGATAGCAAAGAAGCAGTTAGCGAAATAAATAATGATACAGAAATGACAATGAGCATTATTACACTACAAATGGAGCAATAAAATACCAATAGAAATAGCGCTATTGATAATGAACAATACCAATAATTTACCTCTATTATCAACAATACAGTTGTTCAAATGCAACAATACATATACGTAATGATAACTAGATATACAAAAGAATGCAGAAAAATAAAGGGGAAGAAAGAGAAGCAACCTATATTAACCTTGTAGATTGTTATAGTAGCAATAGGTTAAGCTTTGTCAGTGGAGGGAAGAGGGAAGACTCTTAGTTAATGGCTTACTGGTTGTATAATAAGGCCATGCAGAAGAATGCATTAATAGGTACTTAATAATGACTAATTAAGAGCCAATATGTTACTAATTTGCATGTTGATAATCAACTAATTAATGGTGAATATGTGTTCCCCATACTAAAGTGTTACCAAATAGCCTTATCAATAAAAGTGCTAAAATTCATATGAAGCCTGCCATTGTTAAATATGATGTTTTCCTTTTTCTATTATCGATAAAATTGATTGATTGCCTTTTAAAAAGATGTTGGATGTTGGATCGATTCCTATCTTGCCGGAAGGCAAATTTGCCAATCACAGATTGATGAATCTAAGGAGTATAAATCGATATATCGATTTATCGTAACACCCCTAAAAAATGTGATTTTACACCAATGTATTTATAGCGGTTCTTATTTGCAGAAAGTTCTATTACAGTAACAGTACCCTGGTCGTCGTCCATTTGTTTTGAATTTCTACTCGACAATGTTCAACTTAAGAAATAAAGAAAATGTAAATTATGCATTCAAAAACAAATTAACTCTGAGTAACATTTTTTTTAAACATTCTTAACTGTCATTGCAGCATAAAAAGAAGGCAGCCACAGTTAATAGCAAATTGTAAACACATTAAAACAGTTAGTCTCAACAAAATTGCAACGCTTGTAAATTAGTAAAAGGTGTAAACACATGACCTTTCTATTGTTGAACTTGGTAACAAGTAAGGATGATCTTTCCTATCGTTGAACTTGATAAGTAAAGACATTTTTTGTGACGCTGGAGTCTTAGTGCTTTGAATACACTTGCTTAATGCTTGGATTATTTTCTTTTTTGTTAAGGGTAGTCCTTTTGGAATAAGTGTTGCAAAAACACCACAGAAAAAGCCAACAACATACTCTCATTTTCAAAAATGTTAATTTCCCTCACTATGATGTTAAATAGAATCTATTCACACAAATGGAGTTTTAAATATATTCTGTCCACATAAAACATTCACTGGCTGTCATGCCTATTTTGGCCGATCACAAGCTACAGTATAAGAAACTACCACAACGGACTTGGTTACGCATTACAACACCTCTATTTATCAATATAGTCATATATTAGATGTACATAACGTGTTTATTATCTTTAAAGACAGTGCCCACTTACTCAGTGCAACAAACATGAATGTTTTTTTGTTTTTTTTTATCATCTTTGTGTGTTATAAGGTTCACACATGCATGTCCACAGCTGCACACAATGAAAACAACACTGTAAGTCAATAACTGAATGTTCTGTTCTTAAATGAGGTTTCAAAACATGAGATAATGTTTCCCATTTCTTATTACATAGAACAAAAACTCTGTTTTACCCATTCTCACACAAACTGAAGCTGGCCGGAGTTTTCCACAAGCTCGGTTTTAAGGACAAACACCAAGATTTGCTTATGGACCAAAAGCCAAAACTCAAAATATGTGTTAAAATATCCATATTTGTGTGGACATCGGGTTTGTCCAAATTTGGACTTTTATTTCAAGTCATTTGAAGAATTGGAATTCAAATTGAACTGCACTGGATGTTAAATTAGAATTGCAAGTGAAATTAAATATGCCAAGTAATATGAATAATTTGTGTGGTTTATTTTTTGTTGTTTCTTTGCTTAAATACTTGACAAACACGAACATTCCACAAATTCCATCCATTAAAAATCCTTGGATAAAGTAAAGCATTCTGGCAATTGAAATATTTACCCACAATTTGAAAGTTATAGTTAATCAAATTAATTCATCTGTTTTATAGAAGGAGCTTTTATTTTCAAGTGCCAATGAAAAAAATCTGCTGTAATTATTTATACATATTAAAAATATTTATGCGAAATATTCAAACAGTATATTTTAAATGATTATTCTGGAATACACCACAATCATAAATTACAATTTCAATTCCACGTTTTAATTCAGTTCTACTTCCTGTTTGCAACCTCAATTCAAATTCAAGGAATTTACTTTCAAAGCATATTTTTCCTCAAAATGTTTCCCAAATTCTGAATTTCACAACATCACACTTTGAGTTGTTCCGCTGCTGATGTGGCAGCTGTCGAGCTCTACAAAGTAAGATTTAAAATGTGAAAAATAATGCATTTCCTCTACTGTCTCTACTGAACAGGCAGCTGATCTACTGACCTCCTTATTTTCCTCTCAGTTTCAGGGCAACTCCCTGGCTGCAAGCCAAGTAGGGCAGTGTTATGATGAACAGCCGCACAATGGGATGACTTCAGAGGACAAGCAGCACCTGGTTCAACTCCCAGCAGGTGCAGCTAGCCTACCATCCGGTGCAGTGGAGACATAGTTTTATATTTGACATTCATGTCTCTCATTAGAAGTTGAGCTCAGCCAGAGCGAGCCTTTGAACATCCCATATACATCCAAACGAAAGAAGAAGAAAAGATCAAGAGCGACAGACAGCTGCACTAGCACTTTTGATGGTAATAACATTAGATTTTGTGTAGGCCACATAGAAATAAGAATCTGGATCATGTTGTCATTGTTTTTTCAGACCTGTACAAGTTAACGGATGAGGTTCTTGGTCAGGGGGCCTTTGCTAAAGTCCAAGGATGTGTAAGCCTGCAGAATGGACGGGAGTATGCTGTGAAGGTGAGTTTAAGACTGTACACAACTGCCTTGCTGTATGAAACCTTATATAACATTAAATGCATTTCTCATAGATCATTGAAAAGAACGCAGGACACAACCGCAGCCGAGTCTTTCGAGAAGTGGAGACTCTCTACCAGTGTCAAGGAAACAAGTGAGGAAATATCACTGTCACATCTGCTATGAAATAAACCATTTTTAACTCAAGCGGACACCAATTGGGGACTTTTTTGACCCAGGAACATTCTGGAATTGATTGAGTTCTTTGAAGACCACACTTGCTTTTATTTGGTGTTTGAAAAGTTGCGAGGAGGTGAGTGGAAACGAGCGAGCACCTATTGTCTGCCCGCTATTCAACACACCATGACCATGTGATGGCTCTGTCTCCCAGGCTCCATTCTTACGCACATCCAGAACCGGAAGCACTTTGACGAGCTGGAGGCCAGCAAGGTTGTACGCGACATCGCCCAAGCTCTCAACTTTTTACACACAAAGGGTATGTCCAACTGTCATCCCAAACATGCAATGGCAGGGTTCTCACTAGGGCTGCATCTAACGATTAATTTGATAATCGATTAATCTGTCAATTATTACTTCGATTAATAATCGGAGAAAAGAGACAAACTACATTTCTATACTATCCAGTATTTTATTGAAAAAAAACAGCATACTGGCACCATACTTATTTTGATTATGGTTTCTCAGCTGTTTGTAAATGTTGCAGTTTATAAACAAAGGTTTATTAAAAAAAAATAATAATAAAAAAAATGTTTAATTAAAAAAAAAACCTCTGCGCATGCGCATAGCATAGATCGAACGAATCGATGACTAAATTAATCGGCAACTATTTTAATAATCAATTTTAATCGATTTAATCAATTACTTGTTGCAGCCCTAGTTCTCACATGTCCTGGACAGCCTGGATAATGACCGAAAAATGGAAACATGAAATTATCCTGCAAAATGATTTATCCTCCCCCCTGCCTTGTGATCGGATGCAAAGAGGTTAAAAGTTATGCGCATGACTGTTGTCACCATAGCTTCTGGGCAACATTAAGGCACATTGGTTCTCTGCTTCTTGCTGACACATGGAGCCCAATATGTGTTTCCACTTAAAGCAGTTCTCCAACCTTGCGTTTCCAATTAACTGTCACTAGCTTTAGCAGTTTTCCAGATGTAGCGGCGAGAAACAAAACTAACATCTGTATGTGGAAAAGTGTCGCTAGTATTTTGTCCGCGAGTGAAAGGCTTTTCTTTCCAGCAGTTGATTTGTAAACTGAGGTGAACCAAAGAAAATTGCTGTTTTAATGAAAATATATAAATATTTTTCGAGAAAGTGTCGGACAGAAAGTAGTAGAAAAGAAAAATATATTTTTGTGTTGGCAATTGTCCAATTAAACATTGTAACTCCAGTATGTCATGCTAAATAAGTGTAATGTGTACTTCAATGTGTGTTTGCATTATTCTGTTGTATATTTTACAGATTAAAAACTGCACATCAAATGTCTGAGTAGTAAACAGAAACAATCTGGGTAATTGCAAGTAACAAGGCTTGGCAAGAACGCTTCCAAAGAATGAGGAGAACACAGGAATGTATTAGCAAATAGTGTATGACTTGATAACTTGAAAATGTCCTGGAGAAGTTATGGAAAGTAATTTCAGTGAAAGAGTGGGATGGGAACCTTGAAATAATGTGTCCTGGTTGTCATGGTAACAGTGTGTTGTCCTACAGGTATTGCTCACAGAGACCTCAAACTGGAAAATATCCTTTGTGAAAACACTGATCAAGTAAGTCAGATACTTGAAATTCTTCTTTGAATGTGGTTTTAGCCTTGCAACAGTGCTTTAACTGTTTGAAAACCTGCTTTGTATAAAACTATTTCTTAAAATATTAAAAGTCAAAGGAATTTATCATTTAATATATTTATTTTAAAGAATGGTAGGTGATTCACAGAGTAAATCTACAGTAGAGGGTTTAGCAACTGTTTCTCTATTAATGTAAAGGTAGTCGTCGTCGTCCCCCTACCCCCTCCAATAAAATACATAATATTCATAACTTACTTCTGACAACTGGCACTCTCTTTAGTACAAATATATATAAAAATATACTGTATATCTTGAAGTCGTCACCTCTTTTCTTTTCCCCCAGACACGGTCAAAAATAAACTTCATAAACATAACAACAATAGGAACACATGCACACTGTCCGATCGATTTGCATTAAAAAAAAGCTGCTTTTAGCAGCATCTATGTCGCACATCGGTGTAGGGCACTTGTCAAGATTTAATGAAAATAATACTTTGTATTTCTTCATAGTCTGAAGCTTCTGGTTGAGCGCTTTACTAAATGCCCAAATAAGTATGTTCACCTTGCTGTGATGTCACAACGTAGCCAGACTGCAAAACCCCGTGAACAGATGGATGCATAACTGCATGCAATCTCATGCCAAAATGCATGAACCTTAGGATTTGACGTGATGGCGTTGTAACAACATTTATAAGTCAGAAGGTCCCCATCAAGAAGAAGTATATTACTGTATTTCTGCCAACACTGGCCTTTAACACGTCCCAATCAAACACCACAACTACAAACTCCGTTTCCATATGAGTTGGGAAATTGTGTTAGATGTAAATATAAACGGAATACAATGATTTGCAAATCCTTTTCAACCCATATTCAATTGAATGCACTACAAAGACAAGATATTTGATGTTCAAACTCATAAACTTTTTTTTTTTTTTGCAAATAATAATTAACTTAGAATTTCATGGCTGCAACACGTGCCAAAGTAGTTGGGAAAGGGCATGTTCACCACTGTGTTACATGGCCTTTCCTTTTAACAACACTCAGTAAACTTTTGGGAACTGAGGAGATACATTTTTTAAGCTTCTCAGGTGGAATTCTTTCCCATTCTTGCTTGATGTACAGCTTAAGTTGTTCAACAGTCCGGGGGTCTCCGGTGTGGTATTTTAGGCTTCATAATGCGCCACACATTTTCAATGGGAGACAGGTCTGGACTACAGGCAGGCCAGTCTAGTACCCACACTCTTTTACTATGAAGCCATGTTGATGTAACACGTGGCTTGGCATTGTCTTGCTGAAATAAGCAGGGGCGTCCTCTGTAACGTTGCTTGGATGGCAACATATGTTGCTCCAAAACCTGTATGTACCTTTCACCATTAATGGCGCCTTCACAGATGTGTAAGTTACCCATGTCTTGGCCACTTATACACCCCCATACCATCACAGATGCTGGTTTTTCAACTTTGCGCCTATAAGAATTCGGATGGTTCTTTTCCTCTTTGGTCCGGAGGACATGACGTCCACAGTTTCCAAAAACAATTTGAAATGTGAACTCGTCAGACCACAGAACACTTTTCCACTTTGTATCAGTCCATCTTAGATGAGCTCAGGCCCAGCTAAGCTGACGGCGTTTCTGGGTGTTGTTGATAAACGGTTTTCGCCTTGCATAGGAGAGTTTTAACTTGCACTTACAGATGTAGCGACCAACTGTAGTTACTGACAGTGGGTTTCTGAAGTGTTCCTGAGCCCATGTGGTGATATCCTTTACACACTGATGTCGCTTGTTGATGCAGTACAGCCTGAGGGATCGAAGGTCACGGGCTTAGCTGCTTACGTGCAGTGATTTCTCCAGATTCTCTGAACCCTTTGATGATATTACGGACCGTAGATGGTGAAATCCCTAAATTCCTTGCAATAGCTGGTTGAGAAAGGTTGTTCTTAAACTGTTCAACAATTTGCTCACGCATTTGTTGACAAAGTGGTGACCCTCGCCCCATCCTTGTTTGTGAATGACTGAGCATTTCATGGAATCTACTTTTATACCCAATCATGGCACCCACCTGTTCCCAATTAGCCTGTTCACCTGTGGGATGTTCCAAATAAGTGTTTGATGAGCATTCCTTAACTTTATCAGTATTTATTGCCACCTTTCCCAACTTCTTTGTCATGTGTTGCTGGCATCAAATTCTAAAGTTAAGGATTATTTGCAAAAAAAAAAAAAGTTTATCAATTTGAACATCAAAAATGTTGTCTTTGTAGCATATTCAACTGAATATGGGTTGAAAATGATTTGCAAATCATTGTATTCCGTTTATATTTACATCTAACACAATTTCCCAACTCATATGGAAACGGGGTTTGTAGATACCAAGCTGCAATTAAACCGACGCACCTCCAAGACTGAAGACAATTTCCCCCCCTTATTAAAAAAAAAAAGTTTTTCGATTTCATTTCCTAATCACTTAAGTTGACCCTGTTCAACTTCTACTCAGGTGTCACCAGTTATGATCTGTGACTTTGACCTGGGAAGTGGCGTGAAACTCAGCAGCGCCTGCATGCCAATAACCACTCCTGAGCTTACTACGCCGGTAAGACTGATAACTTTTATATATTTTTTTAAACCGCAGTCATTCTAGTAAAAAAAAACAAAAAAACACAACAAGTTGTCCACTAACACGGGAACCATCATTGGAACATTTGCTCTCTTCTCAGTGCGGCTCCGCAGAATACATGGCTCCTGAAGTGGTGGAGGTGTTCACTGATGAAGCGTCCTTCTACGACAAGCGCTGTGACCTGTGGAGCCTCGGGGTCATCCTCTACATCCTGTTAAGTGGCAGCCCCCCTTTTACGGGCCACTGTGGCAGCGACTGCGGGTGGGACCGGGGGGAAATATGCCGCACGTGTCAGGTATGCTCGCCAGCAATGTCTAACGTGTTTCTCTCAAACATTTATCAAAGATTTGATCAAAATGTCACTGCTTTTTACAACAATTACTGACCAGCTGAACACTTGTTAGCATCTTAAATTACACTGCAAAAAGTCAGTGTTCAAAAACAAGAAAAAAAAATACAAAAATGAGGGGTATTTTATTTGAACTAAGCAAAAATATCTGCCAATAGAACAAGAAAATTTGGCTTGTCAAGACTTTCCAAAACAAGTAAAATTAGCTAACTTCAATGAACCCCCAAATACCTTAAAATAAGTATATTCTCACTAATAACAAGTGCACTTTTCTTGGTAGAAAAAAAAAAAAAGAGACATTTTTGCTCAATATGTTGAAAAATATTCTTAAATTAAGTAAATGCTAGTGCCATTATCTTGACATAATGATATGCGTTCGGCATTACATTTTTGAAACCAGCAAACTTGTACTAAAAACTAATTTATTGTTCTTAATGGAAAGGCAACAAGGCAA
This sequence comes from Entelurus aequoreus, assembly GCF_033978785.1. Lineage (NCBI taxonomy): Eukaryota > Metazoa > Chordata > Actinopteri > Syngnathiformes > Syngnathidae > Entelurus > Entelurus aequoreus. The sequence goes on from NC_084757.1 coordinate 26,392,684, forward strand.
CCGCTTGTTACTCTCGTGGTCTCCTAACCGCTCAGGCAAATCATATTGTCTAAAAATGCATTTATCCATCGATAACATGACATCATTGCACCAAGTGCGTGCTCTTTCAGTCAATTAGTGCGCATATATACAGCCTGGCCCCTGGCCAAACATTTTTTAATTGGAATTTTGAAGAATTTATCTGAATGTGCATGATCTATTTCTGTTCAAAATTGTTAGAAATGTCACATATTAAATGTTTAAATATTAACTGTCAGTTTACTGTACTGTGCCAACTGTACTACTATATGAGTACGTATTTTCTATTGTTTTATTGAAAATAAAACAGCAAAGTCCATTTGGCTGTCATCTGTTTTAATTATGAGACACAATTGTGTCAAAGTCATGATTTTTTTTTTTTAATGCTTGAAATAAGAAATTATTTTTTTAAAAAGTAGTTTTATACTTGTAAGTGTTGATGACACAGCTTTGCATCAGTTGATATTCTAGTTTCAAGCATGTTTTACTCAATATAGGTCATACAATCTCAGCAACAAGCTGTAATATCTTACTGAGATAATTTAGTACCAAAACCCTTTAAACAAGTAAAACACTCTAACATAAAATCTGCTTAGTGAGAAGAATTATCTTATCAGACACAAAATAAGCAAATATCACCCTTATTTGCGATATTTAATCTTACTTAGATTTCAGTTTTTGCAGTGTACCAGTAGAGTGGAAAAACAAGTTGCCTCTACATTGAAGCTATTATCATATATATGTGATTTTTATGACACCTAAAGACTTCCAAAGTTTGCGAATAAATCGATATGATATAAGTAGTATCAATCTCACAAAGATTCCCGAGCAATTTTGAGAGCTGGGGCCGTACTTATCAAGCTTCTTAGAGTGCCATTTTACACTTAAGTCCTGAGAATTTGCGAAATTTAGTCCTACTCTCAAACTTAAGAATAAAAGCTTTTTATCAACGTTCTTAAGTCTAAGAATCACTCCTACTCTCCACGATATTTAAGAGACCTTCAGAGGTGTCTTAAGTGGTTAGGAGTTGCCAGCAGGGGATGGCACTGAGGCGAGAGAGACGTGCGCGAACGTTCAGGGAACGGAACAATGTTGTTGTTTTTTTGATGACGAGCAGCTGATCAAACGGTATCGTTTAGACAGAGCGGATATTATTTTTGTCACAGATTTAATACTTTTCAATTCCTTGTTGATTTCTGCATGTGGCTGCAGTGGGCTAGTATATATAGAGCCACCCACACCAGTTTCAAATTAGTTGCCTAATTAATGAATTGGAAAGAAAATGTTATGACAGTAGCGTATGTGTGTGGCCGTGAGGTGAGTGACGTCAGTGAGTGTGTGGGCGATAGAAGAGAGGGAGCGGTAGCGTGAGTGCCGGCGGGTACTAGTTTGTTTTGTATTATTTTGTAGTTTATTGTCAAAATATACACTCCCATTGTCCACTTAAATATTTCCAAGATATTTCTTTATTCTTAGACAACGGATTCCCTTCCGTGATTGGTCATTTCTATGGACACAGAAATGACGTCACCTAAAATTCAGTTTACGGCACATAGTAATGTCGTAATTCAGCTCTGAGTGTGACACTTAAGATTCAGTCCTACACTTCGCTGAAAGTGTGAGTAAGACGCTTGATAACTAACTTTTAAGTGCAGCTTTCAGCGAAGAATTTATTTACTCTTAAGTCAACTCTTAGCAGACTTCTTAGGAGTAATTCTAAGAAGCTTGATAAGTACGGCCCCTGATGAGCTAGCCAGTCACGTGATTTATAATCTAGCATAACTTTGACGAGCCAAGATGCGGTGATGTGGGAGCAGCAGAACATTGCTACCGGCTCAGAGTAAAGCAGCAGAGGGCTACTTTAGCTGTCTGTATTATTGCGCCGCTAAGAAATAGTTTGTCTGCGTTAGTGCTTATATTAACAAAATCGCTAATATTTGGTTAATATTCAGGTCACGATATGTTTATAGAATATTGTTGGCGTGTTTTGGATGGTTATTACCAGTGTTGGAACGTAACGTGTTACTGTAACGCCGTTAGTTTCGGCGGTAACTAGTAATCTAACGCGTTATTTTTTATATTCAGTAACTCAGTTACCGTTACTACATGATGCGTTACAGCGTTATTTTACGTTATTTTTTATGTAGTATCGGCTAGAAACAGAAGATCTGAGTGTGTTTTATTGCAGCGCTACGGTGTCGTTCTTCTGAATCTCTTGTGTCACACGGAGGAGGCGCGCTGTGTGTGTGTCTGAGTGTGGGGAGGCAGGGAGGGGTGTGCGCAGCAGCATTCGTGAGGGAGGGGCGGAGACAGAGAAAGCGAGAGAGTTGTTAACGCGCATGCGTCGCCAGGCTCAGCTTTTTATCGATAGGTTTATCAGATTTAATTTTTTATTATCTATAGCAGGGGTGTCAAAAGTGTGCACCGGAGGCCATTTGCGGCCCACAGCTAATGTTTTAAAGGCCCACAGCACATTCTAAAAATACTATTAAAATAAACAAAAACATAACAAAATTGAAATAAAAAAGCTTAAAGGTGAATTGTAATTTAGAAAGAGTTGCAATGTTGACTATAATAAAACAAAGCTGTTTTTTTTTCTTTCAAACTGTCATTGCTCAAAACATAATATTGAATCATAATCAATGTTATTATGAATTATAGTACACACACTCTGTCAATTATTTTATATACTCTTTATTTCTAGACTTCTAGGGTGTTTGATTATCACATCACTCTAAATGTATAGACTATAAAGTTCACAAACAAAAAGAGGGATGCTAGTGGGCCAGGCCAATCTTTACTTATCTCTAAAACTGGGGAAATGTGTAGAGTGTTCTGGGCTTCAGACATGATTTTATTTCAGAATTCCTTGAGAGAAAAAACGCCTGGTTAGGCTTTGGTATGTAAAGTTAAAGTACTTCCTTGGTTTACAGCTATGTTGTTATTATGCTGTTTGTTACTTATGTATGTTATGTTGCAGGTATTTAAAATAGTTTTGTCAATTTGTTCTGGCCTGAAATAAATTGGCCCTTTGAAACATATCTTTGTCTTTGTGTGTTGTATGTAGAGCACATTGCTTAGCAGAGTTCAGTGATGCAAATGCAGTCAAGTTGATCAACAGATTGTATTATTCTCCAGTGCAATAACAGTACTGAAATGAAGGCTAAAAGGGCATTAATGGGAGCTTTAAAAAAAAAAAGAAAAGAAAAAAGTAACTAAATAGTTACTTTTCACAGTAACGCATTACTTTTTGGTGTAAGTAACTGAATTAGTAACTGAGTTACTTTTGAAATAAAGTAACTAGTAACTGTAACTAGTTACTGGTTTTCAGTAACTAACCCAACACTGGTTATTACATATATACTTACAGCGTGTAAGTATATATGTGTAGACGTTAATGGAGGTTTTTGGATGTTTTTTAAAGCACTTTGTAGGCGCAATTGAGCAAATCCCATTACCTCCATTGATTTACGAGTTAGAATGCATAAAAAATAAAAACATAGGTGTTTTTTGTCTTACATAACGATGGTGAATAATAGACAAAATTCCCCCAAAAAGGGCAGTTCCCCTTTAACATCTCCATCAGGGCTGTTCATACGGCGGCCAAATGTTGCCCTGCAAGGACACTGCCACTGAAATAACTGCATCATTTTTTTCTTTTTAAACAGCTGAGTGTCCCTGACATATTTGCTGAGTGTTTTTATGGTCGGTCCGGCAGAATAGCAGAGTGCTCTTATCAAACAGCCTGGAGGATCTTTTGACTGTCATTTTCGCATCCGTTTCCTAAAAAACAGCAGAGCTCTCCTACCATATGAAGGATCTTTGAGTAGCATAAAGCTCTTCTGTTGGTAGAGGATCTTTGACGTGGTGCTTCTTTTGAAAATAATGTACTTTTTATATGATTATTTAAGCCTTGCATTTAAATTGTGTAGGTACATATTACCAGTAATCCTTATCTTCGTCCGAATAGTCCTTAGCTTATTGAAACAATTACTTATAAAAGTAAATATCCCTGGTCTACCGGCACACAATGTAAATGAGCAGCAGCCGTATTAGCGAGGCCTTGGACAAGGTTATGAAAAATCTGTATATTATTGCACGGTTGTCTTCTGTGTGCGTTCATTGTTGACGTATTGCTCCTCACTTGTCACCGCGTGGTGTAGAGCAGGTTGCCGCGGTTACCAAAGACAAGCGAGTGTCATCACCTGATCGTCATCAGACTGCGTTTGTCGAGAGACGCCATCGTGTCGTCATCACACTGCAAAAAGTCAGTGTTCAAAAACAAGAGGGGAAAAAAAAATAATTAGGAGTATTTTATTTGAACTCAGCAAAATTATCTGCCAATAGAACAAGAAAATGTGACTTTCCAAAACAAGTAAAATTAGCTAACCTCAATAAACCCAAAAATACCTTAAAATAAGTATATTCTCACTAATAACAACTGTACTACTATATGAGTACGTATTTTCTATTGTTTCATAGAAAATAAAACAGCAAAAGTCCATTTGGCTGTCATCTGTTTTAATATGAGACACAATTGTGTCAGTCATGATTTTTTTTTCATGCTTGAAATAAGAAGTTATTACTTTAAAAAAGTAGTTTTATACCTGTAAGTGTTGATGACACAGCTTTGCAACAATTGTTATTCTAGTTTCAAGCATGTTTTACTCAATATAGGTCATAAAATCTCAGCAACTAGCTGTAATATCTTACTGAGATCAGTTAGTACCAAAACACTTAAAACAAGCAAAACACTCTAACATAAAATCTGCTTAGTAGACAGAAAATAAGCAAATATCACCCTTATTTGAGATATTTAATCTTACTGAGATTTCAGTTTTTGCTGTGCAGCAGACCTGGTCCAGAAATGGAAGCCAATGGCACTTACAACATGGAGCTAGCGTGTGGAGAATGTCGCCTGCTTGCGATAAAAAGCGTCTAATTCGACGCTGCGTGACGTTCCTCCTGCAGAGTCACCTGTTCGAGAGCATTCAGCAGGGCAAGTACGAGTTTCCTGACAAGGACTGGGCTCACATCTCACACGCAGCCAAGGATCTCATCACCAAGCTGTTGGTGCGAGACGCCATGCTGCGCCTCAGTGCGGCTCAGGTCCTCCTGCACCCTTGGGTCCAGGGGGTGAGTATTTTTACTGTTTTGTGCCTTTGTTCTTACTCCAGAGCAACTTTTAATGTCTGTTGCCTCACCTCTTTTTGTACAGAACGCACCAGAGAGAGGTCTTCCAACTCCTCAAGCCCTACAGAGGTAAGTCCTGTCCACTTCATGAAACCATTGAACGTGACATCTCTTCTGATTTTGGTTAGGTTTGGTCTTTCAGTTAAGGTTGTGTTTGGGGATCGAGGTTTGGACGCTTCCTAATTTTCCTGCACAGCACCCATTAGCATGGTTAATCAGAATCAGAATCAGATTCATCAGAATCAGAATAGTTTTATTGCCATTGTTTGAGAACAGGTTCACAAACTAGGAATTTTTCTTGGTGCAAACGTGCGACATAAAAACATATAACACATATTTGGTAATAAAAAGAGCTGTAACTGAGCTATCAGACTTAGAAGGAATTCAAGGAGCTGCTGTTAGGAGTTATTGTTCATTTGCCTGATGGCCGAGGGGAAAAAACTGTTCAGGTGGCGGGAGGTGTGGGTCTGGATGGAGCGTAGTCTCCTGCCTGAGGGGAGAATAGCGTGTGTCCAGGGTGAGAAGAGATGTTTTCATGTCCCACACTTTTGTCAACAAAGATCAACAATCACTCCTAAGAGGAGGCTAAAATACTTCACCTACTTCATGAAATCCATGTTTTGAGAGGCGGAAATTGTAGAGTGCTGATGCAAAGTTTGAGTTTGAGTTTATTTCGAACATGCATGCATACAACATGATACATTACAATTTCCAGTTTCTCTTTTCAACATGTTCGAAAAGGAGTAGGAAGAAGCAGAGCCTATTTAATCCTACCCCTTTTCTTTTACATAACAGTTGCTAAAACTTTTGTTCACTTCCTGTTCTCAATTTATTCACAATATACTCCATAAGTAATCACAATAAAAATAAATAAATAAATAATACTCGGTGAAGTAAGTTACATTTCATATGGTGAGATGAGTAAGATTATTTTGAAAATGGATGGATGGAGGAAATACATTCAGAATGTTTATCATGGTTCTTCTGGTGGTCAATGCATTAAAATCAGACACCACATCAGCCCACAGATTTAAATTTACCAGGAAATATAGAAGTTTCCTGATGCTGTCATCGTTACAAAGCATAATCACCCTGCTAAATATCCACATTAAAAGGTAAGAAGTTACGTAAAAAGCGTTTCGCTCCAACACAAGCTACCTCGTTACCAGGGTGAGGCAGAGCCTTACTTGTCTTGGGGGTAAAAAAAAAAGATTACCGTATTTTTCGGACTATAAGTCACAGTTTTTTTCATAGTTTGGCCGGGGGTGCGACTTATACTCAGGAGCGACTTATGTGTGAAATTATTAACACATTACCGTAAAATATTATTTAGCTCATTCACGTAAGAGACTAGACGTATAAGATTTCATGGGATTTAGCGATCAGGAGTGACAGATTGTTTGGTAAACGTATAGCATGTTCTATATGTTATAGTTATTTGAATGACTCTTACCATAATATGTTACGTTAACATACCAGGCACGTTCTCAATTGGTTATTTATGCCTCATATAACGTACACTTATTCAGCCTGTTGTTCACTATTCTTTATTTATTTTAAATTGCCTTTCAAATGTCTATTCTTGGTGTTGGGTTTTATCAAATAAATTTACCCAAAAAATGAGACTTATACTCCAGTGCGACTTATGTTTTTTTTCCTTCTTTATTATGCATTTTCGGCCGGTGCGACTTATACTCCGGAGCGACTTATACTAAAAAAATACGGTAATGAAACCAAAAAATAAATATTATTTGTCTATTAAATCGTGTTTTAAATGTATTTTATATATGATTAAAATTGCCTTTTAACATTTACTTGAGTAAAAATCTCTGAATGTACACACAAACCGATCATGAGGCGTAGCGTGTTACCTTACTGCTTGTCTGCTGGCACAATGTTGCTAAAATGTCTGCAGATACATTTTTACACCATGACTTTTTAGTTTGTACACGGTAGAATCTACAGCCTGTTTAATGTTAGTGTGACATCATTATATTCTTGATAATCAGACTCTGAAATGGAGAAAAGAGAAGTTGGAAATGCCAAAGCACTGCATAAAACATTAGTAAGCAGTACTCTGACTGGCCATACAGGGGGCGCTTGAGCGAGCAGACGCATGTCGCCACAGTGAAGGCCAGTGGGGGTTTTTTTCAAACTTTATAACAAACATGGCATTTGTATTACAAAAAGGCAGTGTAGATAACCAAAACTAGATCACATTTGTCTCTAAATTGGACTTTAAGACAAAATACAAAGTATGTTTTGGAGGAGAGATATTGCTGCTTAAATACAAAAAGGGAAGAAACGCTCCAAATATTGTATTCATTTTATTAAAGCAAATGGCACCAAAAAGTATTTAATAAGGACGTCATTGCAACAACACGTCATCAGTAGGGTAAAACTCCATGGAAAGCGTACATCAGGAGTTAGGTTGGGGTTCAGAGATGAGGACTGGGAAAGGATCAAGGTTATGAGTTTGGTTTAAGGCTGGAGATTTGGTTGAGGATTTGGTCCAAAGCAGTGCTTTTCAAACTTTTTACCACCAAGTACCACCTCAAAAGACACTTGGCCACCATAACGACCAACGTTAAAATACAGTAGCATAGTAGGCTCGAGTATTCATTAAAAACAAGGCAGGGGTTTTATTTAACAAGTGTATTTAATATTTTGGCCACTGTAACATTACACGATCGGTAGGTTGTGAGTTCAAACCCCAGCCGAGTCATACCAAAGACTATAAAAATGGGACCCATTACCTCCCTGCTTGGCACTCAGCATTAAGGGTTGGAATTGGGGGTTAAATCACCAAAATGATTCCCAGGCGTGGCCACCGCTGCTGCTCACTGCTCCCCTCACCTCCTAGGGGGTGAACAAGGGGATGGGTCAAATGCAGAGGACACATTTCACCACACCTGTCTCAAAACGTCATCAGGAGTCCCGACAAAACCCGTAAATGTAAGAAAATGCATATTTTACGAAACATTTTTTTGCTAAAATGTCGTAAGGGACCCTTACAAAAAAATTTAAAAAACGGACTTGCTTCAGCAGCACATATCTGGTGCTGTAGTTGTAGGGGATGTCTCAAAACGTCATCAGGAGTCCCGACAAAACCCGAAAATGTAAAAAAATGCATATTTTATGAAAAAAATATTTTTTGCTAAAATGTCGTAAGAAAATTCAAAAAAACGGACTTGCTTCAGCAGCACACTTATGGTGCTGTAGTTGTAGGAGATGTCTTAAAACGTCATCCGGAGTCCCGACAAAACCTAAAAATGGCAGAAAATGCTTTTTTTGGTAAAACTTTTTTTCACAAAAAAAAAATTCAAAAAAGAGACTTGCTTCAGCAGCACAATTCTGATGCTGTAGTTGTAGGAGATGTCTCAAAACGTCATCAGGAGTTCCGACACATACCGTAAATGGAAGAAAATGCATATTTTACGAAATAATTTTTTTGCTAAAATGTCGTAAGGGGGTAAAATAAAAAAAAAACGGACTTTCTTCAGCAGCACAATTCTGGTGCTGTAGTTGTAGGAGATGTCTCAAAACGTCATCAGGAGTCCCGACACGTACCGTAAATGTAAGAAAATGCATATTTTACGAAATAATTTTTTTGCTAAAATGTCGTAAGGGAGACCCTTACAAAAAATTCAAAAAAACGGACTTGCTTCAGCAGCACAATTATAGGGCTGTAGTTGTAGGAGATGTCTTAAAACGTCATCAGGAGTCCCGACAAAACCTAAAAATGGCAGAAAATGCATTTTTTGGGAAAACTTTTTTTCACAAAAATTTTTTCAAAAAAGAGACTTGCTTTAGCAGCACAATTCTGGTGCTGTAGTTGTAGGAGATGTCTCAAAACGTCATCAGGAGTCCCGACACATACCGTAAATGTAAGAAAATGGAAGAAAATGCATATTTTACGAAATAATTTTTTTGCTAAAATGTCGTAAGGGGGGACCCTTACAAAAAACTCAAAAAAACGGACTTGCTTCAGCAGCACAATTCTGGTGCTGTAGTTGTAGATGTCTCAAAACTTAACTTTAACTTAACACAGTTTGAACAGTTACACTGTGTTTAAAGATAATTAATACTTAATAATAATTGATTGAGAATTTCTGGGCTAAAGGTTTGGTAAGGTCCTATGCGTTGGGGTTAGGGTTGTAATAAGCGGTACTATAATGTAATAATGCGAGTGTTGACCCGATAGGAACAGCAGCACCAAAGACCTGAGCCTGTTTGCAGCAGAAGCCATCGCCTTCCACAGGCAGCTCTCTCAGCACGAGCAGCAGCAGGAGGACTCGGCCGTGGCAGTGGTTTGTTCCATGAGGCTTTCTCCTCCGTCCAACTCCAGACTGGCTCGCAGGAGGGCACAGTCCATCGCCCTGCGCACCACAGACCACACTTCTCAACTCACGGCCTGAAAGCCTCCTGCTCATCCTGCTTTTAGACCTTTTGGATCCTCTGTGTTTTTAGCAGCCTCTTATCACTTGGCAGTTCTTCCTCTTGGCTAGAGTCCGGACTTGTATCCAGGATGCACGAAACCCTTCCCCCCACACCAGAGACTTAAAGTTACATTTGATCTTACCACAGTTTTAATTTTCTTACCTTTTTTATTTGTTCTTTTATGAAGCCTATCCCAGCATGTGAAGTGTTTCCAATCATTAACTTTTCTCAAGCTATTTTCAGAAAAGCTGAAAGCTGACACAAACTACCTGGAGCACTGATGTACTTTAAACCTGCTTGACTCTAGAAGGCGTTTACACTTCACCTGCTTTGTGTGCGCTCTTTATTTACCTCTTGAAGAGACCAGAGGAACCTCAAAGTCAGTGAGACGACCTTTTCTGTCTTCCAACTTTAAATATGTCCACAGGTCATTTAAATAATTACTTTATATAGAATGATGAAAAAGGGTTACTGGTTTTTATTTTTATATGCTTTTTATTGGTGTCTTGTTCAGTCTGTTTGTTGCGAGTGTACCAAGAATGAGAGTATTATATTGTATCACTTTCCTTTGTCATGAGCCCATGTTCGTGTTTCCACCTGGTTGCCATGGACACAACATCTCTATAGCAACAACTCGCTGCCTAAAAGTGCAATAGCAATTATTTGTTAGACGAATAGCCTTTTATCAAACATGTTTAATCACCATTAAGTAAAGTGAGATCAGTATGCTGTAAAACGGAGGGAGGACGTCTTCCATTTATATTTTACAAATTGTCATCATGCATAAAGTAAGCTCTTTGGAGCATATTTTTACTGGTCAATAAACAATATCCTTTATTACTTTCTCTATTTATTTTCTGACTGTTGCTTAATATTTGGTGTTCAGGTCAATGTTTGGGATGATCCTAACTAGCAAAGCTGTTAGGATGCTGTTTAAGAGTTCTCTTTATGAGTGATGGATATTTCATTATTTTAGAGTATTTCATGTTCATCTTTAAATTATGCCAGTGTTAAAAGTGGGCGTGTCGCTCACCTAAAAAAGCGCTCTGGTGCCCCTAGCGGCAGTGCAGTGTAACAGCAGTGGTTTGGAGGCAAGAGCTGCTCAGTGAGTTGCTGACCTGCTGAGAGGAGCCAGCAGCTGTCCTGATTACACACTAACATGAAGACCAAGTAAGGTAAGTACAGCTAACTTTCTATTTATCTACATCATTATGAAATTAGTGGTTTTGTTTTCCTTTTTTACTAGTTTGGGTGCTGTAGAGTCATGTTTCCTACCTTCTGAGCTGACGAGTGCATCCGTCCTCCTCCTCCTCCATGGTGCTTCCAGAAAACAGCAGCAGACGTCCTGCAGCCCACAAACGCCACAAGCAGCGAGCCCGCAGCCTGCCTTCGCCGCCTCTGTGCTGCGCGTGCGGCCTGTGCGTCCTGCTGGCCGGGGTCAACGTCACCCTGGTGGGCGCCGTCGCCTTCGCCACCTACGCCCCGGCCGCCAACCCCCCCATCGTGATAGGGCCGCTCCTCTTGTTGACGGCCGCCGCTTTCTTCGCGGCGTGCTGCGCGGCCAGCAGGAGGCGACCCCCGGCCACCGGCTCGGCCTGTGGGGTCAAAGCGGGGTTGATGCGCGCGGGCGCGGCCTTCGAGATGGAAACCAGCGAGCACACGCTGCAGGACACGACGGGGGTCCAGGTGAGCCCCACCGACTCGTTCGACTCCGTCCACGGAACTCTGCCCGCTTTGACCTCAGATCCTGAAGTGCAAGTACAAAAATAAACACAAAGTTACATCTTTGACAGCATCATTATCTTCCACCGTGCAGGTGGACCTAATATTGTGCATGGATGCTTCTTATCTGCGCCGACAGCTGCCATGTGAGATTTGTGTTTACTCAGCGTTTTACACACGCACACGCACACACACACACACACACACACACACACAGCTGTGATTAAACCACAGCAGCGTAGCAGAGATAATAGACACTATTATTGCAGCCTGCCCTCCTTTTTTAGGCCTTATGGAAGCCATTAAAACAATATAATTATGACATGAACAATATTGTTGCTATGAAGAAGATGGTATCGCTTAGCAACCAGAGGTGGTGATGCTCGGAGTAATTACCAGTGCAAAGTTGATTAAACAAGGCACACCTGTTCTGTCTGTACCCTCAGACTAAAAAAAATATAGTAAATTAACAAGAAATTGATGAATATTAAAAATATATATAACGTATTTGTAGACAAGAAAAACATAGCACAGTTTAACAAACATCCAAAAAGTCATACTATAATCATCATTATTACTATTAAATTATCGCTTTTATATATTTGTTATCATTACTTTAAATTATTTAGAATTCAAGTAAATAAGAATGAATATAATTACCATAACGCCTATACAAATGTATAGAATGGGGGATGGGCTGTTACACTATAAAACATTAGTATTATTGTTTTTCTTATTTCTAAATGTACATTTTTAATGCACATGATCAACTGATTTCAAAGTGTGTGTCTCCATCTAGTGGACATAAAACGCCAGTACTATATAATTAAAAAACATGAATACTGTTCTGTATAAATAATATAATCATTATGAAATGAATACATTATTAAATAAAGCTTTGGACTGGAGGTAAAAAGTGCTATTTATTTAATACTTAATTTATAAAAAATATTGTTAGTAATTTTCTGTCATGTCCACCTTACATTTTTTTCCACGCTCGCCACTGAATTTAAACACTAGAACCTGATCATATGTAATCATTCATCTGTACAAACCGCTGTATGAGTTGCTGGCACCAGCATTTTACTGATTAATAAAATGCTCTGAAATAACTTCTAAAATATTAAAATGTAAGTTTATCAACTAAATGTGTAACATTTACAAAAAGACAGTTCATTCTCAAAACAGAGAAAAAAAACATTGTAATATTATTCGGTTCTATTTGACTTTAGCCACTAGAGGGCAGTGTCGTCATTCGAACGACGTTTCTACACCAGTCTGGTTTTTGTGTTGCCGTAAAGTTAAATGTGATCTATTAACAAAAGGACAGTTTATGCATTTTATTGCGTTTCACACATGACTATACTTTCACATTTACACTGAGATTAAGATTGATTAGAAAACATTTTATTCGACTACAGGACTTACTATTGTTTTGTTGTAATTCCGTTACTATTGTAAAAAGTCCTAAATACATTATATGACTATAAAACATTAAAACATACGCAAATAATGCACGTTTAATTTAAATTAATGTACTTATTTTAAAATAACAAATAAAATATCCATACCCAAAGACTAAAAAAAACCTTCTCCTTGCCTAAAGAATTGAATGTAAATGTTAATTTAAAGTCAAATGAACATTTGAAAATATATCTATATGCTTCTGTATTATAATTGAATAACAATAAATATAAAAAATATGAAACCTAGCCTAAAAATGCAAATGCCAATAATACATCAAATAAATACATTTTAATTTTTTTCAAAACACAACATGTCAGTAACATTGACTGAAGATACATAAAATATATTCATATATGTTTTTAAATTATATATAAAGTACTAAAATGTAAATACTTAAACATTACTTATATATTAACTTTATGTATTGTGTAAAGTTAGTTATCTACAAATGTAATTAAATTAGATTCAATATAAAAAATATACAATCAACAGAAGAGTTTATATATTAAAAACAAAAGCATATCCAGGCCGGAAAAAATGCAAATATTATGGCTAGTACATTTGAATTTGAAATATGACAGTACCAATGAATTACGATATTAAACTATACAATTTATAGATTAAATATGTTCAATATTAAAGAATCACATGCAAATATTAAAGGGGACCTATGATGAATTTTTTTTACTGACTTATTAATGTTACAATATTGGATAAACAATGCCAAAGTGTCACATCACAAAGTTAATGCATTTGCACATATTTTTGTATTATTTTCACAGTGGATACAGTGTGACATCACAGATTGACGGATGTACTTATATGGTCACTTTCAGTACACGCTCTCTGCCCACACGGCCTCTCCTCTCCTCTCCTCTCTGCCGCCTGTAGTCTCCAGTGTTATCCCTTCCTCTTTCACGCCCTCCCGCCTGCTCTGATGTCTATTAAATAAATACGTCTGTGTTTATTTGTCCACGACCTATTACACGGGACTGTTTTGTCAACATGGGCCAGTAAGTACAAAGTTGGATTGGACGCGCAAGACACGTCGAGAAAGAGGGAGCCATCGCGACATTTCTACTTGGTTTGAGGAAACACAAGAAAAAGGTAATAATATTTTCATACGACCTTGGCATGTGAACAATAGCATGTGTGCGGCTCTTTGTCGATTGGAGAGTGTGCCTAATGTTGTGACCAGGTGAAGCTGTATAATGTTTATTTTCAACCATGACTGAAAGAAAAGAGCAGAGATCACTTCAAGACCCACATTTAAACGATGATACTTATGGAGGTGGGCCGTGGTTTCATTAACAGTGTTTTTCAACCACTGTGCCGCGGCACACTAGTGTACTGTGAGATACAGTCTGGTGTGCCGTGGGAGATTATCTAATTTCATCTATTTGGGTTAAAAATATTTTTTGCAAACCAGTAATTGAAGTCTGCAAATGATGTGTTGTTGTTGAGTGTCGGTGCTGTCTAGAGCTCGGCAGACTAACCGTGTAATACTCTTCCTTATCAGTAGGTGGCAGCAGGTAGCTAATTGTTGACATTGTTGATTGTCATGCCATGTTCGGATGTACATTGTGGACGCCGTCTTTGCTCCACAGTAAGTCTTTGCTGTCGTCCAGCATTCTGTTTTTGTTTACTTTGTAGCCAGTTCAGTTTTAGTTTTGTTCTGCACAGCCTTCCCTAAGCTTCAATGCCTTTTCTTAGTGGCACTCACCATCCATCCATCCATCCATCCATCTTCTACCGCTTATCCGAGGTCGGGTCGCGGGGGCAGCAGCTTAAGCAGGGAAGCCCAGACTTCCTTCTCCCCAGCCACTTCGTCCAGCTCCTCCCGGGGGATCCCGAGGCGTTCCCAGGCCAGCCGGGAGACATAGTCTTCCCAACGTGTCCTGGGTCTTCCCCGTGGCCTCCTACCGGTCGGACGTGCCCTAAACACCTCCCTAGGGAGGCGTTCGGGTGGCATCCTGACCAGATGCCCGAACCACTTCATCTGGCTCCTCTCGATGTGGAGGAGCAGCGGCTTTACTTTGAGCTCCCCCCGGATGACAGAGCTTCTCACCCTATCTCTAAGGGAGAGCCCCGCCACCCGGCGGAGGAAACTCATTTTGGCCGCTTGTACCCGTGATCTTGTCCTTTCGGTCATAACCCAAAGCTCATGACCATAGGTGAGGATGGGAACGTAGATTGACCGGTAAATTGAGAGCTTTGCCTTCCGGCTCAGCTCCTTCTTCACCACAACGGATCGATACAGCGTCCGCATTACTGAAGACGCCGCACCGATCCGCCTGTCGATCTCACGATCCACTCTTCCCTCACTCGTGAACAAGACTCCGAGGTACTTGAACTCCTCCACTTGGGGCAGGGTCTCCTCCACAACCCGGAGATGGCACTCCACCCTTTTCCGGGCGAGAACCATGGATTCGGACTTTGAGGTGCTGATTCTCATCCCAGTCGCGTCACACTCAGCTGCGAACCAATCCAGCGAGAGCTGAAGATCCTGGCCAGATGAAGCCATCAGGACCACATCATCTGCAAAAAGCAGAGACCTAAACCTGCAGCCACCAAACCAGATCCCCTCAACGCCTTGACTGCGCCTAGAAATTCTGTCCATAAAAGTTATGAACAGAATCGGTGACAAAGGGCAGCCTTGGCGGAGTCCAACCCTCACTGGAAACGTGTCCGACTTACTGCCGGCAATGCGGACCAAACTCTGACACTGATCATACAGGGAGCGGACCGCCACAATCAGACAGTCCGATACCCCATACTCTCTGAGCAGTCCCCACAGGACTTCCCGAGGGACACGGTCGAATGCCTTTTCCAAGTCCACAAAACTCATGTAGACTGGTTGGGCAAACTCCCATGCACCCTCAAGGACCCTGCCGAGAGTATAGAGCTGGTCCACAGTTCCACGACCAGGACGAAAACCACACTGTTCCTCCTGAATCCGAGGTTCGACTATCCGGCGTAGCCTCCTCTCCAGCACACCTGAATAGACCTTACCGGGAAGGCTGAGGAGTGTGATCCCACGATAGTTAGAACACACCCTCCGGTTCCCCTTCTTAAAGAGAGGAACCACCACCCCGGTCTGCCAATCCAGAGGTACCGCCCCCGATGTCCACGCGATGCTGCAGAGTCTTGTCAACCAAGACAGCCCCACAGCATCCAGAGCCTTAAGGAACTCTGGGCGGATCTCATCCACCCCCGGGGCCCTGCCACCGAGGAGCTTTTTAACTACCTCAGCAACCTCAGCCCCAGAAATAGGAGAGCCCACCACAGATTCCCCAGGCACTGCTTCCTCATAGGAAGACGTGTTGGTGGGATTGAGGAGGTCTTCGAAGTATTCCCTCCACCGATCCACAACATCCGCAGTCGAGGTCAGCAGAACACCATCCTCACCATACACGGTGTTGATAGTGCACTGCTTCCCCTTCCTGAGGCGACGGATGGTGGTCCAGAATCGCTTCGAAGCCGTCCGGAAGTCGTTTTCCATGGCTTCCCCGAACTCCTCCCATGTCCGAGTTTTTGCCTCCGCGACCGCCGAAGCCGCACACCGCTTGGCCTGTCGGTACCTGTCCGCTGCCTCAGGAGTCCTATGAGCCAAAAGAACCCGATAGGACTCCTTCTTCAGCTTGACGGCATCCCTCACCGCCGGTGTCCACCAACGGGTTCTAGGATTACCGCCACGACAGGCACCAACTACCTTGCGGCCACAGCTCCAATCAGCCGCCTCGACAATAGAGGTGCGGAACATGGTCCATTCGGACTCAATGTCCAGCACCTCCCTCGTGACATGTTCAAAGTTCTTCCGGAGGTGGGAATTGAAACTCTCTCTGACAGGAGACTCTGCCAGACGTTCCCAGCAAACCCTCACAATGCGTTTGGGCCTGCCAGGTCTGTCCGGCATCCTCCCCCACCATCGCGGCCAACTCACCACCAGGTGGTGATCGGTAGAAAGCTCCGCCCCTCTCTTCACCCGAGTGTCCAAAACATGAGGCCGCAAATCCGACGACACAACTACAAAGTCGATCATGGAACTGCGGCCTAGGGTGTCCTGGTGCCAAGTGTACATATGGACACCCTTATGTTTGAACATGGTGTTTGTTATGGACAATCTGTGACGGGCACAAAAGTCCAATAACAAAACACCGCTCGGGTTCAGATCCGGGCAGCCATTCTTCCCAATCACGCCTCTCCAGGTTTCACTGTCGCTGCCAACATGAGCATTGAAGTCCCCCAGTAGAACGAGGGAATCACCCGGGGGAGCACTCTCAAGTACTCCCTCGAGTGAATCCAAAAAGGGTGGGTACTCTGAGCTGCGGTTTGGCGCGTAAGCGCAAACCACAGTCAGGACCCGTTCCCCCACCTTTTCTTAGTGGCACTCACCTTTTGTTTATTTTTGGTTTAAGCATTAGACACCTTTTTACCTGCACACTGCCTCCCGCTGTTCCCGACATCTACAAATCAATTAGATACCGGCTGCCACCTACTGATATGGAAGAGTATTACACGGTTACTCTGCCGAGCTCTAGACAGCACCGACACTCAACAACAACACATCATTTGCAGGCTATAATTACTGGTTTGCAAAAAATATTGTTAACCCAAATAGGTGAAATTAGATAATCTCCCATGGCACACCAGACTGTATCTCGCGGCACACTAGTGGTTGAAAAACACTGATCTAGGCCATTCAACTTTGTTTTAATTTACTTAAAAATACTTTACATTTATTTATGAGAGTAAATAAATAACACTTATGAATTAAATGCTAATTCAATTGAACAGTTTGGTTTGGATTACCGACCTAACTGAGGGCCTTGAATGTATCACAGCCTCTGGCGGTAATAATAAACAGTGGACATCAGCCATATGAGGAGCTGCATTAAAACATGTATTTCCCAATAGATAAAATATCAGTTCAAAAATATGCCAAAAGAGAAAAATGGCAAGGTCGAAAATATATGTGTGTGAACACAAGAAGTGGAATGATTGAATGTGTTTTATGCATGCATACATACAATCTGTGTGGTCTTTAATATGTTCTTCTTTTTCTAATTCCCTAATGACTGTTGGGAGTGCTGACTCGGCTGTTGTAAAACAAATGATATCTCTGTCCTGTTGCAATAATCCTCATCTATTTCAGTGCAACTATTAAAATGACAGACTGTGTGTGTGTGTGTGTGTGTGTGTTCTTGTATTTCTACCCTTCTTGAGACATCAACAAGGAAAAGTACCTTCTTTATGAGGACATGTGAACAAGTTAGGACATAAATCATGGTCCTAATACAGAAAATCATTGCATCTAGTAGAGAATGTCTCATTTGCACCCCTGGTGGTGAAATCTTTCAAATATAGGGTGGTCCCAAAAAGGAGGGATTTCTCAAATTGACTGTGTGTCGCTTTTAAAAGTGCTCCCCCTCTGGTCAACACATGAAATAACAAGTGTGTGTAAGAAATTGAAATGCGCCCCCTTTGGCCAAAATTGATAAAATAAATAAAATAAATATGTATATAGAGGCATACTGTAATAACTTGAAGTAAATAATGAAGATTAAAAACCAATTACAAACAAAACCATTTTTTTTACTAAAAGCAGTCTTTTTCTCGCAATGTGTCAATTTTTTTCTGATGAAATTGGGAACAATTTCTCATATTCTTTCTGTTTCTGAAATATTGCAATATTTTCTCTTAAAATTATTACTTTTTTAATGTAAAATGATTACTTTTTAATGCAAAATGGTTACACCTGTCATAAAATTCTGAATGTTATCACAATATTGCCAATTGTTTTGTTGTTCTTGTAAAATAGTGAAATTTTTTGAGTAAAATTATGACTTTTGTTATATTTTTGACTTTTGTCATAATTTTTGCAAAGTAAAATTCCGATTATTATTATAATATTGCCAACATTTTAAAGTTTTCTTATAACATTGTGACTTTTGTCGAGTAAAATTACGACTCTTTTCATAAAATTGCCAACATTGTAAGCTTTTCTTGTACAATTGCGACTGTTATTGAGTAACATTCCAACTTTTATCATAATATTGCACAAATGTTCAGTTTTTCTTGTAAAATTTGGACTTGCTAGGAGTAAAATTACGACTTTTGTTATAATACCGCCAAAATTCCAAGTTTTTCTTGTGAAATTGTGACCTTTTTCTTGTGAAATTCCAACCGATTTTTCCCAACAAGCTTTTTATATTTGCATAGTATGTATATATTATTAATGTTGTAAATACAAATCTTTATATATCTAGAAAGGCTGGTCCTAAAAAGGTAAGCATTTTTCGGCGGTCTCAAGAAGGTAACAAATACAAGAGTGTGTGTGTGTGTGTGTCTCTGTCTTGATAAATGTGCAAGTGTCCACCAAAGCTGAATCAGACACTACGTGTTCACAGGCGTTCATTTCTCGCCTCATTCTCTAACTGGCGGAGCTTTTGTAACGCAGAGCTGGTCATATTTTGTCTCAGATTAGCGCAGTGACAGTTCAGCTTCTGCTCAAAGTATTTAGGAGACATCATTCTTTCATGGATCTAGAAGTGGCCCCATTTGTCATCCACGTTGGGCTGTAGGGGGTTTGGGGGGCTGGGGGGCACTTTTCATCTGATGTATTAGCTGGCATATGCAAGAAATGAATTATCAAGCAGGAAAAGGAGTCAATTATCCACTCCTAAAGAGGGGGCCTAGCCTTTTGTGCCCCGGGGGCCCCTTTCCATATTTACCATATCATTTCACAGAAAGGTACACTCTGGGAGATGTGGGGAGGCCCGTAGAGACACGCCCGCACAACCCTACACACACACACACACACACACACACACACACACACACATAAGTAAATGTCTTTATGCATAGAGTAATGTGGCATGTGTCATTCTGAACGTGTCGGCAACTAAATGAAGGAGAGCGTAAAGGGAATTGTCCATTACAGGCTATAAGTAGTTTCTGCAATCATCGGCGCGCACTCTGACAAGACCGAGGCAGTAAATGACAATGAATGATGTTTGATGTTTAACTGTAAGCGAAAGTTAACAGTACCAACAACTAGCAACACTGACAACACAGGGGCTCGTTTCTGCAATCGGCGGTGTGCACTGCGACAAGAACGAGGCAGCAGCAAGTCGAACACAAGATCATTTGCAACAGCGTAGGTCGTTGAACCGAATCCTCTACGCGAACTATTTGGTGGGGCCCCTCTGTCCTTTTCTCTTAGCAAATCCAAAAAGAACTTGGTAGCATTCGCTGCTTTGTTGGCTAGAAGATTGATTTTGTTAAACTGGAAGGCTGCAGTGCCTCCCTGCAACACCCGAAGATTGGAGATATTCTTTATTTCTTTATATTGGAGAAAATTAGGCTGACATTGAACGGTTGTTCTGTGAAGTTTCAGAGAGTATGGGGTTGTTTTCAAAAATAGGTAAAAGAGACTGAACTTAAAAAAAAGTGATTTAAAAGTAGATCATTGATGAGCCTTTTGTCTGCTTTTGTGTATTGCTGCACCGTGTTCAGGAGTGCAGTTGTCTGTGGCTTCATATCAATATTTGCCTGTACTTATACTGTAATTAATGCGTGTTTTTTATTTTATGTAATGTATCATTTTTGTGGGTTATTTGTTTGGGGGAAGATAACATTTGACATGTGTTTAATTGTATTTCTGGACTTTATACTGTATGTCACAAATTCAATAAACAAATGTTTAAAAAAAAAAAAAAAAAAAAAAAAAAGCAAAGGTCCCCGTAACAGCCTAATATGCATGAATTCACAGCAGCTTTTTCAAAATGTTTTGACGCTGATTTTTTTTTTCAATAGCATTAATTCAATTTGTGATTTGCTACATTTTTTTTAGGTGTTCCTTATAACTCTAACCTACAAAAACCCTGACAAAAACTAGAAAACAATTGATGTTTTTCTCGTGTTATACCACAGAGGCCCCATTTACACTGCAAATCAAATCAGATTTTTTAATATTTTATATTTATATTTTTTATATTTATATAGCGCTTTTCTCTAGTGACTTAAAGCGCTTTTACATAGTGAAACCCAATATCTAAGTTACATTTAAACCAGTGTGGGTGGCACTGGGAGCAGGTGGGTAAAGTGTCTTGCTCAAGGACACAACGCACGGCCGCTCTACCAACCGAGCTATACTGCCCTCAATTGACACAGATTAGATTTTTATGACCATTTTAATTTATTTTCACGTGAAAACACAAATTTTTAGGGTAAGGTGACTTTTATTTCATTCTGGACTAGTAATAAAACTATAACATATAATATAAAACTATCTATATATACCGTATTTCCTTGAATAGCCGCAGGGGCGTTAATTAATTTAAAACCTCCTGTCACACCTGCGTTTACCGGAAACCGGCGGGATGGCCGTGCATGCGGTAATTATTTTAAAACCTCTTCTCACTCCGGCGTTTACCAAAAGGAATCCATAAAATTTAGGCGTGCGCTTTGAGTGTGATGTAAGCATACCATCATGAAAAGCACATTTAATTAACAAAAACGTTATTATGGTCTTACCTGTACTTATAAATGGAGTCCATTTGCAGCTCCTTCTGACCAAAAGCATCGATAACTTGTTTATAGAAGTCTTCCTTATTTTCTTTCTTCAGTTTTAAAAGTCTCTGTTTCGATGGAGATATTCCTTTAATTATTACCTCCTGCTTCGATTGAAAGTCCAGTTTAGAAAACTGTTTTATTTTAGATACCTGTATGTGATCCTCCAAGTTAGAAGTTCAGGCAGAGGGAAAAAATAAATCTCTTGCTGCGTGTGTTCACTTCTTCTGCAGTACAGGAAGTCGCAAGAAGGATCACTAGCGCGGCAGCGCCCTCTACCACCAGGAGGCGGGAGTGATTTAATGACTTATACAGTATTTCACACACGCAGCTACGGTATATTAATAAAACATAGCTGCTTACTGTTCTCTTTAGCATACTGTACCGGTATTCAATAGCTTGAACCTTAAATCCTACTGAAAAGCTCTTTATCTTTTTTCCTTTGTGCGATAGTAAACTACTGAAATCAGCTTCCTCCATTTTGAAAAGGAGGACAGATGCGTCACTCGTGACGTAACGAATTTGACCCGGTGGAAGTTCTAGCCATATGCTAAATATTTTGCGAAACGAGTTTGACCCGGCGAAAATTATAGACATGCGATAATAAAATTAATATTTTGCGAAACGAATTTGATCCAGCTTCAATAATAAACCGGCGATAAGGCCAAGCA
>NC_084757.1:26419768-26659768 GCF_033978785.1 Entelurus aequoreus
GGTCTGACGAGTCCACATTTCAAATTGTTTTTGGAAACTGTGGGCGTCGTGTCCTCCGGACCAAAGAGGAAAAGAACCATCAGGATTGTTATAGGCGCAAAGTTGATAAGCCAGCATCTGTGATGGTATGGGGGTGTATTAGTGCCCAAGTCATGGGTAACTTACACATCTGTGAAGGCGCCATTAATGCTGAAAGGTACATACAGGTTTTGGAGCAACATATGTTGCCATCCAAGCAATGTTACCATGGACGCCCCTGCTTATTTCAGCAAGACAATGCCAAGCCACGTGTTACATCAACGTGGCTTCATAGTAAAAGAGTGCGGGTACTAGACTGGCCTGCCTGTAGTCCAGACCTGTCTCCATTGAAAATGTGTGGCGCATTATGAAGCCTAAAATACCACAACGGAGACCCCCGGACTGTTGAACAACTTATGCTGTACATCAAGCAAGAATGGGAAAGAATTCCACCTAAGAAGCTTAAAAAATGTGTCACCTCAGTTCCCAAACATTTACTGAGTGTTGTTAAAAAGAAAGGCCATGTAACACAGTGGTGAACATGCCCTTTCCCAACTACTTTGGCATGTGTTGCAGCCATGAAATTCTAAGTTAATTATTATTTGCAAAAAAAAAAAAAAGTTTATGAGTTTGAACATAAAACATCTTGTCTTTGTAGTGCATTCAATTGAATATGGGTTGAAAAGGATTTGCGAATCATTGTATTCCGTTTATATTTACATCCAACACAATTTCCCAACTCATATGGAAACGAGGTTTGTATATACATATATACATGTACATATATACACATACATACACATATATATATAAAAACTGTACATATATATACTCTACATATATATATACATATATATATATATATATACACATGTATATACATTTATACATATATATACACATATATATATATACTGTACATGAATATACATTTATACATATATATATATATATATATACACATGTATATACATTTATACATACATATATATACATATATATGTATATATATATATATACATACATATATATATGTATGTATGTATATAAGTAAATATGTACGTATATATATATATATATATATATATATATATATATACATACATACATATATGTATGTATATATGTTTATATATACAGGTAAAAGCCAGTAAATTAGAATATTTTGAAAAACTTGATTTATTTCAGTAATTGCATTCAAAAGGTGTAACTTGTACATTATATTTATTCATTGCACACAGACTGATGCATTCAAATGTTTATTTCATTTAATTTTGATGATTTGAAGTGGCAACAAATGAAAATCCAAAATTCCGTGTGTCACAAAATTAGAATATTACTTAAGGCTAATACAAAAAAGGGATTTTTAGAAATATTGGCCAACTGAAAAGTATGAAAATGAAAAATATGAGCATGTACAATACTCAATACTTGGTTGGAGCTCCTTTTGCCTCAATTACTGCATTAATGCGGCGTGGCATGGAGTCGATGAGTTTCTGGCACTGCTCAGGTGTTATGAGAGCCCAGGTTGCTCTGATAGTGGCCTTCAACTCTTCTGCGTTTTTGGGTCTGGCATTCTGCATCTTCCTTTTCACAATACCCCACAGATTTTCTATGGGGCTAAGGTCAGGGGAGTTGGCGGGCCAATTTAGAACAGAAATACCATGGTCCGTAAACCAGGCACGGGTAGATTTTGCGCTGTGTGCAGGCGCCAAGTCCTGTTGGAACTTGAAATCTCCATCTCCATAGAGCAGGTCAGCAGCAGGAAGCATGAAGTGCTCTAAAACTTGCTGGTAGACGGCTGCGTTGACCCTGGAAAAAAGAGCTGGACTGCTGCTGAGTGGTCCAAAGTCATGTTTTCTCACGAAAGCAAATTTTGCATTTCCTTTGGAAATCGAGGTCCCAGAGTCTGGAGGAAGACAGGAGAGGCACAGGATCCACGTTGCCTGAAGTCTAGTGTAAAGTTTCCACCATCAGTGATGGTTTGGGGTGCCATGTCATCTGCTGGTGTCGGTCCACTCTGTTTCCTGAGATCCAGGGTCAACGCAGCCGTCTACCAGCAAGTTTTAGAGCACTTCATGCTTCCTGCTGCTGACCTGCTCTATGGAGATGGAGATTTCAAGTTCCAACAGGACTTGGCGCCTGCACACAGCGCAAAATCTACCCGTGCCTGGTTTACGGACCATGGTATATATATATATACATAAGTGACGTCAAAGATCACATTTTACTTTCAGTGCAAACAGCCAGCTGGAAAAAATCTGATTTTGGCCATTTTGGCCTGCAGTGTAAATGTAATCAGACTTAAAAGCAGACACTAGATGGCAGTAAAAGCACATCCATCCATCCATCCATTTTCTACCGCTTTTCCCGTTGGGGTCGCGGGGGGTGCTGGAGCCTATCTCAGCTGCATTCGGGCGGAAGGCGGTGTACACCCTGGACAAGTCGCCAGCTCATCCCAGGGCCAACACAGATAGACAGACAACATTCACACACTAGGGCCAATTTAGTGTTGCCAATCAACCTATCCCCAGGTGCATGTCTTTGGAGGGGGGAGGAAGCCGGAGTACCCGGAGGGAACCCACTGCAGTCACAAGGAGAACATGCAAACTCCACACAGAAAGATCCCGAGCACAGGATCGAACCCAGGACCTTCGTATTGTGAGGCAGACGCACTAACCCCAGTTCCACCGTGCTGCCCAGTAAAAGCACATACTCAGAGCAAATTGGCAAAGTATTGTAGTGTTTGAATTGATTATGACTAATAATAGTAAGAATTATAGTTTTAGAAAGAAACACAAGCTTATTGTCCGCTGTCTGCTTTGTTGTCCACAAATGGCAAGACATTCTCCACGTTTATTGTACACTTAAAACGTTTCTGTCCATCTTAAACGTTCATTTACGTTCGACACATTTAGCCCTGCCCGTTAAGAGCATTTATGAACAGTTAAAAATTATCTGTAGCAGTAACTTTTGTTGATAAATGAGACAGTGACAGATTATCATCACACTCTTTGCTAATGAGAATCTGTCCTTAATTGTCTTACCCTGGAGAAATAAAGGTTACACATATAAATACATGTACACTAGGAATTTAATGTAATGTTTATATACTACATTACCTATGTGGGAGGAAGATAATTGTAAAGAGTTGATATATTGTTACACGTTGTGGTTCCTGCTTCGTCTACACAAGAAACAAACAGACGTTCTGATTAGACAACGATTCTCTTTTTCCACTTATGAGCCATTCTAAAGACTTGAGACGTTCGCAAACATCACACCTCCATTCAATGAAGACCAGCGACCTACCACTTTTTTAGCGCCAGTAATGCTAGCAGATACTTTTGAGTTCATTGAATATCAAATGAGTGGAGGATACCTTTTTTTCCGGTGGTGTGGGGAATACAGTATGTATAAATTCTTCCAACTAAGGTGGAAAACATTTTGGTAAAATGCCGTTTGTTCGTCTGTCTGCTAGTTAGCCTGAAGCTTTCTAGTTCATGAATCATTTTTCATTTCAAGAAGGGTGAAAGAATTCCACCAAAAGTGAAAAAAATTTAATTATCTGACTTTGTTTGTGTATTAGTTAGTTAGTTAGTACAGGCTACTTCCTGGTTCACATAAGGTGATTAAATCGCACCATTTTTGATTGGCCCTGCGATGAGGTGGCGACTTGTCCAGGGTGTACCCCGCCTTCCGCCCGATTGTAGCTGAGATAGGCTCCAGCGCCCCCCGCGACTCCGAAGGGAATAAGCGGTAGAAAATGCATGGATGGATGGATTTTTGATTGGGGGATGAGTGCAACGATTTAAATAAATAAATAGATTCCTCTAACACCTATGTGTCAAAGTCAAGGCCCGCGGGCCGGATGAATTATCTATGGCCCCCGGAATGATTTTTGATTAGTATTAGAACCGGCCCGCAGGCCACGGCCGCCTGCTGCTGTTTTGCATGCACCAATACTACATCAGTGTTGGCGCTAGGAATTTTCAAAATGGGGTCCCACAGACCCCATCAAGTCATAAAAATGGGCTCCCACAGTAAATATTTGGGGTCGCACTTTGTTTTTGTAACCTTTTAAAAAAACAACAAACAAAAAATGTATGCATTATCCTGTTACATCTCACATTCTATATTGTGTTTTGGAAAAAGGTTGTCATAAACGTTACTTAATTAATAAAAAAAAAAAATACAAAAGAAAACTCATTTTTATGCTTTTGTAAATGTATTCAGTCATAAACATTAATTCGCTTTCACGGATCTAAACTTTATCGCCGCCTGTATTTTTTTTCTATATTTTTATTGTAATATTTTCAGAATGTGTTTGTTCCGTTTTTGGCCAAAGTAAAACAAAGCAAAAACTTAAAATGTGTCTTTTTTTTTTTTTCGTTTTAATGCCATGATTTTAAAAGTCAGGCCTGCGTGTGCACAGATTTTCCTCCATGCGGCCCATGAGCTAAAATGAGTTTGACACCCCTGTCTAACAAAAGGTTTATATTTGATTTTCTATCGTTTTTTTAGTGAGCAGGCTATTTCCTGGTTCGTGGAATTAAAGGTAAAGGCGACCGGACAATACAAATTAGTATTCTGGCGTAGGGGAATGCTAAATCAAACGTTATTGTTCAAACAATAGAAAAATATATGATTGTTTGTGTTTCTTTCTGGTTGTTTGTTAGCAGGCTACTTCCTTGTTCATAGAATTAAAGGTAAAGGTGACTGGACCATACTATTTAGTATTCTAAGTCGGAGGAAGTGAAAGTGAAAGTGAAAATGAATTATATTTATATAGCGCTTTTCTCTAGTGACTCAAAGCACTTTACATAGTAAAACCCAATATCTAAGTTACATTTAAACCAGTGTGGGTGGCACTGGGAGCAGGTGGGTAAAGTGTCTTGCCCAAGGTCACAACGGCAGTGACTAGGATGGCGAAAGCGGGAATCGAACGTGGAACCCTCAAGTTGCTGGCACGGCCTCTCTACCAACCGAGCTATGCCGCCCCAAATGAAATGCTTCTATTGTAATTGAACGTTATGTTAGAAATAGAAAATATACGGTGGATCATCCTTATTTGTTTTTTCTTACGGTTGTTTATTAGCAGTCTACTTCCTGGTTCATGAAATTAAAGTAAAGTGACGAGACTGTACAATCTTCTTTTTAACTCCAATATGACTAAAAACGACAAAAAAAAATCCCCTAACATTGCTCAGTAGATTATTTACTTGAGGCAACAGGACTCTACCATTAAAATCATGGGGAGGCGGGAATGTGGAGAAAATAAATAGCTTAATTTTTATCCAGATTTGCAGCCAACTTTTAAGTGATTCTTGCTCAACATGCACTATCTTTCTGCATAGGTTGTGTCACTTTGCTGACAAACGACAACAATCATGTAGTTATACCAGCACCATGTGCACATGACCCATCTTCACACACAATCGCCATTAAATGACTTGGCTGTGAGCTGCAATAGTCGACCCTCGCTTATCAAAATGTGGCCGCTGATCCACTACACGTCTTCCACTAATAGAGTGGACATGTTGAATGAAATACTTTCTACTGACATATTTTCTCAGATTGGAGCATCCTATCCTGCTTATGCCCGGGGGGAACAGGGGGGCTCTTGGACCCGCCTGTGCTTCCTGACAGTGCTGACACTTAGGTAAATGAGGTGCTTAGGCTGCATTATAGCTCCGTAATAGCTTTTAGGTTTGGAGTTTACCCCCCAAGCCTATAGGGGGACTTTTTTTTGACAGGTGGGCTGCTCCAGAAAAAGACACAAGACGTGGGTCTTGCGCTTGGACAAGGGATGAGATGATGATGTTCTAAAAATAAAGTACAGGTGACAGAGCTTCTTTAAGGATAACAGATACAAAATAAAAGTACACCAAAATGTATATCGATACTTTTCTATACTTTTCCAAATAAAGGGAAATATAAAACATTTCTATATTGGCTTTATTTTAACATAAAATCTTACAATACAATAAACATGTTTCCTACTGCTGTCAAATAACAATTTTACAAAGTTAAAATATAAAGTAAAAGCAATTGGGATTTTAAAAAAATACAATTTTCCATATTACATATAGCCTGCCATAATCAAGGATTAGATTAGAATATAATAAAACGCTTTATTGGCATTATATTTAAATCTTTAATAATTTATGGTAGCTACTGCTGGTCTGTGGTTTAAGAAAAATATGATTATTATTAAGTAGAGTTGTCCGATAATGGCTTTTTTGCCGATAGCCGATATTGTCCAACTCTTAATTACCGTTTCCGATATCAACCGATACCGATATATACAGTCGTGGAATTAACACATTATTATGCCTAATTTTGTTGTGATGCCCCGCTGGATGCATTAAACAATGTAACAAGGTTTTCCAAAATAAATCCACTCAAGTTATGGAAAAAAATGGCAACACGGCACTG
The DNA here is from genome assembly GCF_033978785.1 of Entelurus aequoreus. Lineage (NCBI taxonomy): Eukaryota > Metazoa > Chordata > Actinopteri > Syngnathiformes > Syngnathidae > Entelurus > Entelurus aequoreus. The sequence goes on from NC_084757.1 coordinate 26,426,225, forward strand.
CCATATTTATTATTGAAGTCACAAAGTGCATTATTTTTTAACATGCCTCAAAACAGGAGCTTGGAATTTGGGACATGCTCTCCCTGAGAGAGCAGAAGGAGGTTCAGGTGGGCGGGGTTGGGGGCGGCGGGGTTTTGGGTAGGGGGTAGCGGGGGGGTATATATTGTAGCATCCCGGAAGAGTTAGTGCTGCAAGGGGTTCTGGGTATTTGTTCTGTTGTGTTTATGTTGTGTTACGGCTCGAAATGTGTTTGTCATTCTTGTTTGGTGTGGGTTCACAGTGTGGCGCATATTTGTAACAGTGTTAATGTTGTTTATATGGCTACCCTCAGTGTGACCTGTATGGCTGTTGACCAAGTATGCATTGCATTCACTTGTGTGTGTGAAAAGCCGTAGATATTATGTGACTGGGCCGGCACGCAAAGGCAGTGCCTTTAAGGTTTATTGGCGCTCTATATTTCTCCCTACGTCCGTGTACACAGCGGCGTTTTAAAAAGTCATACATTTTACTTTTAGAAACCAATACCGATAATTTTGAAACCGATACCGATAATTTCAGATATTACATTTTAAAGCATTTATCGGCCGAAAATATCTGCAGTCCGATATTATCGGACATCCCTATTATTAAGTACTAAAAAAAAAACTATGGGTAAATGTATGCAGATAAGTCATGTATCAGGCAAAACACACATTGTTAATGATAAAACACAAATTGTAGCAATTTGTTACAAAATTTAGTCATTTCACTTGCATTAGTTGACGCTAATTGGGCGGTTTGAACTACGCTAATATTTGGCATCAATCCAAGCAGCTGTGTGTGCATGTACATACAGTATCTACATGTGCACAAGAGAGGAGCTGGTTAACTTTTGAGAGTAGAGTATGTGTGTTTGTGAAAATGGCAATGTGTTGTGAGTGGGCGAGCAAAGAGCGAGAGAGGGAGCGCGTACAATGTGCAGTAGAAGGAGGAACGGGTCCGGTTGTGTCCTGCAAAACTAATAATGAAGCAACCAGATTGTCATGAATCGGCGGCCTCGAATTCTGACCGGAAAGTGGAGTGGAGCAGACCCATTGCCGGGTAAAGTGAAGGGTGTTACCCCCGACAAAAACATTGACCCTGAAAGGAACGTCTGCCCTGTGCTCCTCGACTACAGTCTGCATGGGAGCCGAACAGCTGGAAAGGTGTAACAACTACATTATTACCAGTCACTCTGTATAACTCCTTGTGCAGAGCTGAATGCTTATTTGAATGATTACCTACGTTTGAAGCAAAAGTGGTAATACTAATCGCCACGTTTGGTGAGGCTTGTCTTAAAGCAACACTTGCCTCCTTGTTTAAAGCATCATCTTTATCGCTAGCTTTGAAGCCCAAACACCTCCATATTGCACTTCACGCACACCCTTTATTAACCAGTAGAATTTTAGTTTTTTGCCATTCCTCCTCTCAAAAGATGCTATTGCTCGTATGAACTTTGTGTGTGCGTTTTGACACACTCAACATCAGGCGCCTCGGCTCTGTAGTCACCACCGCACAGCAGCATTCGGATGAAAGAACGGTACCGGTATTTTTCAAAGGTAGTATAGTAGCGATTTCAATTAATTAGTATCGCGGTACTTTATTAGTACCGGTATACCGTACAGCCCTACTGTGTATGTATATATATATATATATATATATATATATATATATATATATATATATAAACATATATATATATATATATATATATATATATATATATATATATATATATGTTTATATATATATATATATATATATATATATATATATATATATATATATATATATATATATATATATATATATATATATATGTTGATATATATATGTGTCTACTGTATACACACATGTATACATTCTGTATATATAAATATATATATTATATATATATATATATATATATATATATACACATACACATATACACGCACACACACACACATATATATATATACCATCGGGTTCTTGGTCACCTCCCTGACTAGACTAAGATGAACGCAGAAATGTACAGAGACATCCTGGATGAAAACCAACACCTGCCATCCAACCTGAGAACCTTGAGAGGTTCTGCAAAGACGAAAGCACCAAACTGCCCAAAGATAGGTGTGCAAAGTTTGTGACATTACATTCAAAAAGACTTGAGGCTGTAATTGTTGCCAAAGTATTGAGAAAAAGCGCTGAATATTTATGTACATTGGATATTTTAGTTTCTTATTTTTGATACATTTGCAAATAAAAAAAACATCACATTGTCCTTATGGGGTTATTGTCTCTAGTTGAGGACAACAATTAATTTATTCCATTTTGGAATAAGGCTGTAAGATAACAAAATGTGAAAAACTTGAAGTGCTGTAAATACTTTCCGAATGCACTGTATATGCTCCACAAGTAATTGCAATGTTGCATCACTACTTTATTTGCTAAAAGGTAGCTAATTTATTGATGCTCTGGTGTCATAGTGGCTTGTGGGATGCCTTCACAATGTGATCAAATATGTGCATTTTTGTTATTGTTTTTCATTCAAGTACAATACTTTATAAGGAATAGTGTCTATGAATGTTCTCATTCATCCAGGTCATTCAATCGATCGCAACTGGACTGTTTGGTTTGTCCTAGAAGACGTTTCGCCTCTCATCTGAGTAGGTTTCATCAGTTTGTGCTCATAGACTTAGATTGGTCAGACCTAGTCTGATCTGATTAGATCTTATCAATCTAAGTCTAGTCTGATCTGACCAATCTGAGTCTAAGAGCATGAACTCTTAGACAATCGCTCTTAATCGATCGCAACTGGACTGTTTGGTTTGTCTTAGAAGACGTTTCGCCTCTCATCCGAGTAGGCATCAATTTGTGCTCATAGACTTAGATTGGTCCGATCTAATCAGATCAGACGAGATATGACCAATCTATGTCTAGTCTGATCTGACTAAATCTGACCAATCTGAGTCTAAGAGCACAAACTGATGAAGCCTATTTGGATGAGAGGCGAAACGTCTTCTAAGACAAACCAAACAGTCCAGTTGCGATCGATTGAATGCCCTGAGTTCATAAGGAATGATATATTAGCTTCTTTTGTTTATTTGCTTAAAGATTCTAATCTCCTTCAGAAGGGACATGCACTTTGATGGCAACCGTTCCCTCGGATTGGCTTTGACCAGGACACAGTGTTTAAAGCAGTGGTTCTCAAACTTTTTTTGTCATCCCCCACTTTGGACAAGGGGGAGTTTTCAAGCCCCACCTGCCCCCATCGCCCCAACAGAACGCTAATGCCAAGCTTAACATTTTCAAATTTATTGAACATCAAGTAACATCAAGTTGTATACATTCAAACTCAATAACATAAAATAACATCAAGTTCAATAATAAATAAAATAACTGTGCAGCTGTGGTATAACTTGCATCAAGTTCAATAATAAATCAAATAACTTGCATCAAGTTCAATAATAAATCAAATAACTTCCATCAAGTTCAATAATAAATAAAACAAAAGTGTTATAACTTGCATCAAGTTCAATAATAAATCAAATAACTTGCATCAAGTTCAATAATAAATCAAATAACTTGCATCAAGTTCAATAATAAATAAAACAAAAGTGTTATAACTTGCATCAAGTTCAATAATAAATCAAATTACTTGCATCAAGTTCAATAATAAATAAAACAAAAGTGTTATAACTTGCATCAAGTTCAATAATAAATCGAAAGTGTTATAACTTGCATCAAGTTCAATAATAAATCAAAAAATATATAACTTGCATCAAGTTCAATAATAAATCAAATAAAAGTGTTATAACTTGCATCAAGTTCAATAATAAATCAAATAAAAGTGTTATAACTTGCTTCAAGTTCAATAATAAATCAAATAACTTGCATCAAGTTCAATAATAAATAAAATAAAAGTGCCACTTTGCAATCTTTGCAAAACAAAAGGAGGAGCTATGCATTTTGGCAAGACAGGGCAAGTGATCAGGGGCACCGCTAGGGATTTTGGGCCCCATGAAAAGAATCTTTACAGGGCCCCCAACACAGCGGCAACATTTTTTTATGCTATTTTACATACAATTATGCATTTTAATGGTATTCTGAATACAATGGAATTAATTTTGAGTCATTTATTTGCTGCACCACTGATTCTTGAGACTGTAGTAAAATGTATTATATTTTGTATTATATTATTATTATCATTATTATTGTTATTTCAACACACACAGCTGCTCACCTCCTTCCTCATGTGGGGGCACTGGGGCTGATTCAGGGGCAGGGGGACTTGGGGGCTGACAGACAGCTGCTGCAGCTGCTGGTGCACTTCACTCTGTTCAGAATGAGGCATCATTTTGACAGAGGGGAGATCAACTATTATTGAATAAGAACAGCTTGATAAATGTTTGACTGGATTGATTATTTAACTAATATAGCAGTAAAATGTAAAAATCCAGAGTTTTCTTGAGCTAACATGGTGAGAAAAGTGAGCTAGCTTATTACCACAGACAGGGACAAAGTTAATATGCATAACTTTCCACCACAACTAACAAACCCACCTTTTTTTGGGAAATATTGGGTGACATATTGTCGACCCTTCAACTCCTTCTCCTCTCTTATTTTCTTTTCCTTTCTTTTTTGGCTGCCTGATTTTGGAGGCATACTGCTGTCTCCTCCGCTTTGCCCGCTGTGGCGCTGTCTGTCTGTGACAAATCGCTGGTGCTCTACCTGCAGCTGATCCAGTCGGACTGAACCATTTTACGTAAATAGAGGGGGGGGAAGGGAGGGCCCTGCAGGTGTTGATGCTTCCAAAACAAATAAAGGTATTGTTACCAGGACATGGAAAATAAAACATGTGTGATTATATGTTAGTTAATAACTTAGTGTCATTATTTTTTCTGTATTATAATGTCATCATCATTAGGGGCCTCTCTGGGCCCCCCTCCATCATGGGCCCCTAGAATCCGTCTCCTTTACACCCCCTTTTCGGCGCCCCTGCAAGTGAACATGAGTTTTACAGTACTCCAGCATTAGTGGCTGCAATGAGCCTGTTTTGCACTGCACAACTTTTCAAATCGGGGTTGCAGGCTTGACACTGCCACTGTTAAAACCTCATTGAGTTCGGGGCTGAGCTGCCTTGACGCGAGTGCTTCCCGGTGAATGACACACAGTGTGTCCAATGCGCATTTGGCGCAACCCTCTTTATTAGAGCCTGCAGCCCGTTTCTTTACCCTGCCATAGTCTGTGCGCCATCAGAGCAAAAGCCCACAGTTTTCCCATTTAAGGTTGTGTTCTTTGAGGAAACTGTCCATTATCTCGAACAGCTCACCAGCAGTGGCTCTATTTTTTATGTATTTGCAAAACAGCAAATCCTCTCAAAGTGACTCGCCATTCACAAAGCTTCCGCTTAGCCCCACCCCCATTAGTTACTGTTGCTATGTCTGTCAAACTTTCACTCCTACCTAGAAATTTAAAGCCTACAGGAAAAATAATTTACATTTATTTATATAGCGGATTCCACAGACAGAATCACAAAGTGATTTACAGTGTGTATAGAAAATGAAAGCATAGAAAGAAAAAAAAAATCGAAGAATATAATTTAAAAAAAAAAAAAAAGTAAAGTGAAATTTCCTCCCGTTCTTCGCGCCCCACCTGTCATGTCTCTATTCCCCACCAGTGGGGCGCGCCCCACACTTTGAGAAACGCTGGTTTAAAGTAACCAATCAGACAGAATGGGAGATGCTTGGTCATGTATTCAATACCTGCACCGAATTGCCAAAAGAGTGGAAGCGCGTAGAGAAAAAGAAAAACACAGAGGCCGCGCGATCGCAAAAAGAGTCAGCGCGATTGCAAAGTCTGCGCGGTCACAGAGTGGCATATGCGCACAGATTTTGTCACTGTTTTCACACTATATATCTGATTTGATCAGTGGTGTGCCATCAGGGCCAGCAAGGTCTTCTCTGCTGGCCTAACATAACCAGAAATCATGATCATAATTAAAGATACAATTATTTTTTTACTTACTTTCCCTAAATATCTAAAAGTATTCTTATTCTCTTCATGTCATATTATGCTCGTTCCAGTGCTGTTGTTTTTAGTTTTAGTTTGTATCCAATCAGAATTCAGCTAGCTTATGTTGCCATGCTGTACGAAATCTACCAGAGGCCTTCAGAATCAACAATGGGGGCGTCCGTGCACTGTAAGTGATCGGGGACATACAGTTGATAGACAGTTGCGATAGCCAATCAGATCACAAGTTGTTGTCAGTAAGGCCTTCTAGCTGGCCTCACGTTCAACGTGACATTTACGCGTCCTGTGATTGGATACTCATCGGAACCGTTAGCGGATGAATTTGAGAACACAGAGTTGAGAGACAGTTGCGATAGCCAATCAGTTCACAAGTTGTTGACAGTAGCCTATTTAGGTAGCCTGATGTTAACGAGACTGTGATCGGATACTCAGTTGTCACTCCAAAATGAGTATCCATTCACAAGTTTCAATTTAGCAGGAAGCGGGAAGTGTTGCGGCGTAGGCAGAACGGGATAGCAGAGAAGGATAACAAAACGTTGATTAGGTGGCAGATATACACTACCGTTCAAAAGTTTGGGGTCACATTGAAATGTCCTTATTTTTGAAGGAAAAGCACTGTACTTTTCAATGAAGATAACTTTAAACTAGTCTTAACTTTAAAGAAATACACTCTATACATTGCTAATGTGGTAAATGACTATTGTAGCTGCAAATGTCTGGTTTTTGGTGCAATATCTACATAGGTGTTTGAAGGCCCATTTCCAGAAACTATCACTCCAGTGTTCTAATGGTACAATGTGTTTGCTCATTGGCTCAGAAGGCTAATTGATGATTAGGAAACCCTTGTGCAATCATGTTCACACATCTGAAAAGAGTTTAGCTCGTTACAGAAGCTACAAAACTGACCTTCCTTTGAGCAGATTGAGTTTCTGGAGCATCACATTTGTGGGGTCAATTAAACGCTCAAAATGGCCAGAAAAAGAGAACTTTCATCTGAAACTCGACAGTCTATTCTTGTTCTTAGAAATGAAGGCTATTCCACAAAATTGTTTGGGTGACCCCAAAACTTTTGAACGGTAGTGTATATTTGCAAGGCCATTTTGAAGAAGGATATTTAAAGAGAAACTACATCTTGTGAGACGATGTCGGCCAACCCCGGAAGCTAGCTCAGCTGTTCTGGTGACGAAATGCTTGCCATTTCCACTTGAATAAGCCGACGACTTACTGCGTCAAATAGGTCCTACTAATTGTGAGTTCAAATATTATTTTTGTCACTTTTAATGTTTTTTGCAATTTTAATTTTGACAGTACCACATAGGATATGTTTTAATTGTTGATGCGTTTTAACTGGTTTTTAAATGCGCCAGAAAATGACACGCTTTGTACACTGTTGATGTGATTTCAATGCCCAGTAGGGCGTAAATGTGTTCCTGTATAGTATTTCTCTAGCAATGGTCATGTGGTGAAATCAATTATGGTATTTTGAGAGGTAATCTTTGAAGTCGGACATCACTGAAGGCCTAGGTAGGAAACGCACGGCCCGCCACTGGATTTGATAAAAATGTGCATGACAGCCAGTGAGTGTGCTTTTGTGTGGACAGAGATCGTATTGAAACAGCACTTGTATCCGTCACACTTTCTAACAGTAACCCTTTATTTTTTCCAGATATATAGATACTATAGCTAGCAAGCAAAACAAAAAATGACCTTCGGACATTCTTTGACTTCCTTTTAACACCAAAGCTTGTTGACTGTCTTAAAGCAGAAAATTAACCATTTTTGAAAAAAACAATAGGGAGTTGCACCTCCTTTGTTATGTTTGAGGAGGTTTACAATTTAGCACGCTGTATACAGACGAACCGCAGCTTCCAGCTGCCTGCAGTCTTAAGGCAATGTGTCTAAATTTAGCGTTAACGATAAACTCTTAAGTTTTAAGACATAGGCTAATGCGTACGGCTGTTAAAACCAGTGGGATAGTTTTGCGGAGATTAAAGGACGTATCAAAGTCTGGTGCAAAGCTCCATCGAGAGCAGTGCGCTTGTTTGCTCGGCATCTGCCTTGAAAAAAAGAAAAAGAGCTTTGGCTGTAACTCAAGTTGCTCCTTTGCACTGTGAAAGTAAACGACAGCTGCTGCTGACTTGTTCATGTTTGTTAACATTTGTCTTTGTTTACCGGTCAATAATGCACAAATCTTAATGACACTTAACTTACTCAGCATCTGTCATGCATTATCCCTACTTTCTGTGGCTCACATGAACACAATACATTTCTTCTGAGTTGTAAACAAGCAAAGAAAAAAAATCCTTCACTTTATTAAAGGTGTTATATGATTGCTGGGGGTGGGGGGCTTAAGTGACAGGTAAATTGCAGGTTAAGTGGAGAACATCGTCTTTTAACAGGAGACTCCAAGCTCGTCTAAATCCTCTTTAGTCTCTAATCTGAATACAAAAGAAAAGGGCGGCGGATTAAATCTGACCCCTCAATGTTCTGTTTGTTCTAGGCTCCACGTGAGGGGCCTGCTGGAGCCGACAGCAACGACAATGGAGGAGAACCAGGATCTTCTCTTTTTACTTCTAGGCAAGGAAACACGTTTTATCCAAGATGAGAATGAGGCCTGCTGCAGCAAAGTGGAGAATGTGGAGTATGATTGGGTGAGATAACTAGTATGTGTGTAAAATGATATATTTTTAATATCCTCTAAACAGTATTAACTCGGTACAGCTGGACCAGATACCAAAAATAGTACCCGTTTTTGCCAGTAGAAATGGAATAAACAATTGAAATGCCAAAAGAAACAGCATAAATCACAAAACAACAATACATTTATTAATCATTATTTTGTGGTTCATAACATTTTGCAACTATTAAAGGAAAAAATGTATGAACTTATTTACCTTTTAATTCTCAATTTTTATCATTATTAGTACTTTTTATTTTATTCTTTATTCATTAAAATGTATCTTTTATTATAGCTGCATATAAGGGGCTAACTCGTTTTGCTAATATAGTATTGTCAACTTTCACAAACGACAACAGGCACCATTGGTCTAGTTACAGAGCATTAAAAAGGTCACAGAGTGACTTCCTGTTCAGTCCAAATTAGGCTTCAAAATAAAAGTATGGCATAATCTACCAAAGCAACTAAGAAAATAAACCAATGTATTTATGTTTTTCTAAGGATGTCAAATTTATAATAGTTAACACATGTGATTAATTACAAAAAATATATCCCATTAATCATGTAATTATGTAGATTATTCAGCTACTTTATTTTGACCGCACATGCTCCTTTTACCTTAACCGCAGATGGTTACCTGAGAGGCGGCATGGGTTGTTATATGGTCAGTGATCAGGTCAATGCATGTGTTATGAGTGAGGAGACTGCAACTGGTGTGTTATATGACAAATTCCACTTCAAAACAGACCCTGATGGGACTTAAGATAATACTGTTAACAAGTGTAAATAGATGAATAGCAAATACATTACATATATTTAGTAAAACATTTTGAAAAAATGTTTGTATGACATTCTGACTAAAAAATTGCATGTTTTAAAATATTTTTTTAAGTTAACTTATAAGGCACCTATTGTGCAAAATCAACTTTCATTACCTATTGGTACCTGCTTTTGTGTATTTGGGATCCCCATAAATCCATTAATCAAACCGTGGAAGCATTGTAGAGATATTTATAGAATAATCATGCCTTCCCTCATACTTCCGGAGGAACTCGGATGAATTTACAGAGTCATCTATTGTCAAGACGGAGAGTGTATTAATTATTGGTGATTTCAATCTCCATGTTGATAACTTCCTTTGTCCTTTGGTAGCCGAGCTGGTATCTCTTATGGACTCTTCATTTCGTACAGCATGTGTCGGGTCCTACTCACATAAAAGGTCACACTTTAGATTTGGTCTTTTCTTTTGGAGTAAAAATTGACCAACTAAGTATTGAAGATCTTCAAATATGCGATTACTACTGTATTGTTTTTAATCTGTCGCTCACACTGACACGGACTACTGCCAAAGTGAAGAAACAGACACGCTTTCTCAATAAATCTGCAATCTGGGTTTTCTGCCTGTCATGATGTTGACACATTTGTGGCAATCTTAAAGGCCTACTGAAATGAATTTTTTTAATTTAAACGGGGATAGCAGATCCATTCTATGTGTCATACTTGATCATTTCGCGATATTGCCATATTTTTGCTGAAAGGATTTAGTATAGAACTACGACGATAAAGTTCGCAACTTTTGGTCTCTTGATAAAAAAAAGCCTTGCCCCTACCGGAAGTAGTGTGACGACACCGGAGGAAGGACTGCTCATATTTTCCTATTGTTTACACCAGCAGCGAGAGAGATTCGGACCGAGAAAGCGACGATTACCCCATTAATTTGAGCGAGGATGAAATATTTGTGGATGAGGTACGTTGGAGTGAAGGACTAGAATGCAGTGCAAGACATATCTTTTTACGCTCTGACCGTAACTTAGGTACAAGCTGGCTCATTGCATTCCACACTCTCTCCTTTTTCTATTGTGGATCACGGATTTGTATTTTAAACCACCTCGGATACTATATCCTCTTGAAAATGAGAGTAAGAGAACGCGAAATGGACATTCACAGTGACTTTTATCTCCACGACAATACATCGGCGAAGCTTTTTAGCTACTGAGCTAACGTGATAGCATCGGGCTCAAATGCAGATAGAAATAAACCACTGACTGGAAGGATAGACAGAAGATCAACAATACTGTTAGACCGTGGACATGTAAATACACGGTTAATAATTTCCAGCTTGGCGAAGCTTAAAAATGCTGTTGCTAACGACGCCATTGAAGCTAACTTAGCTACGGAGCTAACGTGATAGCATTGGGCTCAAATGCAGATAGAAACAAAATACATAAACCCCTGACTGGAAGGATAGACAGAAAATCAACAATACTATTAAACCATGAACATGTAAATACACGGTTAATGCTTTCCAGCTTGGCGAAGCTTAAAAATGCTGTTGCTAACGACGCCATTGAAGCTAACTTAGCAACGGGACCTCACAGAGCTATGATAAAAACATTAGCGCTCCACCTACGCCAGCCAGCCCTCATCTGCTCATCAACACCCGTGCTCACCTGCGTTCCAGCGATCGACGGAAGGACGAAGGACTTCACCACGGTCATCCGTGCGGTAGGTGGCTAGCGTCGGCTAGCGCGTCTGCTATCCGAGTAAAAGTCTTCCTGGTTGTGTTGCTGTAGTCCGCCGCTAATACACCGATCCCACCTACAACTTTCTTCTTTGCAGTCTTCATTGTTCATTAAACAAATTGCAAAAGATTCACCAACACAGATGTCCAGAATACTGTGGAATTATGAGATGAAAACAGAGCTATTTTGTATTGGATTCAATGGGGTACCGATACTTCCGTTTCACTGGTTACGTCACGCGCATACGTCATCATCCAAAGACATTTTCAACCGGAAGTTTAGCGGGAAATTTAAAATTGTACTTTTTAAGTTAACCCGGCCGTATTGGCATGTGTTGCAATGTTAAGATTGCATCATTGATATATAAACTATCAGACTGCGTGGTCGGTAGTAGTGGGTTTCAGTAGGCCTTTAAATCGCCATTGTCAGTAGCACCAGCAAAAAACACTCTAGTGTCTCATAAAAACTTTGTCTATGGATGAATGAAGCCATTTCCCGCTATAGTAGAAGCTGTTGGAAAGTGTAACGTTTGTGGAAAGCAACAAAATTAGTGGTGCATAGACTGCATAGAGTTTTAGCTCTTGTTTTGCATAACAAGAAAAACCTAAAAAAAAGATATTTGAACTTCTTTGTGACTAAAGTGCAAGACTTCAGGGCCAGTATCAGTATTCCATTGGATAGCTTGTTCACTACATCAGCCCCTTTGTGCTCATAGTCATCCTTTACTCCTGTCAGCCTACAGGATGTTCAGGTTTTAGTGGGCAAGATGAAACCCACATCGAGCCCTGTGGACATTGTTCCTGTTCCTCTGCTCTGAAAGGTTTTTGATGTTGCCGGTCCTTGGGTGGTAAAATTGATAAACCTTTCACTTCAGTCTGGCTCGATCCCCAGCTTTTTTAAACATACTTTTGTGAATACCATTCTTAAAAAGCCTCATCTTGATCCGGTGAAGCCTATAAATTATCGACCCATATCAAACTTGGCTTCATGTCAAAAATTATGGAAAAAAGTGTGAGCTAAGCAGCTAACCTCATTTTTGGAACAAACATCTGGCTTTAGGTCGATCCACTTATACCGAAACTGCTGTTTTGAAAGTTTCTAGTGATGTGATGATGGCCGCTGACTCTGGTCGCTGCACAGTTTGGGTTTTACTCGATTTGACGCTGCCTTTTTATACTGTGGATCACAGTATATTGATTAATCGACTCAAATCTGAGATGGGGTTTTCTGGTGGTGTTCTTCAGTTGTGTACTTTTTATATAAATGGAAGAACTTTTTAAATTATGTAATGTGGAGTTGACCAGGCCTTTGTTCTGGCGCCTGTTTTTTGGTCGGTTGATCCTGATAAAAAGATTCCCCTGATCTCCTTTGGTACTCTAGGTGTATCTGTTAACACCAGCCTCAAAAACCTTGGGGTTGTGTTTGATCAGTCAATGTCTTTGGAGGGTCACTGACCAATAACTGTTTTTAACCACCTGAGAAATATCCTTAAAGTGAAAAATTTGATGTCAAAATCGGATGTCGGATCTCGTCTCGTATTGACTTTTGTACTATAATTCTGTTTTTCCTTGTTTCAACAAATCAACTCTAAGGAGACTTCAGACAGTATAGAATGCGGCTTCCTAACATTTGACCGATGCACCCAAAACAGCACACATTACCCCCATTCTATCCAGTCTTCATTGGCTTCCAGTCAAATTTTGCATAGAGTTTAAGATTTTAGACCTGACTTTCCGTGTGTCGCATGGTAGGGCCCCTAAGTATATCGCTGATTTGTTGTACCCCTACACTTTTGGGCACAGCCATTGGTCTTCAGGCCAGTTTCTCCTAAAGTTCCCAAAAACCCATTTTAAAACCCGGGGAGATCTACCAGGCTTTAGCCTCCAGACTATGAAGTGACATGCAGCATTCCATCCATGAGCTTGACTGTGTTGACTCTTTTGAAAAACATTTTAAGACTTTGTTTTAAAAAAAAAAGAAGCTTTAAGTAAAGACTGAATTTTTTTTTTTTCAATTATCCACTTTTTTAAAATCCTTCTTATGATGTTGCCCCTGTTTTAATTGTGTGAATGCTCCAAAGCATTCACACATATGGTTTTCTACAACAAAATGAATCTATTTATTATTCAACTTCAACTTCTTCTCCTCCGGATTTTGGCGCACTCTACCTTCCACATTTTTTCACCCGATTCAAACCGTTCCAACTTCAAACTGTTCAGCCTATTTGGGAATCGCGGGCTTTTCCTTGACAAATTCCAAAAATTCCCAGATTTCCCAGAATTCCAGGTTTTCTGGGACATTTTTCCCATTTAAAATGAATTGGCCATTTTTCAAACTTTCACCATTTCCACGGTTTTCAACCTATTCAAACCATTCCACCTTCAACACATTCCACCATTCTGGAAATTTAAACTATAATTTTTCCAAGTTAAAAAAATTCCATGATTTTCCAGAATTCCTGCTTTTCCAAAGCCCTATTTCCACCCTTTTTTCTGGCGACTACACCTTCCACATTTTTCAACGTATTTCCACCGTTCCACCGTCAAAACTTTTCTGTTAATCAGGACAAAAAACAAAGTTGTTTTTTTGAACTGGAAAAATTCCCGGTTTTCCCAAAATTCCAGGAATTCCCTAACACCATTTCTCAATTCAACATGTTACTACTTCAACAGTTCTCGACTGTTTTGAAAAATTTAAACACCAACTATTTCAACTCATTCAGACCATTCAAGTTTTTAACCGTTTCCAAAAAAAAATATTTTCCCGAAATTACCACATTTTTTTGGAAATTCCCATTGAAATCAATGGGACATTCTTCAAAGTTCCACAATGCCCACATTTTTTATCTGATTCAAACTGTTCCAACTTCAAAATATTCAGCCTGTTTGGAAACTATGTGCTCTACTTCAACAATTCTAAAAAAATATATTCACCAATGTTTTGTGAAAAGCGCTGAATAAATAAAATGTATTTACTTGTTGTGGGGCAGACTGGCTCATCGTACATGCACATGCATCCTCCGATGTTGCCATTTCTGATACAAAGTAACGTTTAGTAAAAAATACCGCTCACGTAAAAAATACCGCTCACTTAACGGCGCATCCTGAAGAGATGGTTAGAAAGCGGCTTGAAGATGGTCTGTAAAGCATAATCTAGGTACAATTTGGACCAATGAACCACCGTTAGATGTAGACTACAAAGAAGTGTTTTAAATGTAGAAAAATAACCCATAATAGGTTCCCTTTAAATTATGGAAGCAAGTAATTTATTGTGATTATTCATTACTAATCACAATTCAAAAATGTGAATAAATTGATTAAAAAAAATAGTCATTCGACTAGTTTTTTCTATAGTTAATCGCCGAAAGAAAGATTTGTGCACGTATATTTATAACAAAACTACAACAGCAGCACTATGATGATAAAACAACATGCAAAAACAGATGAATGTAAAAAAAAAAAAAAAAATAGTATATCGATGGAAAGTATGTTAACTACCCAAGGTCCAAAATCCCTGATTATCACCCATTTGTCTTGTTTCTCTGGAAAAAGTCACAAATAAATGGCTGGTTTTGGTTTCAGTTATCCTGACAACCGCCCATGTCGACACTAGACTTAAACAGATTCCACTGTATACCCTCTTTCTTACACGTCACCTGATTTCAAAACATTTTCAGCAACTTTGCGTTTTGGTTGAAACGCAAACCACACATATTACCAATATATCGTTTAAGAACAATTCTTGGAACTGTTCGTGGAAATGGTACTATTGATCGACTGCTCTGTACGAAGTACAAAATACACAATAAACACTGAGGTATCTGGTGGGGGATACTAGATTCTCTGTCATATACAGTAGTTTTAAGAAGGGCTGTTTATTTAATTGTAGATGAAACGCCACAAGGCAGCACATCAACAACAACAAATCCGTCCTTATTTAGCTGTGACGGTGGTTCTAAAGAGGAAAAGGTGGGGGTGTGGGGTGGTGGGTGAGGCAGGCGGTTCGGGCTGGCTGTGAGAGAAAGGCGCTTTGGGTTGTCAACGTTTTAGAAGCTTAGAGTCAAACGTATCCGGGCTCAGGAGAGAGGAGTCTGGGTGTTAGGCAGCCAGACTGACTCCTGATAGAAGGAGTTTGCGGCTCAAGTCGAGAGAAATCGTCTTGGCTGCGGGATGAGGCGGCGACTAATTGATTCTGTGAAGTTTCCTGTCGCACAGCCCGATTACAGGTGTGACCGGATTAAAAAATAAAAAAGGAGAGGAGAGGGGGGAAAAAACAAGGGATCTGGAGGAGGGAAATGGTGCAAAAAATCAAAGAGAAAAGAAGATGAGGGCTGCCATAGACGGATCAGCATCACTTCTACTCATTGATGTGCTTATTTCTGTCTTGTTTGCGTGTGTTTGATCTCATAGCTCGGCGGCAATCCTCAGGTAACATTACGTTAAAATGGATCGTACAAAATAAAAAAATTAAAAAGATTGTACCAAGACAAACTGTACCCTATTCCAAAGGATCGCTACCTGGAAATAATATTTTTTTTAAATGGTAAAAAAGACTCATTTGAGCTATGAGCACGTACAATAGACAAAATATTTGAATCAAGTAAAAGTGCAGCCAAACCTGTCAACAGTATATTTCATCAACACAGTTTTAATACCGGTGAGGAATTTCCGAATGCAAAGTCTATGAGTGATAATCATTGTATGTGAGCGAGATGCGTGACATCCCCCGGCTTCATTTCATAAGCAGGGTTCCCCTAAAAACAAGCCACGTGTTACTTTTAAATACTTTGATTACTGCGCTACCTCTCCGAAAATAACACTCATTCATTTTGTGCTTAGCCATGACTAAAAGAAAACAGACATGATTTTTACTGTACGTTCTACGTAGCTGCACCGCAGCTTGCTTAAGCAAATGCTTAACAGGCAACAGCTAACTAATCTGTTGCGTGTCCTAAAGTCTGGAACGATCTCCCTCTCCATGTGACCCGGGCCCCTTCTTTGGCTATTTTTAAGACCCTTCTTAAAACCCATTTTTATTCACTGGCTTTTAACCCAGCATAAGACTTTGAACTGTTTTTAACTGCTTTTTATCTAACAAATAGATTTTAGGGTAATTTGTATTAGCTTTTTCAATTTGTATTTTACTTCTGTTTTAAATGTTATTTTTTAGTCCGTCCTTTGCCTGTATTTCTTTGTGGTGTACAGCCCTTTGTTCTTCAACTGTGGTTGTTTTTAAAGGACTTTATAAATAAAGTTGGTATGGTATGGTAAATGATATACGTAAAACGGAATAAAACATGCTTTGATTCAAACTTTCCAGTATGACTATGCCGTGAACACTCCAAAAGTACCAGCTGATGGCGTTAAAAGGGTTGTTTGTCGTTTTGTATGGCTACTATATTCCAGGAATTCACCCCCTGTTTCTTAACTCACTAACCAAGTTCCTTAGCTTTGCTTTCACGCTGGAAATGAGGCAAATCCCACAAAATATTTTTTTTCTTGAAGCGATCATGACAACCATTGTGGCAGTTATTCACTACATTTCCATTCACTAAATTAGTCTGATTTCTCAAATAGTTCATTTTTTTGTATTTTCACGCCTATGTGTGAAGTCCAAGTGTCCACAAACCACGTTAAACCCAGATTCCGATCTAACAACGGTCTTAACTCATTCTCCTTCTATGCCACATCAATATGGAAGGCACTCCCAACAGGTGTAAAAGAAAGTGCATCTCTATCCTCCTTCAAAACCACACTAAAACAACACCTCCAGGCAACTTCAACCCTTGACTAACACCCTCTCCCCTCCACATCCCACCTCCCCGGATTGTAAATAACCAAATGTAAATAATCAAATGTATTTCTAATGTATATACTTGTTCTTATGCTATCTGAACTCACTATGTTCTCTGCTCGCTGTACATATCCTACCAAGTCAGACCTACAATGTTTCAATGTCCATTTTTCTGATGATGCAATTGTTGATGACTGAAGTGCTGATATCAACCAAACCCTCCTCATCCCACCCCCCGGATTGTAAATAATGTAAATAATTAAATGTATATACTCTGATGATTAACTTGTGTGATGACTGTATTATGATGATAGTATATATTTGTACCATGAATTGATTTACGTGGACCCCGACTTAAACAAGTTGAAAAACGTATTCGGGTGTTACCATTTAGTGGTCAATTGTACGGAATATGTACTGTACTGTGCAATCTACTAATAAAAGTCTCAATCAATCAATTAATCAACCATGCGACGATTAGTCATACACCATGTGCCTCCCGTGCACTGGGGGGCGCTTATTTCCTTTTAGCATAAATGAATTGCTTTTCCGGTTGACCTATGACGTCACACTAGGCATTGCGGATCCTTACAACATGTTTGAACTGATGTCTGCTGCAATATTGGCGCAGATTACAAATATTACGTCTCTAATGCCTATGCTGATGTTAAATAGCAGACAGCATCAAGAAATGATCTTGGATTGCGCTACGAACATGACGCTACTACCAAGAATGTATCAGGGGGTGGATGCAGGTCTGATGCAAAGGAAGACTTTTTTTAAGGAATTTTCGGACGAAAATCATGGAAAACAAAACGTTTGAATGTCTCAAAGTTTAGTGATAAGGCTCTGTGGATTCATGGAAGGAATTTTAAATCCGAAGGAAAGACGGTTCGTGCCCCGAATTATACTGTTCCAGAGAAAGGTTGCTATTGTTCTGGACTATCTTGCCAATTGTGCAGAAACTTAATCAGTTTGGAGTGCTCAAATGCAGTGTGAAGAGGTTTGTGTACGCTTTATTATTTGCCTCAAATAAACCTGCTTCAATCTATTTCATCTCATTCGTATTTCGTTTGGGAGTCCAAATTAAGCCGGCATTTTACATTTCCTTAGCCACCGTTTCTTTTTTTCTACCATCGGTGCATTTAAAATGTTCTGTTCTTTTCATTTGTGAAGAAAATAAACAGTCTCCTCTTCATTACAATTGTTGCTGTTTTTATCAAATGGTATCTGCTTCCGGGTTGTATCATGCGCGTTGAGACTGGCGCGTGCGCGATACGAAGAGTCCTCTCCGGCCGCACACACCCCCTCGAGAGATCTGGTTTCCAAGTGCATAATCCAGGTGTGTTAGTCCGACTTTTCAAAAACCAAACAGTCGTATTAAGGTGTTTCCATGGGCTGTAGGGGGCTTATTTAGAGCCAAACTATTTGAGGAATCTGACTAATTGAGTGCATGGACACAACACATTTGGAACTTGTTAAACAAAAAAACAACTTTATGAAAGAGTCTTGTTAGACACAATGTAAAGATGCTATCCAGATGCATTGCGTTTCCACATCACACTTTCAAGCACTATATGTAATCCTTTTCCGGTTGAGCTATGACGTCAATTATATATTACAAGAACTGCTGTATTAATCATTCACTGATGCCCGATTGTAGCTGAGATAGGCTCCAGCACCCCCCGCGACCCCGAAGGAAATAAGCGGTAGAAAATGGATGGATGGATGATGTAATTGTGTTACAAAGAGAAGACAGTAAATTAACATACGTATTTGTAAACGCTCTGAAGTGGGAAAAAGTAGGATTAAATAAGCTTTGCTTCTTCCTACTACTTTTTGGATATGATGTAAAGAGAAATTATATGAAATTATGTGTGATGTATTATACTGTAAGTGTGTTCATGTTCGAAATAAACTAAACTCAATCAATCAATCACCATCTTTCAGTGCAGAGTGCAATTCTATGAGCCAACCCATGTTACGCAAAAACACGTTACGCATAAAAGCCTACTACCATGTCAATATACAAAGTAGAAAATCATCAAATGTAATGCATTACATTGTGCCAAACAAATACCACCCCATAAGTGTTTGATGCACATACAGTACCAGAAACTGCATTAGCCATGCTAATGTTGGAACCCCCTTTCCTGAACATATTGAGAATGAAATAGGCACTGACACTACCCATATCCACATAGGTTTTATTTGTCAAAAATATACTTTTCCCTGTCAGTTGGATGACACATCGACATACATACAGGCAAACAGGCATATATTTCTCCCATTAGCCTAAATGTCGATGTGTCATTGACCGGGCTAGCATGCTAAGCATTCGTTGCACGAACATACTAGCTTTGTTAGAAAAGATCATAGACTGTATTGGACAATATAGTTTACATACGAAATGTCCATTTCCATTTATTACAAGTAATAAGAAAACGTAAATGCCTGACTTACCTATCAAGGAGGAAATTAGCAAGTTTGGCGTCAGATGAAAAAATCTTGTCCGCCTTCAATCATCTCCATCTTTCAAAGGCATCCCCGATACAAATCCTCAATTTGTTTCTGGCTTTGTCATGAATAAGTATAGAATCATAACAACGTGTTTTAGATTTATTAAGGTCTGACATGTTTAGTAACTTTACCAGTGGCAGTAGCCAGACGAAGGTGGCGGTGCGTAACTGGCAACCTGGATGTGACACACTCACAGACTTTCTAATTGGTCAAA
The DNA here is from genome assembly GCF_033978785.1 of Entelurus aequoreus. Taxonomy (NCBI): domain Eukaryota; kingdom Metazoa; phylum Chordata; class Actinopteri; order Syngnathiformes; family Syngnathidae; genus Entelurus; species Entelurus aequoreus. The sequence goes on from NC_084757.1 coordinate 26,445,981, forward strand.
CAGTGAAGGGCGGGGTATCGAAATGAAAACAATAACATGATTTCGGGGCTGTAAATCTAATTTTGAAATGGGCATATCCCGGCTGAACTACTGTTATCAGTTATAGAGGTATTCGAAAATAACATAATTTATTAATACCTTTTGACATATCAGGGCCATTTAATGATAACTTGACATGAAATTATCGCAAATGGCAATTTTAACTTTAATGACGTATTTTCTAATTGACAGATTAAAATGAAAGAAAAAAAAAAATCTCATCTTTACAAAAGCCCAGGCTATTATCATGTGGATATCGGTATTGTATGTATGCTAGCATCTCTTCGAATAATTTTGAACATAACCTTTAGGGGACAGTACAATCTTTTTTGTTTACGACACCATGGCTTGATTTCAAAACCTGTGTCACAGATAGAATTTGAGATAAAATCACACTGCATAGCAAGTCTTGCCAAATCTCGGCCTACTGTGAGTGCAAAGAGCACATCATGGTGAAGAAGCACTATGTGACATGAAGAACTACTGTATAGAACTGTGTATGGTACCATGTTAGTATTGTTGTGCTGCTACTTATCCAATTCTGCATGACAGATAAAATTGTCTGTGTTTCGAAAATCTAATCATCACTCTTTTCATTTGTGCTGCCGACCAGATTTCAGACACATTCAAAAATTCATCCTAAAATTATCCAACTGCCAATAGCTTCCCAAGGGATGGCCAAAACTTAAAATTGACCCTGATTTGAAAGTAAGTGAACTGACTTGGGCAAAGTATACGCCAAGCTTAGAGGAACACATTGTGTTGACACACACTTACCAGAATCATTCACTTCTTGTTAACACATCTAACGGCCCGAGGCGTGAACGTCTCGCCGGCCCATAACCTCCCTGAACAAGATGGAGCACAGAGGCAAGCGGGAGCCATAAGCGAGGTGGCGCTGGAGGAAGCAGAAGGAGCGTTAGTACGCATATCTCCACCCTAAGCTGTCACGCATGCAGCTGTTATGGCTTGTTCAGCGACAAAGTCCAATGCGGGCGCCCTGGAGAGCCATTATTCCTGGACGATCGATCGGGGCCTAAGGCCAGCGCAACCCGGGCCCTTGGTCCCTGATCCTGTTCAGTAATAAGCGTACTCATGTCAAGGTGGTAATTATCATTGATCTGCAGCCCGGCACCGTGATTCATATGGGGCTACTGGACTTGAGGCACCTAATCAGCACCTCTAGTCGTCACGTGCAGGTTCTGATGGCGCTGCAGTGCCAGGCGTAGGAACAAAGGACCGGAACTATCGCTTGTTACCTGACCTGTGTTTACGTTTGCTAGTTTGCAGGATTACAAACAAACTACTCATCCCCACCCAAAACCTTTTTATTGGCTTTTGTTGAACTCAAAAACGTAACCCTAGAAAATGGTTGTCACTAGAATTTGAAAAAATTACCAATAGATTTTAATGTATTTTTTATATACTGTATGTATTAACTTGCTGCAGAATACAAGGCGGTGTGGTTAATCTTTAGGCACTTTACAATTCGGTCACGATTCAGTGGCTACGAATCAATTATAAAGATCCAGGTATTTTTTATATCTACAGTCCTGTTTTTCTACACCCTACTTAATGTATGATTTGATTTAAGACAAATAAATGTCACCAAAGGTTTGACATGGTTTTTGCATGCTGTCTTGGTTGTCGTACGGCCAAACATTGCGCATAACACACTTGTCCATTTGCCTTGGTATCTTTCCGTGTAATCAAGTTCCCAAACAAAGAATCCCAAACCTTAGTGACTCGGTCTCTGTGAAGACTAGATCATGATGAATTTAGACTTGACTGATATGCAGCTGAGATAGGCTCCAGCACCCCCCGCGACCCCAAAAGGGACAAGCGGTAGAAAATGGATGGATGGATGGATGACTCCCAGTTCTTCATGAAGGTAAATTACCACCTCCAAAGACATGCACCTGGGGATAGGTTGATTGGCAACACTAAATTGGCCCTAGTGTGTGAATATGAGTGTGAATGTTGTCTGTCTATCTGTGTTGGTCCTACGTTGAGGTGGAGACTTGTCCAGGGTGTACCCCGCCTTCCGGCCTAATGCAGCTGGGATAGGCTCCATCCACCCCCGCAATCCCAAGAGAGACAAGCAGTAGAAAATGGATGGATGGATAGATGATTTTGTGTTAGGATTTGAATATTCATTGGTTTAAAACTATGAATAAATACAAATACACAATGTGGACAAAAGACACTTTATAATCCTTTAATAAGGATCAATACAGGTTAGTACTTTACCCCTTATTTTGCTCTAATTTCCGCTTAATCATTTTTTCAAGCAATATATTGGGGAATAGTTGGGGGACAATCCTAGTACAGAAAGAAAGGTCAATGGAGGCATGTTTGGATGAGTTTGGTGCAGAAGAACACTGATCCGGTATGAAGTAGGACAGGGATGGCGGACACAAACTCTATTTTTTTTTCACTTCACGCAGTTACAAGATTCCAATTTTTTTTGTGAATTTCAATGACTCCGGTTTTGTCTTCATATTGTGATGTCTACATGCATCTGAAGGAGAGGGACAGACATGAGGTGGAACTACTAGAGAGAGAGGGTGTCAAAGCAGGCAATCCGTTTTCTTTTCGCGAGCGCCGGAGCGGGACCGATGTCACCTGCAGACCAAACCCCATTTCCTCTGATTAAGTCCTCTGAAATATTCCATTTGTCAGTGTCACGGCGGTGGCGGAGGCGACGGCCGTGTGGCTGTGGCGAGCAGCCAACCGTGTCTGTTGACTTGTGTCATTTTCCAATTTACATCAGACACTGACGACATCATCATCGTCGCCATCATTGTGTCCCTAATGTCCCCTGCTCAACCCTGTGCCTTAATGTCTTTGTTGTTCTACTGGATGTGCCCTTTTTGGTTACCTCCACCAAGGGACCTTTCTAAGACTTGGCTCTAATGGATGCCCTACTCCCAATCAGAATGCCAAGCACATGTTGACCACCTTTGGACTGTCTCTACTAAACAATGTGACTGAAAGACAAAAGCTTCAAATAATCATAATCAAGATTATTATGAACAATCAAAGGAAAAATGTAAATATGTGACAATTGTCAATATACACAAAAATGTCTTCTGTCAGTTAACAACATAGCTGAAAAAGTTATGAGCAGGTTTTGATGAAAGCTTTAGGCAAAGTCAGAAAGGGGATAAGTTAAGCTAAAGTTAAAGTTAAAGTACCAATGATTGTCACACACACATTAGGTGTGGTGAAATTTGTCCTCTGCATTTGACCCATCCCCTTGATCACCCCCTGGGAGGTGAGGGGAGCAGTGGGGAGCAGTGGGGAGCAGTGGGCAGCAGCGTAGCCGCGCCCGGGAATCATTTTTGGTGATTTAACCCCCAATTCCAACCCTTGATGCTGAGTGCCAAGCAGGGAAGTAATGGGTCCCATTTTTATAGTCTTTGGTATGACCCGGCCGGGGTTTGAACTCACAACCTACCGATCTCAGGGCGGACACTCTAACCGGAACAAGTGATTAGATTTTGGGGGATTTGAACCATATCTTACATTGAAGTTATGAGGCTGAACTTCTCTCTGTGTGTATGCTAGCGGCCCTGCCCCCACCCACAGAGACAAACAGAGCAAATGTCTGACAAAAGGGTTCATTCCGTTTATTTTTATTCTACTTTGACCGATGCAAAAGACTGAACCACTGTACCATGAATTGATTAACGTGGACCCCGACTTAAAAAAGTTAAAAAACTTATTTGGGTGTTACCATTTAGTGGTCAATTGTACGGAATATGTACCGGTACTGTACTGTGCAATCTACTAATAAACGTTTCAATCAATCAATCAATCAATCAATCAACCCTCGTGCAGCTTGTTTGGAAGCGACAGACAAACAAAAACACACAAGGCCATTCAATTTCCTCAGCAACATAGCTCAAAAGTTATGGGCGGAACTAGATTCAACTTTCAGGAAATGTCAAAAATTGGTTTAAGAACAACAACAACATTTAGGATTTTTACAATTACGAGATAAAGTATGGTGAAGGTCCACGCTCTCCGGGTGCTTTTCTAGTTGTTGTTAAGACTATCATGTGAAAAAAAAAGAAGTATTGCTAACACTATCTTTGTAACAGTTTTAGATATTCAATAATAATAAACAAAAATGTCTCATTCATTTTAGGTGAGAGTCTTAAGAAAAATCTAAAAAACCTTTTTAAAAACGAGATTTGGGTTTCATCTGTTTGTTTCAGAGTAAAATGATTATATAAACAACTACTACAACAATATAAACAACTAAACTCAATTTCCATAAAAATAATTGATTCAAATGCAAATTAAAAAAAGGGTAATTTATGTATTATTTAACGTTTTCCTAGATCATTCAGTAAATAATGCATTAATTAATTGCCCCCGATGCCAATCTAGATTGTTCTACTTTGCTCATGGCCATCCCTTCTAGGGCTGTTTACACTACTAAGAGACAGATACACGCTGTGTCGTTTTGGCTGTTTGTTTACATGACAATAGTGTTTTGTAGCTTGTACAGTAGTTTTGGTGTAAATTCTAAAAACAAAAACTATGTGAATTAAGTGCGATCAGTATAGCCAATAGGGGTGTAAAAAAAAAGAAACGATTTTCGAATTAATCGTGATTCTTGTTTGTAACGATTCTTAATCGTTTAAAAAAAAAATCAAAAATCGATTTAAAAATAAATAAATCTGTCCTGTTTAGCCACTCAGGCAAATCATATTGTTGTTGTTGATGCCCATATCTGCTGTACAGATTCACTTTAGCAAAAATAAACGTTGGATACTTCTTTTGTTGCCCTATTTGTATTTGACTTTATTAAATGTTTGGTTAGCATTTTATTAAACAAAACCAGTTTTATTTTAAGTGATATAGAAATTTATCAGAGATGTTTATCTAATTTATGTAAAAATGTAGTTAACCACAGAACTGGCACCCAAAGCATTGATTTTGAATCGAGAATCGTTTTGAATCGCAAATCGATTCTGAATCGATTCGTTACCCTCAAAAATCGAATTGAATCTTGTGGTGCCCAAAGATTCACAGCCCTAATAGCCAACAACCAAAACAACAATGATGAAACACGGGGCTGTTGTAGCGTTTGTTCACTTTCACCAACAGTGGAGTCACATTGTTTAAATATGTCAAATTATTAGTTTGCATCTTTGCAGACAAAGGGTACATTATTTAAGAACCAGAAGGGCAAACATTCAGTGCACATAGTGACATCGCCAATTAGTGGCCTGGAATGTGCATTACAATGTTTTTATGTGTATATATTGTTTTGCCAGTTAATGTGAACAGTTGGGGGCTCTCACTCCCTCCAAACATGTTAAGAAGTTTGTCTCTTCAAGTTCAGTCCAAGCATATGAAGCGCCGAGCCTATTTAGGCCTCCGAAATGTCTTTTGGCGGAGCAGAGAGCGTCGGCACGGTTCAGGGAGGATGGAAATTTCAATCTCCGCTTCTATCATTTCTACTCATCATTGCAAACCATTCGCAGGCGTTTCTCTCCGATCCCGAGGGAGCGGCGCGGCTGAAAAGGAGGGCACGGCGCACTCCTTGCCCAACTTCAATAAGTCCGGGAGGGGGAAAAGGAGGGGTGGGTTGAACATTATTAGGGCTGTGTTATAAAGAGAGAGCTCCTGTGACAGGTAGCGGGCGGTCCGCCTTGATGACTCGACTCAATCACCTGTGACAGTTTTGATTTGATGTCACTCGCCGGGTCGCTCTATTTGTTTGAGCAGTTAAGAGGTAATTGTGTGACACATATACAAGCGGGAAGACGTGCTTTGGCGGCGCACCCGCTGAACCGAGGGGACGAGACGAGGCGGCGCGGCCATAATAAATGAGGGCTATTTCCCCCCAGCGTTCACAGAGTGTGTCTATGTGTGTGTCGCTGATGGGGGTGTGGGAGGAATGGGGGCTGGGAGCTACTCTACCCTGAGGGAATTCAACTGTGAGATGCACATGGAGGTCGCCTGCACCCACACTTATCATCACCTTCTCCGCTATCAACACAATAGTTTTTTTTTCTACACTCAAAGATGAAGTGAACGAGTCACTCGGATGAACTTGGGAAGCTCAGAAAAAGTGATGCGGTACTTTTTGTGTTGGTACAGTGATCATCAATATGTTTAACCTAAAAGAGCTTGTAGGAAAAACATTATTTAAATAAATAATAATCAAAGTCGACTTCTTCAAAATATAATTAGAAAGTCATAATAATTTAGTAGGATTCCATGCAATACACAAATAGTAGAAAACTGAAATAATTTAAGTATTTTTCGTAATAATAATTGTATGTGAATGTACTTGACCTCATTGTCTAAAAAATAAAGCAAATCTAAATTTGTTCTCGCAAAACAAAACAAAAAGAACATGTTGGCCATATTTGTGGAGGTTCTACTATATTACTTTCATTAGATATTTTGTAAATTTATTTTATTTTTGATTAAGTAATTTATTGGAAATATGCCACGATTGCTTGAAGGGGAACAGTACATTTTTTGCCTATCGTTCACAATCCCTATGTGAGACAAGAACATACATGTCATTCTTTTATTTTGCATTGTAACTTGTAATATACGGCAAGTACGAGGTGGCTAACAATGCAGCAAATGGGAGTTATTTTTTGCGCCCAAAAAGCGCTCTAAAAACATAGAAAAATACTCAATTGAGAGAGCACAGCCTGCCCTCGAAAAGGTTTCCGTCCGTGTGCTGCAACGTGACCGGCTGGCTGTGTCGCCTTGGAAACGCTCGAGATGAAAGTAGTGATCTTTGCTTTGCAGAGCGCAGACTTTCTTACCTCCGCCAAAGAGGTTATGTTTTGTCCTGGGTTTGTTTGTCTGTTTGTTAGCAACATAACTCTTTCTGTGTGGAGTTTGTATGTTCTCCTCGTGACTGCGTGGGTTCCTACCACCTCCGAAGACATGTACTTGGTGATAGGTTGATTGGCAACACTAAATTGGCCCTAGTGTGTGAATGTGAATGTTGTCTGTCTATCTGTGTTGGCCCTGTGATGAGGTGGCGACTTGTCCAGGGTGTACCGTGCCTTCCGCCCGAATGCAGCTGGGATAGGCTCCACCCACCCCGGCGACCCTGAGAGGGACAAGCGATAGAAAATGGATGGATAGATGGTCCGAAAACAGCAATTCTTCACGTTATGATGGATATAATAACGTGCAAGTTTGGGTGATTATCTGAAAGCATTTTTTTAACCTATATAAATACACAAAGTGCTGAAACTACTGCTGTTGTGATTTGTTACTTGCCTGAATTGCAACTATTCCAAAACGTCAAGTCAAATCTCACTAATGTGGAGGTGTGTTATTGAGTTGAGGAGTTGAAAATGACTTTCATCAAAAAGTTGTTCTGCCTAACGTTTGTCAAATTGATTGTCGAGTTGAAAATAACGCCAAGATTAGCTGCCATGTTGTTAGTAGCCTTGCTCACCCTTAACCAGGAAACAGAGTCCTGCTTGGTGAATTTCTTTATGGATCGTCAGAACATAATAATAGAACATGAGTACAAATACTGCACTAATACATTTAAGACGTATGTAGGACTTACACTACCGTTCAAAAGTTTGGGGTCACCCAAACAATTTTGTGGAATAGCCTTCATTTCTAAGAACAAGAATAGACTGTCGAGTTTCAGATAAAAGTTCTCTTTTTCTGGCCATTTTGAGCGTTTAATTGACCCCACAAATGTGATGCTCCAGAAACTCAATCTGCTCAAAGGAAGGTCAGTTTTGTAGCTTCTGTAACGAGCTAAACTGTTTTCAGATGTGTGAACATGATTGCACAAGGGTTTTCTAATCATCAATTAGCCTTCTGAGCCAATGAGCAAACACATTGCACCATTAGAACACTGGAGTGATAGTTGCTGGAAATGGGCCTCTATACACCTATGTAGATATTGCACCAAAAACCAGACATTTGCAGCTAGAATAGTCATTTACCACATTAGCAATGTATAGAGTGTATTTCTTTAAATTAAGACTAGTTTATAGTTATCTTCATTGAAAAGTACAGTGCTTTTCCTTCAAAAATAAGGACATTTCAATGTGACCCCAAACTTTTGAACGGTAGTGTAGATTCACATTTAAAAAGGCCACATTATGCAAAACCAACTTTTCTTACCTATTGGTACCTGCTAATGTGTATTTAGGATCAGCGTAAGTGGCGAAAATTTAAAATCAAACCGTGGATGCATTGTAGAGATATTTATAAAACAATATTGCCTTCCTTCATACTTCCTCCAAACGGTCCGTTTGGAATTTTGTTCAAGTGTGACGACAGCTGTTTATCCATATATGGTAGACATGTACTTATACATCCTTCTATGAGTCAGCCAATCTAAATTTTAATTAAAACCAGCTGTGCCGCGACATCATGTCAACGATGAAACCCAATGAAGGAAAATGCTGTTTGCTTTAACCAGCACAAGTCAGTGCACTAACTTTCAGCCTCATCTAAAGTAAAAAGGGCCTTACTTTTAACTTTTATGAGTCGTGGCAATGTGCCTTCATCTATGAAGAAGTCGCTCCGAGTGTGTGCAAAGATTACCCCTACTTCAAACCTTCACAAAAAGATGGATTTTCCGAAAAAAAAAAAAAAAAACTACTTTTATGGCGGGCTCGGTGACTGCTATGTATGGTAATGGGGGACACAATGAAGAGGTAAGTAATAACAGTAGGTTAAAAATGTGTGAATGATACGCAGCAATGTTAGCTTGAGTTGTTGTGTAGCTAGCTTAGCCTTCCACTGCGACACTGGCAAAACAAAAGAATGATTTTCCTAAAAACTACTTTTAATTGGATCAGTGCCTACGGTGTTTGGCAATGAACCAGTTAGTAATTAAATCTGTTATCATGTTCTCGTTGTTGCTCGTAGGTAGTTTACTGTAAGAGCCAGCTTGAGCCTATATTGTTTACAAGGGGTCAAAGCAGCAGCAGTTAAAGTATTTACATGATATAGAATAGAAAAGCATTTTACTGTCAATATACACAGATATGTACAGGATTTAGCATTGGAGAAATTCAGACTCTGTAGAAGTTTAACCTTAGTGTATAGTTAGACTTATTTTCCTTGTTTTAGTCCGCCCGCAGTCTCCTTATTGTGCCGACAATAAAACATGGTGATCCCGTTGATCTTGCTATATCATCTGGGATGTTGTGTTGTGGTGAGGCTCACTCAAAACAAATGGCTGGTGCCGGTCATCAATGTCCAAAGGGCACGATAAAAACAAAAAAGTGAAAAAACTACAAAACAAATGAGTGTTTTAAAAAAGGCTATATTATGATGTTGTTTCTTTTTTAAAAGGGGTCATATTAGAATTTTTTCTACATTTAGAACACTTCCTTGTGCTCTACATAAAATGTAATGGTGGTTCTTTTGTCAAAATGTTGCATAGAATATGTTTTACAGACAAACTTCAAACCGCTTTCTGACCATTTCTTCAGGATGCACTGTTTTGTAGGCAGTCTTATTAATGTGTCTTAACTGAGACTGCGGTTTCTCTCCGTCAACCATGTTGTAGCTTTTAGCGCTTCGATATCGAGTACACGCTACTTTGTATTAAAAATGGCATCAGCAGTGCATGTGGAAGTACGAGCCAAAAGACTGGACAAAAAGAAGGAATTTAGTTACTGTTTTTAGACCAAATTTAGCGCATTAGTTCACGCTCGTGCCTCACAAAAAGAAGGTCCTGAGTTCGATTGCCGGGCACGGGGTCTTTCTGTGTGGAGTTTGCATGTTCTCCCCGTGACTGTGTGGATTCTCTCCAAGTATTCCGGCTTCTTCCCAGCTCCAAAGACATGCACCTGGGGATAGGCTGCTTGGTAACACTAAATTGGCCCTCATGTGTGAATGTCAGTGTCAATCCTTGTCTGTCTGTCTATCAGTGTTGGGCCTGCGGTGAGGTGGCGACTTGTCCAGGGTGTACCCTGTCTTTCGCCCGAGTGCAGCTAGGATAGGTTCCAGCCCCCCCGCGACTCCGAGAGGGACAAGTGGTAGAAAATGGAAGGATGGATGAACTTTGGACTACGATGGCGAACTTGCGCAAAGCGCTTTGGGTAAACATTTACCATATATAGAGCTATCCACTGACATCAGATGTTGGAAAAACATCACAAAAACGGCTTGTATGGAGGAATTATAAAGGAAGGCAAGGTTTTTTTTTATACATATCTCCGCAATGCCTCCATGGTTTGATTTCACATTTTCGGGAATTATGCAGATCCACAAATACACAAAAACAGGTACCAAGAGGTAAGAAAAGTTGGTTTTGCATAATACACAACCGTTCAAAAGTTTGGGGTCACATTGAAATGTCCTTATTTTTGAAGGAAAAGCACTGTACTTTTCAATGAAGATAACTTTAAACTAGTCTTCACTTTAAAGAAATACACTCTATACATTGCTAATGTGGTAAATGACTATTCTAGCTGCAAATGTCTGGTTTTTGGTGCAATATCTACATAGGTGTATAGAGGCCCATTTCCAGCAACTATCACTCCAGTGTTCTAATGGTACAATGTGTTTGCTCATTGGCTCAGAAGGCTAATTGATGATTAGAAAACCCTTGTGCAATCATGTTCACACATCTGAAAACAGTTTAGCTCGTTACAGAAGCTACAAAACTGACCTTCCTTTGAGCAGATTGAGTTTCTGGAGCATCACATTTGTGGGGTCAATTAAATGCTCAAAATGGCCAGAAAAAGAGAACTTTCATCTGAAACTCGACAGTCTATTCTTGTTCTTAGAAATGAAGGCTATTCCACAAAATTGTTTGGGTGACCCCAAACTTTTGAACGGTAGTGTAGGTCCCCTTTAATTTAAGTCAAAAATATGTTGAATATGTGAAGCAACATATAGCTAAGGACGACAGTATATCGTTTTTTTTTCTTTCAATCAATTAATCTGTATTTTGCTAATTACATTATGAATTTGAATCTTTACTGTTTCCCAATTAATTCAAATAAAATATGACAATATCTTAACTATTTTTTAAAAGGTGGCTAACATGAGCATTTTCAGCACAACAATGCAGTCTCGCCATTTTCAGTGCTTCAATGTTGGGACTGGCAATTTTTGATACTTACATTGTCGCTCGAAAAAAGTCATGAGAGTTGACGCCAATATGGGGCAAACTTTTTCCACAATTTCCAACAAAATGTATCACTTTGCTACACACTTGTATGACGGCATGCCAGGCCACAAAACCTGAATTTGGTGGAACCTTCCTCCCTCCAGGGGAGGGAGGAAGGTTCCACCAAATTCACTTTTTCCGCCACTTTTTTCTACCCGTGGCACGCTGAGGTTATCGAGACAGCGGCTCAAGTCCTTTTAAAGTGTTTCTCTTTCTTCGCTGACACAGTAATAGGCCACAGCCGAGAATGAGCGACACAATTGGAGGGCGTCCTGTCGCTTTAAGAGGGGGACCCTTCTAATCTTTGCCTATCCACTCATGCCCTGGATTTATACATTTCCTGCAATCTCAATGTTGTCTTGATTTTTGAGAGAGAGAGAGAGAGAGAGAGAGAGAGAGAGAGAGAGAGAGAGAGAGAGAGAGAGAGAGAGAGAGAGAGAGAGAGAGAGAGAGTTTGTGTGCTTGTGAGAAAGTGGCAAGAGAGGTACTATGGGAGGTGTGTGTTGAGTGAAGGGGGGGGTTGTTTGTGCTGTCCTTTAGAAAAAGAGCTTACGGGTTGAGCAGAAGAAACGCGGGGAGCTAATGTGAAGATTTAGGACTTTCTCCGAGGCTTGGCCCCGTCTAAGCTCTGTTTGCTTGAGCCGTTTGTGGGGTCCTGCTCACACTAAACCCAGATTAATATTCCCCTCATATCCAAGCGGCCCAGACACCGGCACCCGGCCTCGCTGTCCTCCCCACACACACACACACACACACACACACACACACACACACACACACACACACACACACACACACACACACACACACACACACACACACACACACACACACACACACACACACACACACACACACACACACACACACACAAACACCCCCGTACCCCCACGCTCTTCGCTGCCTGCCTTCTCTGGCCGTGATCGTCTCCTTTCCCTAATCCAAGTCCGATGCCTCTCATCTTGCTCTTTATCTGCTCTAAGTAAGCACCTTTCTCATGGCTTCTTTCCATGTGGGGGGAGCAGCGGGAGGAGCATAAATATGTTTGTACACCCACCCATTCCTCCATGCTACCTCACTGTTTGCTGACCTCTTTAGTTAGAAAAAGAGTGAACACCACTTTGGTGTCAATGACAAAACCCTACATTTACCTAATTAAATACAAAACCCAAAACCAGTGAAGTTGGCACGTTGTGTAAATGGTAAATAAAAACAGAATACAATGATTTGCAAATGCTTTTCAACCTCTATTCAATTGAATAGACTGCAAAGACAAGATACTTAACGTTCGAACTGGTAAACTTTGTTATTTTTTGCAAATATTAGCTAATTTGGAATTTGATGCCTGCAACATGTTTCAAAAAAGCTGGCACAAGTGGCAAAAAAGACTGAGAAAGTTGAGGAATGCTCATCAAACACTTATTTGGTACATCCTACAGGTGAACAGGCTAATTGGGAACAGGTAGGTGCCATGATTGGGTATAAAAGCAGCTTCCATGAAATGCTCAGTCATTCACAAACAAGGATGGAGTGAGGGTCACCACTTTGTTAACAAATGTGTGAGCAAATTGTAAAACAGTTTAAGAAAAAAAAATTTCAACAAGCTATTGCAAGGAATTTAGGGATTTCACCATCATCAAAAGGTTCATAGAATCTGGAGAAGTCACTGCACGTACGCGGGAAACCAACATTGAATGCCTGTGACACCATGTAACACAGTGGTAAAAATGCCCCTGTGCCAACTTTTTTGCAGTGTTTTGCTGCCAATAAATTCTAAGGTAATGATTATTTGCAAAAAAAATTTACTTTCTCAGTTTAAACATTAAATATCTTGTCTTTGCAGTGTATTCAATTAAATATAAGTTCAAAAGGATTAGCAAATCATTGTATTCTGTTTTTATTTACAATTTACACAACATGCCAACTTCACTGGTTTTGTGTTTTGTATGGTGCATGCAATTTAGGGTTAGGGTTAGGGTACCTTTCAGATTTGGACTAATACAAGACTCATTCCCAGTGCCTGGTAATAGATACTGGTACTCAACAGTAACAATTTCTGTTAATTTTGAGTGTGTTCATGTGGTAAGTGTTTATTTGTTAATAAAATCTAAATGTATAATTTAATAGAGGTCGGGAGTTTTGTGAGCTGGGCGGAAGTCGAAGGCAGGGCCCTTGGTGGTCCAATCTTAGGCTACAGAAGCTAGCTCTTGGGACGTGGAACGCTGGAGGGGAAGTAGCTGAGGTGGTGCGCGAGGTGGAGAAGCTGCGGCTGGGTCTAATCGGTCTCACTTCGACGCACAGCACGGGCTCTGGAACGAGTCTTCTTCTTAGGGGCTGAATTCTTTTACACTCTAGCGTTGCCAGCAATGAAAGGCAACGGGCGAGGGTGGCAATACCTGTTGCCCCGCAGCTAAGAGCCTGTATGTTGGAGTTTAACCCGGTGGAGAAGAGGGTATCTTCCCTCTGCCTCCAGGTGAGGTAACGGGTCCTGACTGTTGTTTGTGCTTACGCAACAAACAGTAGTTCAGAGTACCCACCCTATTTTGGAATCCCTCGAGGGAGTACTGGAGAGTGCTCCCCCTGGTGATTCCTTTGGTCTACTGGGGGACTTCAACGCTTACATTGGCAACGACAGTGAAACCTGGAGAGGCGTGATTGGGAGGAACGGCCACCCGGATCTGAACCAGAGTGGTGTTTTGTTATTGGATTTTTGCGCTTGTCACAGATAGTCCACAACAAACACCACGTTCAAACGTAAGGATGTACATATGTCCACTTGGCACAAGGACACCCTAGGCTGCAGTTTGATGATTGACTTTGTGGTTGTGTCATCGGATCTGGGGTGTCATGTTTGAACACTCGGGTGAAGAGAGGGGCGGAGCTCTAATGATAGGGGAGGATGCCGTACAGACCTGTTTTAATTTCCTCTACCAGAAGAACTTCAAACATGTAACGAGGGAGGCGTTTGACATTGAGTAAGAGTGGACCATGTTCCACACCTCTATTGTCAAAACAGCCAATCAGAGTCGTCGGTGCCTGCCGTGACCGTAACCCCAGAACCAGCTGGTGGACACTAGCACTGAGGGATGCTGTCAAGCTGAAGAAGGAGTCCTATTGGGTCCTTTTGGCTCATTGCTCCAGAAGCAGCAGACAGGTACCGACAGGCCAAGTGGTGTGCGGTTGTGGCGGTCGCAGAGGTAAAAACATGGGGGGAGTTCAAAGAAGCCATGGAAACCGACTTCCGGACGGCTTCGAAGCGATTCTGGATCCCCAATCCGCCTCCTCAGGAGGGGGAAGCAGTGCACTGTCAACACTGTGTATGGTGGAGACGGTGTGTTGTGTTGCTGACCTCAACAGGGGATGTTGTGGATTGGTGTAAGTAATACTTCGAAGACCTCCTCAGTCCTATCTACATGTCTTTCAATAAGAAAGCAGTGCCTCGGGACTCTGTGGTGGACTCTACTATTTGTAAGGCTGAGGTTGCCGAGGTAGTTGAAGAGTTAAGAGGGGCAATGTGGTTTTCAACCTGGTCATGGAACTGTGGACCAACTCTATACTCTCAGGAAAAGATACTTGAGGGTGCATGGGAGTTTGCTCAACCAGTCCAAATGTGTTTTGTGGACTTGGAGACGGTATTAGACTGTGTCCCTCGGTAAGTCCTGTGGAGTACTCAGAAAGTATGGGGTATCGGACCGCCTGATTCTGATTCCTTTTTTTTCTACCATAAGGGCGGGTAGAGCTTATAAAAGATTACTACAACATTACAGAAAACTGTTCTGGTAAATAAATAAATAAATGATAAATGGGTTATAGTACAAGAGGTTAGTTCCAAAATATAAAGGAATTGTACATTTTGTGATAAAAGCATGAAATTTGGTACACTTATAGCCAAAGGCATTCTCAAAAGATTTGGATGGGGAGCCATCATGAATTTTCAACATGGCGCCCATGGCAGCCATTTTTCAAAATGTCCGCCAGCAACAACTGTTTTCTTATGAATGATGGATTTAATATGATATTTCAGACTTATTTACCATTCATACTACTTGGTAAATGTCTTTTGGATAGTGGAACATTTTCATTGAAAATTCAAAATGGCCGCCAACTGGTTAGATATGGATGATCTCTATGTTTAATTATACATGTATCCAGATTCCTCAGGGACTCTGCCTCCATCATTGCCCCGATCATCACGCACATAATAAACTTATCAATTACACAAGGCCAAGTACCAAAAGATTTTAAGATAGCAAGAGTAACTCCCCTCTTTAAAAAAGGAAGCAAATTGGAACCTGGCAACTACCGACCTGTTTCTATTCTCAGCTCCATTTCGAAAGTAATGGAGAAAATAGTTTATGAACAGGTCGATAGTTACCTTGCCACTAATAAACTCATGTACAAATTCCAATCCGGCTTCAGAACTAACCACTCCACTGACACATGTCTTCTCTATCTGACCGACCACATCAAACATGAGGTGGACGCGGGCAAATACTGCGGCATGGTCATGCTGGACCTTCAGAAGGCCTTTGACACCGTTAACCACGCTATACTGTTGGATAAGCTCAGAGCAATCGGATTTAACAAAACCTCATGGAGCTGGATGCAATCTTACTTGGAGGGGAGGGAGCAGGTGGTAGAGGTGAACGGCACCGTGTACCCCCCCCCCCCCCCCTCGGTGAGCTGTGGAGTCCCCCAAGGCAGTGTATTGGGACCTTTACTGTTCCTAATATACATAAATAACATGTCGTCGGCATGCGACTGTGAATTGTTTTTGTTTGCGGATGACTCTGCCCTGCTGGTATCCGGCAAGGACAAGTCACAGGTGGAGAAAATCCTCAGTGCTGAGCTGTGTAGAACTTGCACCTGGCTCGCTGACAACAAGCTATCCATACACTTGGGTAAAACAGAATCCATCCTGTTTGGGTCCCACATCAACCTTAAGAAAGTCAACGACTTCACCATAAAAGTGGGTGACATTGTTATCACCAGGAAAGATGAGGTCACCTACCTAGGTTCCATTCTAGAGGCTAACCTTTCCTGTGATAAAATGGCAACCAAGGTAATCAGAAAGGTTAACCAACGAACGAGATTTCTCTACAGAATCTCCTCTCTGCTCAACAAAAGCACCTTGAGGATTCTGGCGGGAACTCTCGTTCAACCCTTTTTCGATTACGCATGCACCTCCTGGTACCCTAGCACCTCCAAAACCCTCAAATCTAAACTCCAAACATCTCAGAACAAGCTAGTCAGGTTACTTCTAGACCTCCACCCCAGATCACACCTCACTCCTACCCACTTCTCTAAAGTGGGCTGGCTCAAGGTGGAGGACAGAGTTAAACAACTTGCACTGAGCCTAGTCTATAAAATCCACTGCACCTCCCTGATACCGAAGTACATGTCAAACTACTTCCTTAATGTAAATGACCGCCTTAACCACAACACCAGGGGGAGCTCCACTAACCATGTTAAACCCAGATTCCGAACTAATAAAGGTCTTAACTCATTCTCTTTCTATGCCACATCAATGTGGAATGCGCTCCCAACAGGTATAAAAGAAAGGGCATCTCTATCCTCCTTCAAAACCGCACTAAAAGTTCACCTCCGGGCAGCTACAACCCTAAACTAACACCCTCCTCGGATTGCTAATAATCAAATGTAAACAATCAAATGCAGATACTTTTTCTTATGCCTTCTGATCTCTCTCTCTCTCTCGCTCTCTTTCTCTCTCTCTCTCTATATGTCCACTACTTGCTGTCCATATCCTACCCCCCACCCCCTCCACACCCCTGATTGTAAATAATGTAAATAATTCAATGTGATTATCTTGTGTGATGACTGTATTATGATGATAGTATATATCTGTATCATGAATCAATTTAAGTGGACCCCGACTTAAACAAGTTGAAAAACTTATTCGGGTGTTACCATTTAGTGGTCAATTGTACGGAATATGTACTTCACTGTGCAACCTACTAATAAAAGTCTCAATCAATCAATCAATCAATCAATCTTGATGCAGAATTTGAATTGGGAACTTTGGAATTTTTAAGAATCTTCTTTCCATCTCAAAATACTCATTTTAGCAAGGGAAACCTAGGGTCTATCACAGGGAAGACTAGTCACACTCGCCTTCACAGACACAAAGGGCTGTGCACTGTAAGTGGGATTTTTTGCACTTACACTGCCCAACACAACCCTTTTTGCATTTGCATGAGACAAGTTCATAACTTGACTGGCCTGCATCTGGTAGGCATGTCCAGAAGGGTTCATAGTCCCCCTCAGGTGACTTTGACCAGCCCCATTCGCACGGTGAAGGTAGTTCTGGTGTTGACACCAGGACTGTACCCCACACGTGCCCTCCTTGGTATACAGTGCTCTTAACATGCTCTTCTAGGGCAGCCTTGGTAGGGGGGATTGTTTGCACATTGTGCCTCTTTGCAAATAACTTCCTCCTTGCCGTATTGATTTCTGTACGTGTGCTGGTTCGGTCAGACTAAGATAACAAACCTCTCAATTGTGGCCATTACCTCCTGTGGTATGTCATCTAGGGCTGAAGACACTTTCAACAGGGCATGTGTAAGTTCTGGAAGCACAGACCATACAGCCCATGCAGTCTTTTTCCCATGGCCAACAAAGCTTGACACAGTGTCACAACTCGTCAATGCATGGAACACTGGTAGTGCACATGCTTTCTCGGGCCCGAGCCCTGCTGCAATTTCATGGGCTGCCAAATATCGAAAATTCTTACCAGTACCAAAAGCCAACCAAAGCTCCTCCTCTGGTTGTAGAGTCTGAGCCACTGCCACAGCTATCACCACAACATCAGCATCAACTGTTTGAATCATAATTTTGTGGTGGCTGTTTCTTGCTGCATGGGCTACGTGCAATAACATGCGACTATCCGTTTCCTCATGCGTGCAAGGAGCAATCGATGTCCTATCTGGGAGAGGTGGCTTGCTAAGGACTTCCATGTCACTTGTGATGACAAGCTGTTTATCCTCCTGCACAAACCATCTGAGCAGAGCCTCTGAGAGAAAGGCAAACAACTCAGTCTTATTGCTGTCAACTCTAAGAAAGTTTTGCCTGTTCCTGGGAATGGCTGCATCACCTACCACACGTCTCTGAATTCCAGTGCCACGCTTTGCTCTCGTAGCAGCTTTCAGAGAGTCAGAAAAGTAGCGGTCCCACACCAGATCAACAAAGTTTCAAACTTTCTGGTCAGATATGGAATGAAGATCACATGGGCATAGTCATTGAAGGTTTTTACTGAACTTGGTTTCAGCATCTCCTATCTGCTTCACCTTTTTGACTACCTCAGCAGCTGAAGGTCCAGCAAGTTCCTTTGAGTGGAGAACAATCAGGTCCTTGCTTTCCTCTTCAAATTTCCTCTTCAGATTTCCAAAGTGTTCCATTGCACTGACCAAATATTGTACATCTTTGATGAATGAGACCTGGACACTTGTTGTTTGGTCATGGTGACGTGTTTTATCTGATTTCTTGGAATCAATCTCAAACTCCTGTATGGATCGTGCAACTTCTGGTCCTGCTACCATCCATCGCAATAGTGCAAATGGGTTGTCAGTAAAGCCCACAGCACCACCATCTCATTTAATGCAAGCTTTAATCTGCTCATGGGCCTGGTCAATGGCCATAGAAGAGAACACATTTTTGGTCTTCTGGACCGTGAATTTGCCTGCCTTGAATGCCTGAGCTACGTTAGGGTGTGTGATGATAGTGTACTTGAAATTATAGATTTAATTTCAGAAATATGGCTGCCATCTTGTTGTAGTGTGACTATTGTGGTCACCATTTCTGAGTTAGAAGGAAGCTTCTGGCCAATTGTAAAGTTCCAAATTTGAATTCTGCACAAAGAAAATGAAATAAAAAATAATACTGGTTTGACACCGAGATCACCCATATCAGACATCATAAAAGTGATGGCTGCAATCTTGAAGATGTCCGCCATCTTGAATATTTAATGACACATTTAGATTATCTAAAATACATTTACCAAGTACTATGTATGGTAAATAAGTCTGAAACATCATATTATATCCATCATTCATAAGCGAACAGTTGTTACTGACAGCCATTTTGAAAGATGGCTGCCATGGGCGTCATTTTGAAAATTCATGGTGGCTCCATATCCAAATCTTTTGAGAATGCCTTTGGCTATAAGTGTACCAAATTTCATGCTTTTATCACAAAATGCACGATCGTTCTGGTTACCAGCTGCACTATTATACTTGTATAGCGCTTTTCTACCTTCAAGGTACTCAAAGCGCTTTGACAGTATTTCCACATTCACCCATTCACACACACATTCACACACTGATGGAGGGAGCTGCCATGCAAGGCGCTAACCAGCACCCATCAGGAGCAAGGGTGAAGTGTCTTGCCCAGGGACAACGGACGTGACTAGGGTGGTAGAAGGTGGGGATTGAACCCCAGTAACCAGTAACCCTCTGATTGCTGGCCCGGCCACTCTACCAACTTCGCCACGCCGTACATTATTTGTCAATATAAAATACTACAATCCTGCCGATGGAGGATCTCTGCTGAGCCACTCCATTAGGTACATCAACACAAACTAAAGAGAGCCAAAACAGTAGTTGTATCAAAACTTTGGCTTATTTTTGCTTCATTGAGCTTTCGCTGTGTCTTTTAAAGTATTTAAGTTTCTTGTCTTTCCAATGCTGTGTTTAGTGCTGCTGGGAAATGGGAAACATTGCCCATGAAACTTCTGAGAGCTGACCTGAGAGAAAGTGAAAAAAAAACATTGCTGACTTTGATAATTGTGATTTTTTTCATTATTAGTAACAATACAGTCAATTATGATGAAGGTGACAAGAATCTATATTTTTTGGGCAAACTTGTTGACTTTTTTTCTTTTTTTTTTTACATGTTATCACATTTTAACACATAACAGTTTAGAGAACTGCACATCATTATCATTGTAATGGCAACATTTTGATAGAGCTGCTGTTTTGTATCATCCTAGAATATGTGCCTAAATTTACAGTATGGCCAGTGATTTTTGCTGCTGCTGATTTCCAAATCTCTCACAAGAGTTGCACTAAAATCTGCATCTTCTCCTTCTCTTGTTCTGCTCTCTCCTCATACATTTTCTTCTATCTGGATCAAGGGTGAGCAAAGAAGAATAACAAAAATGCATTTTGAGCTGAGAGACAGAGAGAGCGAGAGAGAAAAGGGGATGAATTTGGCGTGCTAAACAGGCGGGCTAAACCCATTACCTAAGTGTTCTTTATCTTCCCATATGCTTTTGTTGTTTAATCAGCTTTGTATCTCTCCAAATCCTGGATTGAGATAACAAACAAATGGATGAGCTCAACATGCAGAAGAAAGCCTTTCTGCTGGCATCTTAAAAAGGCCATTCCTGGTGCCGCATCATGGTCACAACACAAAACAGAAGTGGGTCAGTTTTTTGTTTTGTTTTTTTTAGTCCGTTTTTGGCCCGGGCTATTCTACAGCTCACCTAAAATCACCCCTCTCGTCTGCCTGCTTGCTGCGAGCCAGCGGCCCGTGAGCCACAAGAAAGACGGAGGATGAGGGGAGGGAAGCTGGAGAAGATAAATTACAGTCATCAGCCATGATTTCTTCTTCTTCTACATAAGAAAAGGAGGATTCCAGATTATTTCTAAGCAGTGAAGACTTCATTGCCAGTGTGCCACACTCCTTATCAGATTTACTTCTCATTTGGCTTGCTGCTTTTGCTGTTGCTGTGGCGGCCTTCTACAAAAAAGTCCACCTATTATGGTTATGGATGGCCACCTAAACCTTGGTCTATAATGGAACCCGTGCAGACATTAAGGGTCGTAACCAGGCCAAAAAAAGAAGTGGCGAGGCGTGCTTAATTTTCGGTGCACATTAACACAACAACACAGCACTTCCTCATTATACACCAAAGATGGTTACGGCAAGTGTGACTGCATTCAGAACGCCAGAATTATGAGCATCAAACATTAAAACTCAAGTCAGTTGTTTTTTTGTTATTCGTATTTCTTATTTTTGTCATGTATTGCTTGTCATTTCATTTATATACATGAAGTACTGAAATTACAAGTCTGTTGAACTTTTAATGTCACAAAATTATGTGGAAATAAAAAGGCATTGTTTTGTTTTGAGGGGACCTATGATCATTTTAATCTACAAAGCAGCTGCAATACATTCAAAATGCTGCTGCTCGAGTTTTGACTAGAACCAGGAATTACGACCATATAAGTCCAGTGCTTAGGTCACTGCACTGGCTTCCTGCTGCTCATAGAATAGACTTTAAAACAGCCCCGGTTGTGTACAAGTCTTTTCATGGTCTTGTGCCAAAGTACACATATGCCATGTTAGAGACATGTGAACCATCTCGGGCTCTGAGAGCCTCAGGGAGTGGTCTCCTGCTGGTGCCAAGAGTTAGGACAAAACATGGCGAGGCTGCATTTCAGTTTTATGCTCCTACAATCTGGAATAGTATTCCTAAAGATGCGAGACAGGCTTCAAGGTTGGCATGTCAAATCCAGGCTGTAAACACTTATTTAATGGTGCAATAACTGAAAGTACCTTATCTACACTCTTTGATTTTAATTTGAATTATAATAGTTTTTATGTGTATTCATTTGAAATATGATTACTTTTATGATTATTTTATATTTGGTTTTGCCTTTTGATTTTCTGTACAGCACTTTGAACTGCCTTTTGTACAAATTCCATCCATCCATTTTCTTGTGCACTATAAATAAACTTGCCTTGTCTTGTCATTTAAAACACTTTCCTTTGGTCTAGATAATATGTATTGGATATGCTCTGGTGTATATTTTGCTCCACAGTCACTTTTTTAACCATGAGTATCCACTAGATGTTCGATTCTGGAGGCGTTCTCAGATTACACCCACCAAAAGTATCATGTTTGATCTTATGAAAACATACAATGTTTAAATATATATCTTTAAGTCGTCACCTCTATTTTTTTCCAGATATTTATGGAAAATAAACTTCATAAACATATAGATTCACAACATTAGGTACACCTGCACACTTGCTGATGCAGAGAATGCATAAAACCAGCTGTTTTTAGCAGCATTGTCTAAATAAGTACAGTACAGACCAAAAGTTTGGACACACCTTCTCATTCAATGCGTTTTCTTTATTTTCATGACTATTTACATTGTAGATTGTCACTGAAGGCATCAAAACTATGAATGAACACATGTGGAGTTATGTACTTAACAAAAAAAGGTGAAATAACTGAAAACATGTTTTATATTCTAGTTTCTTCAAAATAGCCACCCTTTGCTCTGATTCCTGCTTTGCACTCTCTTGGCATTCTCTCGATGAGCTTCAGGAGGTAGTCATCTGAAATGGTTTTCCAACAGTCTTGAAGGAGTTAGCTCATCGAGAGAATGCCAAGAGTGTGCAAAGCAGTAAGCAAAGGGTGGCTATTTTGAAGAAACTAGAATATAAAACATGTTTTCAGTTATTTCACCTTTTTTTGTTAAGTACATAACTCCACATGTGTTCATTCATAGTTTTGATGCCTTCAGTGACAATCTACAATGTAAATAGTCGTGAAAATAAAGTAAACGCATTGAATGAGAAGGTGTGTCCAAACTTTTGGCCTGTTCTGTACATCAACCTCGCCGTGACATCACAACGTAGCAAGACTGTAAAACCAGTCCGAAACTGCTTGTCAGTTCATGCCAAAATGTATGAACCTATGGATTTGACAATTTGTTTAATACGACTAGCCAACATTGTAACCACATTTATAAGTCAGAAAAGACTAAACTCATTATAGGTCCTCTCTAAGCACCAACACTGTTTTGAATTACCGATCTGGTGCTAGTATCGGTTAAAATGTAAACAAAGCAATATTTATGGTGTGTTCACTCATCCCAGGTTTAGCATTGCGTTTGTCTCTTGCCGTCTATTCTTAAATGTTGCAACATGAGTGACTTAGTTGGTTGCCAGTGTTCTGTACTACATCGTAGTGTGCTGGGGGGGCAGCATATCTAAGAAGGACAGCTCCAGACTGGAGAAACTGATCAGGCGGGCCGGTTCTACGATCGGACTAAAACTGGACTCACTGGTGACGGTGGCAGAGAAGAGGACTGTGGAAAAACTAGTGAGCATCCTGGATGATGCCAGTCACCCTCTGCATACCGTTATCAGTAGCCAGAGGAGCCTGTTCGGTGCTAGACTGCTTCATCCCAAGTGCAGGACTAATAGACTAAAAAACTCCTTTGTCCCACACGCCATTGGACTGTACAACTCCTCTCTGGGAGGGAGGGGGGGTATTAGAATGACGGGGGATGCAAAACAATAACAGTGTAATACGTTTTCATAACATGGTCACTAATGCCTAGTTTCTCTTGTTATATTCTTATTTTACTGTTATATTTGTATTCTCATTGATGCTTTTTGTTTTTATTCTATTGTAATATTTTTCTATTTTGTTTCCATTTATACCCCCATTATTTACTTTTTTAAATTCGATCTCAATTCTGTACACTGCTGCTGGAATTTTAATTTTCCTGAGGGAACTCTCCTGAAGGAATCAATAAAGTACTATCTATCTATCTTATGTCACTCATATTAAAAACAGGCTGACCAGGTAATAAGTAATAGCACGTAGTACCTGCTTTTGCCAATGGAAAAGCCATTTGGTGAACTATTACTCGTCAAAACTGTGCAGTGTAAAAGGGGTAAGACTGGCATTTGGGGGATGAGGCGAGAAGGTTTCTAGGGGAGTTGCTGAACCTCATCCCATCACCCGCAGCTTCCAGGCAGGGTAGGAAGCAAGGAGACGTGCCTTCTCACAGAGTTTCATTAACCTGACCACATGCGCCAAAAGCTGCCGCATTAGACTTAATCAAAGTGACAGCGACACACTCGCTGCTCACCTGGGAAGCTCATCCCGCAACCTGCTGGTTCTCATGAAGTCCGCACTTTTACGCTACATGTATGTTTTTGCTTATTTCCTCACGCACGCACGCACGAACACACACACACACACACACACACACACACACACACACACACACACACACGCACACACATTTCATTCACAGTGTTCCAATCAAATGCGTAAAGTCTGTTTGATGTGGAGGAAGTTTTTACTATGAGCGAAACGTTAGCCTCAATGTGATTTAAACATCAAATGGAAACTCCAAGGACCTTATTAGTCACACTTTAAGTCATTAGACTTAAGTCAAAATGATAAAAATTCAATTTCAGTGCAACAAATATTGGGAACCATTTTCTCCGTGGACATTTCATTAGGTACAAGGAGCCAATACATTTGGATTGAAAACCACAGACTTTTTTTTTTTTTTACTGGAGTGGGCTGTAATATTTTGGTTCTATTTTGCAACATAAGGTTGATTTTTTATTTTATTTTATTCATTTTTAGTATCAATCATTAAACTTAAATTTAGTCTTAAATGATTATCTCTCTGATACTACTAAAAGGTTGATCATCTCTCTGCAGCCCTTAAAAATGCATTACCGGTAATTAATAAAAAAAATGATTACTTCATTAGTTAAACTGTTAAACTAATATTGTAGTAAAAATGTATTAATACTAAAAAAAATACACTCAGTGAATGACATGTATTCATACAATGAAAATAGATTTACAAATATATATTAAAGTTATACCATCTAATATTGAAATAATAAATACAACATTTAATCATCCATCCATTTTCTACTGCTTGTCCCTTACAGGGTCGCGGTGGGTGCTGGAGCCTATCCCAGCTGCACACGGGCTGAAGGCGGGTTACACCCTGGACAAGTCGCCACCTCATCGCAGGGCCAACACAAATAGACAGACAACATACACACTCAAATTCACAAACTACGGCCAATTTAGTGTTGCCAATCAACCTATCCCCAGGTGCATGTTTTTGGAGGTGGGAGGAAATCGGAGTACCCGGAGGAAACCCACGCATTCACGGGGAAAACATGCAAACCCAGGATTGAACCCAGGCACACATACTAAACCCAGTTCCACCTTGCTGCCCAACATTTAATCAATTCGTCATAATTTAATTAAAAAAATATTATTTTGGTGGTGCTGGAATACTTGTCCTTTAGCGCCAAACTATACAGTACATTTTGATACACTTCACACTACATTTTGAGAAGTTAGGAATTACTGTGCGATTAGCCTAATACTCCCCATGGAGGAAGAGTGGCGCTTCAAATGTGACAGAGTAAAAATCCATTTCTGTGGACAAGAATTACTCACGCAAAGGAGTAAAATGGGGGGTTTAGATGTGTACAGCAGGAGGACTGCTTGTGTTTAAGCTCCCTGCAAAGTCTCCCGCTGGCGGCATTACAGCGCCTGTGCACCTGTCACACAACACTAGATGACGAGGCGACGCACCTTCATCAAAAGCGGCCTAGCAGATATTAGACAACCATCAAAAACATTAGCGACAGCAATGTAGCCTCCGTTTGCTTAGGAAAAAGGTGATTATATTTGGGACTTTTTTGAATCTGCATGCAGTGGGACAGGTGTGCGTGCTATGAGGGGCCTGAAGATACATGCAGAGGCGAACTGGGTGTGTCTACTGAGCGCAGCTTCATCTCAGCAGATCAATCTTCTACTGACACTTCATTTAGGCTGCATTGATGTGGAATTAGGGTCCATTACGGCTATTGGCAGGACCTGACAGTGCTGGCGCGCTGCTGAATAGAGCAGATAAGGCTCTTTTTTTAGCCCCGTATTAGAATTTTTGCCCCCCTCTGCCATTCAACCCCGTCATCAGTATTGCTAATCAACTAAAAGACGGAGTAAGGGTTTTCTCCGCTCCTCTCTATTCAGTCCAAAGGATTGTATCAAAGCCTTTTTTGAAAGGTAGATTTCAACCCCATTAAGTTCATATTTTCTATATTTGTTAAAAATCTGCTGCTTTCTGAATGGCGAATATCAATGCAGTGGAAGCCTAACTGATACCCGGCATAATCCAAACGAGTTATGGGCTACCTTTAGATCACTTTCAAAATGTTTTAGTCACATTCATCAAGTGAAATGAGATGATAAAAGCAAAAAGAAGTTGACCGAATCACTCACAGACCACATGAGCATTTTTTAGGGTGAGGAACTATGTTTGGAAAGTTAGGTGAAGAGAAATTGTATAACAAATTGAACAATAAAACATGACTATGTACCGTATTTTTCGGAGTATAAGTCGCTCCGGAGTATAAGTCGCACCGGCCGAAAATGCATAACAAAGAAGGAAAAAAACATATATAAGTCGCATAAGTCGCATTTTTTGGGGAAGTTTATTTGATAAAACCCAACACCAAGAATAGACATTTGAAAGGCAATTTAAAATAAATAAAGAATAGTGAACAACAGGCTGAATAAGTGTACGTTATATGACGCATAAATAACCAACTGAGAACGTGCCTGGTATGTTAACATAACATATTATGGTAAGAGTCATTCAAATAACTATAACATATAGAACATGCTATACGTTTACCTGTATCTGTCACTCCTAATCGCTAAATCCCATGAAATCTTATACGTCTAGTCTCTTATGTGAATGAGCTAAATAATATTAGTTGATATTTTACAGTAATGTGTTAATAATTTCACACATAAGTCACTCCTGAGTATAAGTCGCACCCCCGGCCAAACTATGAAAAAAACTGCGACTTATAGTCCGAAAAATACGGTATTTGTTTTTGTAAGCTAATGCCAAAATGGGCCAAAACCTGCATCTCTACTGTGTTGCCAGTTTTTTATTGTTTTTCTGACACAAACACCACATGGTGGCGCTGTTATTAAACCCCGTAAATCAGTTAGGCTTATAGTTTCTCACACAGCTCAACGCACTTTACAAAACACCTGTTGTAACTTTAGTGTGTTTTGCTAAATCGCCACAAAATGTTGGTACACACCTTTTGGAAAATGACAAAAACATTTTTCTTTGTAAAATCTGAGAAAAATTGGTTGAAAAAAATGGCTACCATCAATCAAAACGTCTTTGCAGGGGAATGAGACTGGGCAACTAATTGTCCATAAGCAGAAGTACGTAGTAACGCGTTACATTTACTTCGTTACATTTACTTAAGTAACTTTTTGGATACATTGTACTTGTCAAAGTAGTTTTAATGTAACATAATATTTACTTTTGTGAGGAAGACACGCTACCTTTACTTCGTTACATTGAGTTTCATTCCGATCGTTACATTTATTTATAATTATTTATAATTTATTGATTAAGACTTGCAAAGACTAATTAATTTGGCAGCGAGCCTTTATCTGGCAGGCAATGTCATGTGCTTCTGTTTCACCAATTCAACATAACCTTTAATGACGTTTGACTCCATTCCACCAATCAAACGGAGCCCTGCATTCTTCCTCGCGAGGCATAACAAGCTGGTGGCAGTGTTAATCTTGTTGACTAAAAAATGTTGTCTTAGTTATCGTCAACAACCTATTTTCTCCTGACAAAAGTAAGACGATAACGAATCAAAACAAATTCACGTTGACGAAAACAATGACAAAATTAATTGACATTAAGTCTTCGAAAATAAAAACGAGACGAAAATGCTGACATAAACGAAATCCAATCATATTTAATTTCGTCTTTAAGCAGGTGAAACAAATAAGGAATCTATCCAGTCACAGTAGCATGCAGGAAAGGGGCGGGGGTAAATCACGGTGGGTATCCAATCAGAACTACAACTACTAAGACACGGTGTTTGGACATTTCCCTGGGAAACAAGACTATATTGTAGGGATGTAACAATAAATGGTAATAATGATTACGGTGGCAAAACTCCCGACGGTTAATATTACCCTTTTAAATTAAAATTATCTAAAAACTGAGTGTGATAACGGCACTTTGATAAACTCATGGCGGACTGACTGGTGTCAGCTCACGAGCTTAAATGTTAACATGAAATCAAGAGACATGTCTTTCCCCGTTAAAAACAACATACCCCAATCTAAACTTATATAAACACATTACTGTCTGAGGAACTAAGCTATTCAGTTGTGCACATTAAACCTACAAATTGTGCTCTCGTAGCACGGAATTATAATGATCAACCTTTCCTCACAGGAAAAGAGACACAGGTGTTTTTATGCCCGCCAGAAGTGATACTTAATTAGAATACATTTATTTTTTTACGCACTTTTATTTAAATAAATCTTAAAGTGCTACAGTACAAACCAATATTTACAGTACAACAATAAAAGTTTAGCAATTAAAACAGACACAAAACTATGACTTAAACGCTTCAGTGAAGCATAAGAAACACAAGACATGCAAAATAGTGGCTTTTCTAAAAATGTGTCTATTTATTTTAGTTATGTTTAAAATGCTTTTTAAGCACATTCCACAATACCGCAATAATAATGATAACCGTGATCATTTTGGTCACAATAATTGTGATTTTAAATTTTTATGTCTTTACATCCCTACTGTATTTTTACACACATCATTTCAATATGTCTTCTACACCTGGAAGGAAGAGAAGACGGTGAAGACGTTTTACCTTTGAAACGGTAAACAAGATACCTTGTAAACCCTGTGGCTCGATTTTTTTCTGGTAAAAATACAAACAACTTGAAGAGCCATCTGCAGACTAATCATCAAGACATCTACGCAACAGTGAGTAGGCCTAAACTAATATTTCCAAATGACTCATGTTGTACTGAATCATTATTACCATTAAACACAATAGAGAAGGAGCAAAACTACCGTATTTCCTTGAATTGGCGCCGGGAATATAGTATTCGCCTGCCTAGAATTACAGCCGGGTCAAACTCGTTTCGCAAAATAATTAGCGCATGCTTGGCACTTCCGCCGGGTCAAATATGAGTCATTAAATGACTCCCGCCTCCAGGTGGTAGAGGGCGCTAGTGATCCTTCTTGCGACTACCAGTACTGCAGGAGACAGGTACTGCAGAAGAAGACAACAAGCAGCAAGCATGCAGCAATTGTTTGCTTGCACTTTTAACATGGAGGATTACATATCTAAAATAAAACCGTTTTCTAAACTGGACTTTCAATCGAAGCAGGAGGTAATAATTAAAGGAATATCTCCAGAGACTTTTAAAATTGAAGAAAGATGAGAAAGACTGCCTTTGATCAGAAGCAGCTGCACATGGACCCATCTACAAGTAAAGGTAAGATCATAATAACGTTTTTTTTATTAAATGTGTTTTTAATGATAAGGTATGCGCCGGAGTGAGAAGAGGTTTTAAAATAATTAGAGCATGCTTGCTCATTCCGCATGGTTTTGGTAACCGCAGGAGTGAGAAGATGTTTTAAATTAATTAGCGCCCCTGCGGCTATTCAAGGAAATACGGTACTTACTCAACCACTACTTTTGTAGTACCCATAAGCGAGCTGGCCCACCAATCCAGAATAAAACTAGTTTGCTTTTTCATGTGATCATTTTAGTCATAAATTATTCAACATTTGAAAAAAATGCACAATTTCAGCTAAAATAACACACAATATGGTAAGTGAGAAATGTACTTTTTGAAATATTCATGGAATGCAGGTCTCGTGAATTTGGTTTTTGACATGCGCCGCAATAATAACTAATTAATAAAAGTGCTTTCAAGACAACTTCACAGATGCATTGTCTGTTATACTTTATATTTTAGTCGACAAAATTTACTGTAATTTTAGTCAAATAAATTGTTAAGGAATTTAGTCGACTACAACTAGACTAAAGCTAAATTATTTAGATGACTAAAATATTACTAAAACTAAAATACATTTTAGTCAAAAGACTTGACTAAAACTAAATAAAAAATTGCAGTCAAAATTCACACTGGCCGGTGGTATGATGAAATAGAAACCTACTTGTTTAACAAGTGTCAGAAAGTTCCCAAAATAAGACATTTTAATTACATGACATGACACCAGTACATCCCGGCTGGATAAGCAGAAACATCCGAAAACAGTTGACTAAAATAGCAATCCTTTTGTATGTCTTTGATGATCTCAATAACCACAGGTGTCATTTAAACATGTTAAAACGTTACCAACAACACAAAACAGCAATGGAAATGTGCAGTTATCTGTTAGATCCGGCGCTTAAAAGTTACTAGCACTAGCTTGTCAGCATGTACCATTCTCTTCTTCTACTGTATTTACATTTTCCTCATAGCCAAAATGACCACAATCGCCTCCTGGTGTACAAGAGGCACACTGTGTATGGCCATCAGTCACATTAGAAATCAGAGCATGGAAACTACAACTCCACATGTAACTGTGAAAACAGAAGAAACTGAATTATTTGAAAAAGCTGACTAAATTAGTGCATACAAATGTACTGAGTGTAAAAAGTGACATGAAATCAGACAAGGCAGCACAAAGCTTCAATGGTTACTTTCAAACTAGTAAAAATAACATTTATATCATGTGCTGTCATCTGTGTCAGTAGAAATGTTCACATTTCAGCCTACAAGAATTCCACTTCAAACTAGAGAAAACATGTTGCATTAATTGTACATGGTTTTTATGTTTTACAGACGCACGCTCACATCAACTACAATTGTAGTCCAAGAACCATTGAAAAATCGCTACTAAATAAATCAGAAGTTACTCAAAAGTTACTCAATACTTGAGTATTTTTTCGTGGAATGCTTGCTTTCTCTTACTCAAGTAAATATTTTTGATGACTACTTTTGACTTTTACTTGAGTCCTATTATTCTTAAGAACAGTACTCTCACTTGAGTAGGGTTCTTTACCCACTTCTGTCTATAAGTCATTGACCATCTGTTAAATGATATGTGTATTACATGCTGGCATGTCTTCCAAGACATAGGGGGCGCCACAAATGCCATTCGGTCCACTGGCTTTTTCGTGTGCAATGATGACAATGAAGGTACCCCCTTTTTGTGGGTCTTTCCACTGGCACCTGAAGGTTCAGTGTGGGGTTGGGAGTCAGGTCAGCACCCCCACTCGCCCTCCACTACCTCTACAGAGTTCACAACGAGCCCCCCTATTCCCCCCACCCCACCCCCTGGCGAATCCCTCACTGACCAAGCGGCTGAGAGGCACAAAGATACCCCCTTAAGGAGCTTTGCTTTCTGCAGGAAACTTAATCTCCTTTTTAAACGCCATGCCGAGGCTCCTCACAAGCCCCCCGAATGAAACAAGGGTGGGGGCCGCGGAATATCTCCAAGTGCACATGGCAGCACGGCCCAAATCTGAATATGTGAGGTGATGCGCAGCTGAGGCGCTCTGACGCCAGCACGGGGAATTAAACCTGCGACAGGCCACACCAAATATACTACCTCGTCCGGTTGCCATGCATCCTCCGCGCACGTGCGTGACTTCCTGTGACCGACTGACATGACAACACATATACCTTCTGAAGGGAATGTTAGCCCCAATACATCAATTTACTAGAAAGAAGAGTTAGACCAGGGGTCGGGAACCTATGGCTCGCGAGCCAGGTGTGGCTCTTTTGATGATTGCATCTGGCTCGCGGATTTCGGCTGTTCAGATAAAACAAAATATTATCGCTTGTTTTAATCCATCCATCGATTTTCCACTGCTGATGTCTTGTTCAGGGCTGCAGTTGGCTGCAGGAGCAATTGTCCATTATTTTAATTGGATGATAATAGCCTATGTTGGGCGTTGCTGGGTAAACAGGTAAACGTCCCCTTTTGAATCAGTCTGCGCGGTCATTAGCTCAAAGCTAACCCTTCGACGAAGAAGATGGAAAAAGAAATAAAGATGAGGAGTATCGTACATTTTAGGACGAATGGACCGAAGAATTCGCCTTTATGGAGAGAGCAGGTTCTGCAGTGTGTCTAATTTGCAATGACAAAATTGCATCGATGAAACGGTCGAATGTAAAGAGGCACTTCGACACATGCCATGCTACCTTTGCATCAAAATACCCTGCGGGAGACAGCAGGAAGAAAGCGTGCCAAGAGCTACTGAGCAGGGTGCAAGCTAGCCAGCATCAACTCCGCGTATGGACCCGGCAAGGTGACTATAATTCCGCTAGTTTTGCTGGATCTTTAGCAATAGTGAGGAACAGAAAACCATTCACAGATGGCGAGTATGCTAAAACGTTCATGCTGGATGTAGCCAATGAACTTTTTGATGATCTTCCGAACAAAGACAAGATAATTAAACGGATACAAGACATGCCTCTGTCGGCAAGAACTGTTCATGATCGTACCATCATGATGGCAAACCAAGTGGAGGAAACGCAAGTGAAGGACATGAATGCAGCGCCGTTCTTTTCCCTGGCTTTGGATGAGTCAACAGACGTAAGCCATTTGTCGCAGTTCAGTGTGATTGCAAGATATGCTGCTGGTGACCAAGTACCAACCAGACTACAAAGCCATCAGCAAATCCGTGCAGCACCAGAAGTCGCATTAATGGTGAGTATTATAACAACATTATTTAAAAGAATAAATTTAGAGGCTTATTATACTCACATTTAGTTGAATTCAGTCTTAAAATATATTATATGGCTCTCACAGAAATACATTTCCAAATATTTTGCTTCCATGGCTCTCTGAGTCACAAAGGTTCCCGACCCCTGAGTTAGACAGTGCTCCATCAACCAATACTGAGATGATCGCCAGCATTACAGACAATCCAAAATAAGTTTTTTGTACACATTTAGGCCAAAAAGGTTAAATTTGTCAACTTAGACATTTCCAGCTAGATTCACGCATTATTGACATAAAAACTAAACTCGGACAATTTATGATTTTTGGGGTTTGGCGAAAGTCTGCACTCTGTTGAGGGCTATGCTAAAAAAAAATGTTTTCTCACTGTCAATCTGGAGTAACACAAGCACAATATTAGCACCTTTTCCAGGGCTAATTAGTCAATTATTTCCTGTCATGGCCCCACTGGGGCACATACGTTCCACTATTGAGAACTTGATAATATTATTTATTTGACTGTACAACACACTCTGTGAGTTACATAAATTTTTTTTTTTTTTTTTTTTTTTTTTTTTAATAATGTCCTGCCCAGCTTCTCGGGCAAATCATATAGCAGATGTAGATGCCCATATCGGCTGTTCAGATTTACTTTACAAAAGAGAAGTGTAGGATACTTCTCTTGTTGCCTTACTTGTATTTTGACTTTATTAAATGTATTTATATTATCATTTGGTGCAGCCGGGCCGGAGCAGGAGGGGATAGAAAGAGAGAAAAAGGAAGACAGAGGGGGGAATTGTGGGGACAAGAGGGGGATTAGACAGAGAGACAAAAACAACAACAGCAAACACAACAACAACAACAACAGAGCAACATCAGCAAATACGACATGTACAAATATGATGGTAAAAGTAATAGCAAATAAGCAGTTAGCGAAAATTTAAAAAAAAAAAAAAAATACAGAAATGACAATGAGCATTATTACACTAAAAATGGAGCAATATGAATACCAATAGAAATAGTGCTATTGATAATAAACAATACCAGTACTTTACCTTTATTATCAACAATACAATTGTTCAAATGCAACAATACATATACGTAATGATAACTTGAGATACGAAAGAATGCAGAAAAATGGAGGGGAAGAAAGAGAAGCAACCTTAACCTTGTAGATTGTTATAGTAACAATAGGTTAAGCTTTGTCAGTGTGCCATGTGTTATACCCAGTTTACCCTAGGGCAACAACGTTAATATATGTTTGATGAAACGTGATTATGTGCATGAGTGTATGTGTGCATATGTACTTGTATATGTTGTTGAGTTACATACTTGATGGAATCACTTTATTATCAAAGTAGATGAATAAAACTAGCTTAAAACTTAAAACAATTTTCTATGTTACGCTTATTCGGTCAATTTGGACTGCCCAGTCTGCGTTATTCTGAATAAACAGAAAAAGTGCCAGAGATTCACTGGATTGTGCACTTTTAAAAAGCTAACAGTAACATTTAAAATTGGTTTTGTGTCAGCTTTATCAGCTTATTTACTTTCAAAAATAGCTGTATGTGTATGTTTTGTACAAAACCTTGCAACAATATTGCTTATATTGAACTTTCCAATAACATATAGTCTCCAATAGACAATTAAAAAAGACTTGAACTATGAAATATGTCAAACTACTGTACAATACATCAGTTTGAATATTTTTTTATGAAACACTATAACCTTTACTAATTATTTTAAACTTATTTCACAGCATTTGCCTGCTTTTTTATGAACATATTCAACTTCAATGTAATTTGCCATTTAAAACTGTCTGTGCCTCTGAGTTTGGTCTACAGAGCCTTATGAGATCACATGCATCTGGAAACAACCCTTGTATGCAGGTTCATTTGTGTCTTTACCACAAAAGCTTTTTTTTTACACTGATTTTATGTTACATAATTTTTTGTGTTTTAATTTGTGAACTGAATGTTTTTACATCAAATTATGCTCACAATTTTATTGAAAATAAATTCAGTGTATATTAAAATTTAGTATAAAAAAAAAAATGTATAAAAATTCAGTGTAAAAACAATTCAGTGTAAAAAAATTCAGTGTCGAAAAATTTGCTGCTTCAAAATGCAAGACGATCCTGTCTCAAAACCAGCCAATGAGGTGTCAAGTTTGAAGTCGCGTAACATGGGTCTTGCAAAAAGGCAGTTAACTAGGCTACCTGGGCATAATAAATCATAAATAACATTTAAATGTGGCCCACTGGATATTATCGAACTATAGAAATTATATTTTTCTTTTCCTATACTCTTTCCAATGTTCTTGTAATCAGACAATATTTTCGGTATATTAGATGGAATCTTTACCTGACATGTTTCGACTGTCATCTGCAGTCTTCTTCAGAAGGGTCACCTGACCACTGTGATGTGTTGCCTATCAGCTGTTCATATAGGCGTGGCCAACCCGGCAGACCTGTCGGGTATACCTGATTGGCTAGCGTGTTGTTTATCTATTAATGACTAAACTTTGTCTTTTGAATAACGGGCTTACGATCAAACATTTATTCCTCCCTCTATGAATGCATCCAAACATGTCTTCTTTGTTACGCTTAACTGAACATCATTATTCACCACCATCTGCTAGTCACATTGTGTATCACAGTCAGTTTAGCTGCATATCATGACTCGTAGAAACCGTATGTCACTCAAAAGTGCAGATTCTAACCATTGGAATAATTTCTATAGTTTGAAAATACTCAGCGGGCCGTATTGAAATGTTAATTATGTTGTATTATGCCCAGGTAGCCCACTTAACTGCCTTTTTTATGCTGTTTTGCAAGACCCGTGTCACGTGACTTCAAACTTGACACGTCATTGGCTGGTTTTGAGACAGGATCGATTGCTTCAGTCTTAATTTACCAGAAGTGAGTCTTGCTTTTTGAAGCAGCACATTTTTCAACACTGAATTTTTTTAATTGTTATACGCTGAATTTTTTCCACTGAATTTTTTAACACTTATTTTTAAAACACTGAATTTTTTTAAATTAAATTGTCGGCATAATTTGATGTAAAAAAAAAAATCAGTTCACAAAATTCAAGGGCAAAAAATTCAGTTACATAATTTCAGTGTCAAAAAAAAGCTTTTGTAATAAAGACACAAATTAACCTCCATACGTGCGTCAAGCGTCATCGTAGATAACGATGGACTACCAAAGAAGAAAAAAAAGAGGAATTTCCCATCGATCTGCCAAATGCACAGAAAATCTGCAAAAACAACAACAAAAGATCATCATTGTACTTGTGTTTAGTGACTGCAGTCACACATCCTTTAAAATCTGGGCTTCAACCTTGATATTGCTACTTTTAACTCTGCTCAATGTTAAACGGGAACTGCACGTTTTTGGAATTTTGCCTCATTCATAATCCTTATATAAGACTAGAACACATGTTTTTCTCTTTTTTGTGTATCCTATATTGTAAAACACGGCTCGTACTAGACAACGAACAGTGCAGCTTATAGGAGTAACCTATTCCGCCAATAAAACCTTTTAAAAAACATCCAAAAACCGCCAATAATACTACATTTACATGTTGACATGCATATTAACCAAGTATTAGCAACATTGTTATTATAAGAGCTATTGCAGAGGAACTACTTTTAGTAACACAGCATTTTGATCACAGAACGGTAACTAACTACTGCAGCTCTTGACCAACTGAGGTGATGAGCTGAAGCATCGCCTGAGTTGGTAAAGGTTTGGTCCTCGCACCTGTAAGGTAGAAGGCTGTGGCCATAAGTTGAGAAGTTGGTCAACTTTGACATTTTATATAGACTTGAAGTCATTCGCTACGAAGGCACAGCAGTATTCTTGTTTGCTCCTAGTATTTTTTTTGCCCGAGGCGTGAGGATTATAATTAATTCATCATCTAAACAAAGAACACAAGTCTTTTGCTGAAAGATATAAACGTCCCATCAACGCGTACCCCAGTGAGAGCGGAAATTGTACAGTGATGGTTTTATTATGTTTGTAGTTTGTATTTCTTGTTTAGCCCTTAGCAATAGTGCTACATGATGCTTTGTGTTTTACTAGAGCTGCATCTGTTTAGCACCCAGCTTCTAAAACTTGCAGCTCATCATCTGTATATTCAGTTTAAAAAATAAAAAGTTCTTGATCATAATTTGTCCCAAAGTAGTCTTTGTTGGCTATCGTGAAGTTTGCCATGATCAGTAGTTGTTGAAGGAAATAGCGAACTTTGCAATACACTCTATGAAATCAATGAACCCCCTCCGGCAATGCTTAAAGTGACCAAAATGTGTAAATATTACATGTTATTATGAATGTGTCCATTATTACATTACATACATACTTACTGTATGTATATAAAACGTTGTTGGAGTTTTTTTTAAAGTGCTTTATAGACGGAATAGATAGAATCCCCATTACTTGTATAGAATAACAGGAACAATTTCCTAAATAAATGCAGTTCTCCTTTAAGCTGGGATCTGTACTTATTTTATTGCAGCACCAGTAAAAAAAAACATCTCACAGAGATAGGATATTGCAAAGGGTAGTGAAATCACATAGCAGTCTTTCCTCATGTAACGGTAACACCAAAGACTATATATGCTTTGTCGTACTTCAATTTCTTTTTATTCTGGTTATTGTCATTTGTTTTCCTTACCAGTGACAACTGCCCCTTTTTTCTTTCCATTTCTGCTACAAACATCTCCATCTCTCTGCCTTTGTTAGGGCTGTACACATGTGTTCCTGTGTACTTACTACTACTACTGATTATATTGAGTGTGTTGCCACCAAGCTGCAGGTTTGTGTATCGTTCTGACACGAACACTAGAGTTTCTACACAAATAATGAAAATCTCCCCAGCCGCTAGCTGGGGAGATTTTGTGTCCTGACCCACTTTAAAAACATTGGCTTAACCTATGTCTGGCTAATCGTATTGTCAATGCTGTTTAATTGCTTTAGCTCTTGAGTTAGCATATTTGTGTAAACAAGCTAGTTTGTGTAATAGTCTATATATTATGCACAAAGTCTTACAATCGGCACTTATCAAATAATACCAATTAAATACACTTTGCTACCCTACTGGTACATAAAATCACAAACAAATTGTAGAAATAGGCTAAATTGAGTTAATGGATGCCTTAAAAGTGTGCAAATTACAATGTATGCTCCTTTTATGTGGTAATGCTCACTGCTTTGCATTCAGGACCAGGTTATATAGGATAATGTTCATGTCAAGAAAACACTGATTAGGTGTTTTATAGCTTAGTAAAGGTGCCTCCCTCACCTCTCCTCTCTCTCTCGTGGCCGAAGGACAGGGCGACTAAACGTGTACCCTGACAGGACTGTGTCAAATGCTCTGTGGCTATTTATTCAGAAGGAGGTGTAACAGATTACCCGAGAAAGGGGCGGATTCTTCAGCAGTGGCGCTCTTAACCCGAAACACTCTGGGACTCGTGCTCCGACATGCTCCTTTAGCACCCTGTCAGCAGACTATTCCCCAAAGCAAACATGGCCAAGGCTTTATAGGCCTTCATAAACTCTCTGAAAAGGACTTTAGAGTGCTGAGGAGGCCCAGAGAAAACAAGATGTGTGCAAGGCAAACAGACCTTACAAAGCCTGTGGACATGGTGTCTTTAGTGGGCCTAACAGGAGTTACGGTGTTTCACTTGTCGGCGCCTGAAAGGAAAGGAGCATTTTTTCTTGGCGGGTCCACAACACATGTGGAGCAGCGCTGTATTTCACGCTTCAGCTATACAAGAGGAGAAACGATGGACAAACTGTCCGTTAAACCACTTTTCTCTCTCCAATTTTAATCGACTTCCACTATAGCTACTTGTGGTCTGCAGTTGTTATAGAAATTATCTTAAATTTAAGCTACCATTTGATACAGTACATATTCTCAAGGGACAATATTATAGAAAGTAAACTTGGACATACTTTACAGTAGTCAGTGTACATCTTATACAGCAGTATATATTTACTATCCACTGAAAAGGAGTCAACACAGGGCCAATATTGTCAACATAGCTGGCAACACAAGCGACTGGAAAGATAGGTAAGTCATGGTCATGGGCAGCATGAGTGCTGATGGTAATGGGGAGCTGCGGTTCTCATAGAGAGCAAACATTAATTCTGAAGCTGAAGACGATAAAATGATTGCTGAGGAGTGTATACTCATGTTTGTGTGATAAAATATACAGTGGAACCTCAATTTTGACACCTCTTTTTGAGACCTTTTCGGTTTACAAACCTTTACATCGCGCCAAGTATGCCTCTGTGTGCGAACCATGCCTTGGCGTACGAACGCTTCAATCATTAATTTTGCATGCCGCTTAAAGACATCAGGGCTGCCATTTTGATGACACCACTTCCTGTACAGGCGGGTACACCCATTTTAAAGAGATGGGGCACCCCACGTCACATCTTGTTTACATCCTGAACACATGGGCCTAGCCATTTTTAAGAGCTTTGATGGCAAGCGGCACTTCTGACAATTGTCGTACCTTGTGTCGGCCAGAACTGGGTCAGCCTGTCTTAGAGATCACTTTACGTGATCAGAAACACTTTGAATGTGTCCAAACTCTCACAGAAAAAGATGCCACAGTGAAGGAGAAAGCACTACCGAGACACAAGCCAATGAAGGATTGCCTAACACTGCTAAACATGGTGGTTAATGTTTTGGAGCGCACCAACAAGACATTTGTGTGTGCGTGTGTGTGTGTGTGTGTGTGTGTGTGTGTGTGTGTGTGTGTGTGTGTGTGTGTGTGTGTGTGTGTGTGTGTGTGTGTGTGTGTGTGTGCATGTTGACATGTAAGCTTGCTATTGTTGTGATGTTTGGATAAAGATTTTTGAGTCATTACCCTCTTGTTGGTTTGATTGATATATATACAATATATACACACACACATATACATATACAGTATGCAGTACAATGTCTTTAAAGTATAGAGTTCTTTACTAAAATAGGGACTTTTGTCGAGGCTAGAACCAATTATTCATGTTTACATTGATTCTTATAGGAAACTGCTTCACAATACTAACATTTCAGTTTACGAACCATGTTGAAGAACCATATACGTTTGCAAATCGAGGTTCTACTGTAAGACTATAAACATTTCTGTAAAGACTCAGAAGTGTAAGGCTTGGTCCATCTCTTTCAAAAGACCAGCTCAGTGGTGGGGGAGCAAAAATTAAGTAGAGATCTGGGGAAAAAAAATCCAGGTGGCACTATGGTGAGCGTGTAGGGTGGCGATGGAGGTTTGAATGGAGTTGAATTAAAAATGTGATTCACAAATGAACCTTAATGAGTGAATTCCTCCTGTGTTTGGTGGGATGGTGAGAGGGGGCTGGAGGGGGTTAAGTAAGAAGGATCAGCAATGCCCAATTTGCTAAATTGAAAAAAGGCGAAAGCCACATGGATCATCCATGTATTCATCATCTGCCCAGCCGTCTTAATTGGAATTCAATTTAGGGGACACTCGCTTTTAAATGAGCGGACTCAGATACACTTGTCACATGATCAAATGGGAAAGTATTGCCTGGTAGTCAAAGGGACTGGGAAATAATTTGCTTCATTATTTTTTTCTTTTCCACCCCACTCCCCCCCAAACCATACATCAACCATCTACCCCTCTCACACACTTTTTTCGCCGGTTGCTTTCATGTCATTGAGATGAATGGTTAATAAGGCAGAGCGTTAAGAGGATTATGATGTGGTAGGGCTATGGTGCTGCTGCTGGACAGGGGGTGGGGGCAGTCGGGAGCATACAAAACGAAGAGATACGTGTGTGTGTGTGTGCGTGTATGTGTGTGTGTGTTCGCGTGTGTTGGGAGGTGGGGGGTACAATACCGGGCCGAGCATCCTCCTCACTGTCAAGACTCATTTAGTCAGAACTAAGCACTCCAATGGGCCATATCTTCTGTGTGTGTGTGTCTTTAAAGACTCACCATCTCTTTTCTCTGCTTTAATAAAGACCCTTGAAGTGGACCAATAGGGGGAGGTGCTTCAGGTAGTGGAAGGCCAATGAGAAGGCTGCAAGAGGGCTTTCGGTCTCCATCTGTAAAGAAAGATGAAGATTCAAATTTGAGTCCCATTAAGACTTGTGGGCCATCGAAAGATTTTAAGAAGACGAGAAGAAGAAAGGGTTTCACTTTGTGCAGAAAGTGGAACGCCTTAAAAGTAGAACAGTATAGAGTTCAAACCATCATATGAAACTTCATCTAAGCGTTAATTTACATCAGCAGTGTCCAAGTGTTTTTCTTCTTCTTGAGCTGTGTTTGTGTCTTTTGTGAAGAAGACCAGTGATTAGTGAAAGTGTGGTGACAACCATAGAACCAGAACAGTAACTTATTTTTGCAACGCAGGACTGGCTGCTCAGTACAATATGACTGATGTACATAAACCAAAATCAATTACTGTGCATACAAAATGTCATTTTACTAAGCAAATGCTAACACAACATAAAATCGATCCTTGCTAACTTTTTCTTTTGATTGTTGAAAACGGCTGATTTCGTGGCAACTTTTTCAAAATTGCGGCAAAAGTGGGGATTTTTCAGGCTTTTTAAAAAAAAAAAAAGTTTAATAAATAGCATGGCATCAGCTTGCAATTTTAGGAAATTGATAATAGTGTTTTAAATGTTCTTTATAACCTTAACCCCAAAAAGCTCAAGATTTCAACAAATCTCTCTACAAAATATGCTTTATTTGGATATCAAAATCAAGTGCGGGGAATATATTTGAATATTGACAGCAATTTACCAGCTCACCCAGGATTTTGTGGACTTCTTTTGAGTTGGTTAATTTCAGGGGAGTTTTTCCCCCAAAATTGCAATGGAAGTTGCACATAGCAGGTACTTACCCCCACTTTTTTACTAAGAACAGTGTTGAACCTTTGACAGCAATCTATAGCAATACTTTTTGTGGTAGATGGGATCTTTATCACAGGGACACATTTTCTTAGTTAGAATGTTGGCGTGTGCGTTTGAATTAGGGCTGCAACATTTAGTCTGCATAATCAACAACGTCAAATATAAAAATTAATAAACAAAGATTTGTTATTGTCAACTAATCACCTAATAATAATAATAATAATAATACCTGGGATTTATATAGCGCTTTTCTAAGTACCCAAAGTCGCTTTACATGTTAAAAACCCATCATTCATTCACACCTGGTGGTGGTAAGCTACTTTCGTAGCCACAGCTGCCCTGGGGTAGACTGACGGAAGCGTGGCTGCCAATTTGTGCCTACGGCCCCTCCGACCACCACCTATCATTCATTCATCATTCTTTCACCGGTGTGAGCGGCACCGGGGGCAAGGGTGAAGTGTCCTGCCCAAGGACACAACGGCATGGTAAGAGGCGGGGAGCGAACCTGCAACCCTCAGGTTTCTGACACGGGCGCTCTACCCACTACGCCATGCCGCCCCTAATAACATTCTAATTGATAGGCCGACAGGAATGTTTTTTTACTTTAAGTAAATAATTGCAGCTAAAAGACCCTAACAGTATGGGATAACAAATACTTTTTGCACTGAATGTCATGTTTACAGGATATCTTGCACTATAAAGCTATTGATTTATTTTTCACCATGATTATAAAACCATTCATTTCTCAGTAATATACCGTATGTTTATTTTATTCCAATTGAATTTACTATACCGGGTTTTGAAAATTAGTTAAAATCAAGTCGCGGACTGAAACCTGTACAGCAGATCATAAGCAATCATCGTTTAACTAATTAGAACATAATCGCTGACTAGTCCATTATTAAAATAATCGTTAGTTGCAGCCCGAGTTTGAATGCTACTTAGGTAAAAATATAATTGGCGATGTTTTGCCAAAATGTGCAGGAATGTTGCGAACATTGGATAAAGTTGTGAGCTTGCGCATAATCAGATAGGAATGGTTGAATTTGTGGCACAATCGCAACGTAGCAAAAAACTTGGAAGTTGTGGTAAAACAACACTAATGTAATGGTTACAGTACATAGGGGCCAATATCAAAATGTAAATGCCTGTCCTGTTGTGTCCTTTAGACAGCCTCAAGAATGAAAAGTTTTACTTCATTTTAGTTTTATCATACAGTGATTATTGTCTCTTTACCGTATAATATCACCTGTGGAGTTAATAAAGGTTTTATGACGGTCTTGAATAAGTGTATTCGCTTTACATGATTTCCTATGGGAAATTAAAACAACTTGGGCATCAACCAGAATGGATATGTAGACACCTCTGTTTTTAACTTTATTACTTCACCTGAATGAGTCTCATCTGTCCTCTAAGCAACAGTTAGGACGGACATCCCTGGAGGCAAGTGAACGCACCACGCCTGGTGTATCCTGATGCCTCCTCAAGAACGGGATACTTATCCTGAGCCCACTTTAAGAAATCTGCATGCCACTTCTCCTCTCTCCCCTCCCTCCCATTCTTACAATATATAGTGTCGCTCCCCTAGTCCCAAACACAACCTCTCACCCCACCCAGGGACTGGCTGCGCCCGGCAGCAGGCGTCTTAAAGGCATCTTTAATTCAGCCAACTTTGAAGTGGCACTCCGGCAAATGCACTCAATCAATTATAAATGAAATAATCTGCTTATAATATTAGAGATTTTTCAAGTCGAAGAAATAGCGGGAGATTAGGGCACCCAAATCAGTTTTAGCGGTATCTGAAGTGACAGCAGGAGAATCATTGGAAGGAGCGGCGAGGAACTTAAAATGATTATGTAGATCTGTGTCAACTGGCGAATGTTTCTGCAAATCCCTCCGCTGGATCGAGCGCGACGAGGGAAACAGATTATTCCTGGCCTTATTTAAAGGGTTGCACTTCTTAAGTGGCTTTTAAAGAGAGGGAAACGTTTATATATATTTGCACTTATATTTACAGACACTCCCTCAAACTGCCGCCATCTCTCTCAGCCTTCAGGGTCAGCGTGCGACATGAGCCTCCCTTTTGTGTTGAGACTAAAGCTGTTGTTCGCTAATTCGATGAAGAAAATTGCACTTGGATCAAAGTACACAGA
Source organism: Entelurus aequoreus (assembly GCF_033978785.1). NCBI lineage: Eukaryota > Metazoa > Chordata > Actinopteri > Syngnathiformes > Syngnathidae > Entelurus > Entelurus aequoreus. Next base: position 26,489,627 of record NC_084757.1, read on the forward strand.
CATTATGCACGTTTGTGTAAGATTAGAAGAAGCAGGCTGCTTTTCATAGCGCCTCAGGTACACCTTTTATAGCCATTTTGATTCATGCATACAATACTTTATCATCGCTATTTACCAGTGTTGGGATGGTTACTTCCTGTAATACGGTGCCACAGGTAAAGTTGAAGTTTAAAAAAACCTAATTAACCGCGTGTTAAAGGGTTTGAGTAACATTCTTTAATATTTACGTGCGTAAACGGTATAATAAAACAAAAATGTACTACTCACCTGTCACACACGAAAGGGAGAGGGGGACAAAAATGTCACGCTGGTCATTAGCCATTACGCTTTAAGCTACATGCTAGTCACATTAGCATATGCTTGCTAAAAATCATTTAGGAATGTACTAGAGATGTCCGATAATATCGGACTGCCGATATTATCGGCCGATAAATGCTTTAAAATGTAATATCGGTAATTATCGGTATCTGTTTCAAAATTATCGGTATCGGTTTCAAAAAGTAAAATTTATGACTTTTTAAAACGCCGCTGTGTACACGGACGTAGGGAGAAGTACAGAGCACCAATAATCCTTAAAGGCACTGCCTTTGCGTGCTGGCCCAGTCACATAATATCTACGGCTTTTCACACACACGGGTGAATGCAGGCATACTTTGTCAACAGCCATACAGGTCACACTGAGGGTAGCCGTATAAACAACTTTAACACTGTTACAAATATGCGCCACACTGTGAACCCACACCAAACCATTAATGACAAACACATTTCGGGAATACATCCGCACCGTAACACAGCATGAACACAACATAACAAATACCCAGAACCCCTTGCAGCACTAACTTTTCCGGGACGCTACAATATACACCGCCCGCTACCTCCTACCCCACCTCAACCCCGCCCACCTCAACCTCCTCATGCTCTCTCAGGGACAGCATGTCCCAAATTCCAAGCTGCTGTTTTGAGGCATGTTAAAAAAAAAAAGCACTTTGTGACTTCAATAATAAATATGGCAGTGCCATGTTGGCATTTTTTTCCCATAATCTGAGTTGATTTATTTTGGAATACCTTGTTACGTTGTTTAATGCATCCAGCGGGGCATCACAACAAAATTAGGCATAATAATGTGTTAATTCTACGACTGTATATATCGGTTGATATCGGAATCGGTAATTAAGAGTTGGACAATATCGGAATATCGGATATCGGCAAAAAAGCCATTATCGGACATCTCTAGAATGTACTTTATATCATACTAATTATATTGCACACTTCTCTACCTTCATTTCTGATTCTATGGTTATATTTACATTTTTCCTTGTTGCCATCACTGGTAGCCTTCTGTGACACGTCCCCCCAAAATCGAAACAAAAAAATCTTTAAATAAACGCTGAAGTCTCTTAAAAAAAACTTTTAAAAAAAAGCTAAAGTCACAGGGTTCTGCTACTAAAGAATTTAAGAGGTGCATCTTTCCCCAAAATTCCACCTTATGTGCATTCAACTTGCTCTGTAATTCATAAAATACTCCACAAATTGCATTGAAGTTTGTATCCTTTGTTTGTGTCATTACTCACAGAGCTGCAAATTATGACCCAGTGCACATTTCTATCACGCCGGGGCTCATTCATCTTTGATTACACCTTTCAGATGATATAAATTAGGCCTATCCCGCACTGTTAGACTTGATGGATTACAGGGGCCCATAGGAAACGCACTGATCAATATCATGGATTAGCTTCATGAGTTTCGAGGCTATGCGGTGGCGTTCGCCAAGGTTTGTTTGTGCGACACTGCTGAGAACTGATAAACAAGTCTGTTCTAAACTTTGTAGCGTAGTAGCATTCCAAAACGTAGAAAAGAAATGGTAGACAAAACATGCACAGGAGATGTTTTTCTGGATATGGAGTCAGCATGGCTGCAAGTCAGCGCAATGTCCCAATTAATTTGTAGCTGTTATTTTAATGCATAGCCTACAGTAATATTGTTTGCGGGACATTATGATTCAGAGAAAACTTTACAGTCAGGCCTGAATCTTTCATTTTTCTTCTTTACAAAATGTCCTGGGCCAAAAAGCAAACCAGCTGTGGGACGCAACCTGCCAGACACTAGATACCCCTGCTACAAAAAAAACAAACACCTTTACACAGCAGTTTTCCAAACACATTAATGAGGGGAAAAAAGATAAGTTGAGTCATTAAAATGTGGCTATAGTGTTGGAAAATAATTCTAATTAAAAAATATGTGAATTACTTTTTAGACTTTTTCAAATTCAGTGCAGATTTAATAACTGTCTGACTAACTGCAATATGAAAGGGGGAATAACTTTTTAAAACTGAAAGTTGTATGTGAAAATAAATAAGGACAAAATAACTATGATTTCTCCGACCCAATCAGCAAATAGAGATAGATAATAAGGAATGTTATTGAAGACTGTATCGCAAAACAAACAGATGTAATGACATGTCATTCTTAATTGCTATATTATAATCATGAATATAATGCTAATATTAATACTAAAACATGTCATAGAATTTAAAAGTGTTTTTTTCCTCATTATCACATTTTCCAATATCAGTATGGTACCATATTGTACTGGTACAGCCCAGCACTTGGGCTCAACTGTGAGAGAATCAGATGCTGACATATATTCATCTGTGTTTTAGTTGAGTTGAGTTGAGTTTGAGTTTATTTCGAACATGCAAGCATACGACATGATACATCACAATTTCCAGTTTCGCTTTTCAACATGTTCGAAAAGGAGTTGGAAGAAGCAGAGCTTATTTAATCCTACCCCTTTTCTTTTACATAACAGTTGCTAAAACCTTTGTTCACTTCCTGTTCTCAATTTATTCACAATATACTCCATAAGTAATCACAATAAAAATGAATAAAAAAATAATAATTGGTGAAGTAAGTTATATTTCATATGATAAAATGAGTAAGATTATTTTGAGAATGAATGAATGGATGGATGAAATAAATCCAGAATGTTTATCATGGTTCTTCTTCTTTGTACTTTGTAAACACTTTAAGTTTGAAGAGTTTCTTGAAGTGGATCATGTTAGTACATTGTTTGATTGCTTTTTAATCCATTCCATAGTTGAATTCCACATACTGATATACTGAAGGTCTTAAGTGTTGTACGTGCATACAAATATTTTAAATTAAATACAATTATATTTCTCCTCTTTTTTTGAGAAGAATTGTTGTATATTCTTGGGTAGCAGGTTATAGTTTGCTTTGTGTATAATTTTAGATGTTTGCAAATTCACTATGTCGTGGAATTTCAGTATCTTTGATTCAATAAATAAAGGGTTTGTATGTTCTCTATATCCAACATTTTGTATTATTCTAACTGATCTTTTTTGTAACTCCGTTAGTGAATGAAGTGTACTTTTGTAATTATTTCAACATATTTCTACACGATAACTCAGATATGGTAACACTAGTGAGCAGTAGAGAATATGAAGTGATTTTTGGTCTAGAACATGGTTTGCTTTATTCATTATTGACGTGTTTCTTGCTACTTTATGTTATATATTTTTTACATGAGATTTCCAGTTCAATTTATCATCAATCATTATACCTAGGAATTTGGTTTAATTTACTCTTTACTCTTAGTGGCAATGTAAATGACTTTGTTTTACTCATAAACCACAATTTCCTCTCAAGGGAATATAAATATAATTAGTCAAATAAAATGTAAAAATAAACTGTTAATTGATATGAGTAAAAAAGACAATTAACAGATTCCTTTACTGTAATGGATGAAAAGATGTTGCAGGAGTATTAAATGTAGTGCTGGTGACAGGAACCACGCTGTAGCATTCATCAAGCCTAATGAAAATGCTCCATACGGACAAAGGCGGGGGTCAAATGAATACGCTTTTAAAAATCAATCTCACCAATTACTGTCTATCTCAGTGTCACGCTCGCCTCGGCACACATCCGCAAATAAAAGAAAGAAAAAGGGGGCAGATGCCGAGGAGGCGTGTGAAGAGTGACAACTTCATGTTTGGGTAATTATCACCACTTGTGCCCATGAAGTGAGGGGGCCCTCTTAACAGCCTCATTGTTGTTGTTAAACAGTTTACACTGCTGATTGATGATGAAAAGGGAACATGCACACACACACCTCTCGTGGGACTTTATGTGTGTGTGTGCGCATCCCCCTGTGACCCCTGCCAGCTGGGCAGGCTAAACACAACACACACACTCGGGCTGGATTGTGAGGACTATACCACAGGGGGCTGGCTATCAATACATTATTCATAACCATCTGATGGGACAAGCTCTGAGGTGCGCACACATACACACAATGTGAAAGTGGCCACTTCATCATATCAGTGACAGGGCTGAGTGAGAAGTCCCCATGCATCCTTTCCTGCACTGTCATCAGCTTCTATGACACTCCCTTGAGGATTAACACCTCATTCATATTCATGCACATAAGGCACCCAATGTATTATTATTAGCAATATGTAAATATTAAAAATACATCAACTATTGAACTATATTTTAATATCTGTATTAGTGCTGTCAAGCGAATTAATCATTATTATATATAATAAATTCATCTAATAATCTCTTTTTTAATTTCACCTAAAAATGCAGAGAAAATCCCTCAATTTGAGATATCTTCATTTAAATTAATTGCATTAATATTAAGATATGTACTTAAACAAAGAAAATGCTTTACATATTATTGTATTTTTTTGTTGAATGTGATACTTTTCCTCTGCTTTAGATAATATAAAATAAAGTAAACCCAACCTATAAATCACAGTGCTAGCATATTTAACCAATATTGCTTTAAGAGAACATATCTGACAAATAAATATATATCTAAGTTTGTCACAATTACATAGTAAACTTTGTAAAACAGATTGAAGGAAATGTTGGCTTTGATTGCCTTTCCTGACTGTCAATAACTAATGTTTAATACACGTACATTATATGTCCTTATTTACTATTGACTTACAGTTTCACTTTGACAAGGCAACTGAAAGGCATACAGAGACAGTAACGTTAGAGAATCTAATTTTGATTAAAGCAGTTAAAAAACCATAACGCACTAAATTACTTAATTATTTGTAATTATCGTGATAGTGTGAAAATAAAACAACAACGCGCTAAATGACTTAATTATACGTAATTAACGTGATAATTTGACACCCCTAATTTGTATTTATATTGTCATTCTTGTTAGTAATACATTAAAATCAGTATTATATATGTTATGTAAGGGAATATTATTTTTATTTTATTTTAAATATTTTGCCATTTTTAAGTACATTTTAATAAAAAAAGTGTAGTTATTTTGAGAAGCAAAAGTTAAAAAAAAACCCAGCTCTTTAGAGGAAAGGGAACCATTTTCGGTCATCAAATTTAAAAAGTTTAAATTACTACCATACACATCACTATAAATAGGTAGAACTATGCAATGTCTCCTAACCAATCTTGTTCTCCCAGTGATAATTAAAAAAAACAACAGTGAAAACTGACCCCAAGTGTTTGGAAACAACGAAGGGTTAATTGCAACATCATCACTCATACAGTAAACTCACTCTGCCCACATTGTGTATTTTTGGCTTGCATGCTCACATTACAGCTCAGCAGGCAGCTAATCAGCACTCATTAGGAGCAGATAAATACTGCATTAATCGACTACATTGTCCCAGAAGAAATAACTCATTCATTGCCATCATATAAAATTGTTGACTGACAATGCAATGTGCTCAAATTACATTTAAACGTAACTTTCCTATATGTATACAACTGTTGTATAATAACATTGAATAATATAAAGTAAAACTTCTCACCCTTTGAAGACACCTGCCAGGCACGTAATGGGGAAGTAACTTTTCCCAGATAGGCATTGTAGTGTCGTAACTGCCAGAAAAGCCACAAAAAAGTTGCTGTTAATCCTTTTGCTGCATTGTTAAAGATGTTATTGAAAATTCACAGCAAATTACTGGGTAATAATTGCATTCCTTTCACAATAACAATTAAGGCAATTTACTGGAAAAATCTTTACAACAATTTACTGTAACTGCAAAGCTGTAATTTTATATTTAATTACAATAAAGTCAAAACTAAATGCTGTAACTTCGCAGTTGTAATTGTATTGTTAATTACCCTCTCATTTTAACAGTATAATGCCACCCGCTGTACAAGAGTGTGCAACGTAATCTACAGAACCCCTTAAGAGGCACATCTGTTTGAATTAACAGTAATTTTGTTATGGTTGGGGGGGTCGCATGGTTATGCGCAGGTCGTTTCCCCAAAGATGCAGATGGAGATCCGCAAGCAGTGTGCAGGTAGGAAAAAAATATTTATTTTCATAAATCTGGCAAGAAAACAAGAACAGAAAAGCTATAGGAGCAAACAAAACAGCCAGAGTGTGGTGAAAAGGCAGGAATAAATAGCTCTCTGTTTAGTGCCCGAGAGCAGGTGAGCGTCCCGAACACTAATCAGAGGCAGGTGCAAATAATCATCACCCATGGCAACCAACAAACACCAACCCAGGGGTGCTGAAACAGAACTAAGAGAGTCTTAAACTAAAACAAAACATGATCCGGGCAACGGATCATCACAAATTTGTTGAGATAATACAGATGACTGTTATTACAGTATTTTGTGAAATAACAGTTAATTGTTATGGAATATACAGTACAGTAAGGGTACATTCCATCATTTGTTGCAATTTTACAGCAAATTTTGATTATAGTATTTTACTGTGAAAAAATACTGTTAAATGCTGTGAAATCCGGGTATATTTTTACTTTGCGAAATCCCACAAGATATGATGATGTCACACGTGAAATTGTTTTGAAATCCGTATTTTGTTTGACTTTGAGGGCAAATTTTTCCAGTACATTTTGGTAGCACTCCACATTGTTTTGTATTCGGGGTGTTTGACTTTGAAGCATGTATCTTTACAACTTCAAGCCGCCAGCACGCGCAGTGCCAACTAGTGGCCCGGCAAACATACTACAACCTTTTGTCAGCTTTTAAAGGCCTACTGAAATGAAATGTTTTTATTTAAACAGGGATAGCAGATCCATTCTATGTGTCATAAATGATCATTTCGCGATATTGCCATATTTTTGCTGAAAGGATTTAGTAGAGAACAATGACGATAAAGATCGCAACTTTTGGTATCTGATAAAAAAAAGCCTTGCCCCTACCGGAAGTAGCGTGACGTAGTCAGTTGACAGGTTCCTCACATTTTCCTATTGTTTTCAATGCAGCTAGAGCGATTCGGACCGAGAAAGCGACGATTACCCCATTAATTTGAGCGAGGATGAAAGATTCGTGGATGAGGAACGTTAGAGTGAAGGACTAGAATGCAGCGTAAGACATATCTTTTTTCGCTTTGACCGTAACTTAGGTACAAGCTGGCTCATTGGATTCCACACTCTCTCCTTTTTCTATTGTGGATCACGGATTTGTATTTCAAACCACCTCGGATACTATATCCTCTTGAAAATGAGAGTCGAGAACGCGAAATGGACATTCACAGTGACTTTTATCTCCACGACAATACATCGACGAAACACTTTAGCTACGGAGCTAACGTGATAGCATCGTGCTTAACTGCATATAGAAACAAAATAAATAAATCCCTGACTGGAAGGATAGACAGAAGATCAACAATACTATTAAACCATGGACATGTAACTACACGGTTAATGCTTTCCAGCCTGGCGAAGGTTAACAATGCTGTTGCTAACGACGCCATTGAAGCTAACTTAGCAACCGGACCTCACAGAGCTATGCTAAAAACATTAGCTATCCACCTACGCCAGCCAGCCCTCATCTGCTCATCAACACCCGTGCTCACCTGCGTTCCAGCGATCGACGGTGCGACGAAGGACTTCACCCGATCAAAGATGCGGTCGGCGAGACGGAGGAAGTTAAGGTGAGTTCGCCGGCTAGCGCGTCTGCTATCCATCTCTGTCCTCCTGGCTGTGTTGCTGTAGTCCGCCGCTAATACACCGATCCCACCTACAACTTTCTTCTTTGCAGTCTCCATTGTTCATTAAACAAATTGCAAAAGATTCACCAACACAGATGTCCAGAATACTGTGGAATTTTGAAATGAAAACAGAGCTTTTTTGTATTGTATTCAATGGGGTACCAATACTTCTATCAACCGTTTACGTCACGCGCCTACGTCATCATATCTAGACGTTTTCAACCGGAAGTGTGGCTGGAAATTTAAAATTGAACTTTATAAGTTTACCCGGCCGTATTGGCATGTGTTGCAATGTTAAGATTTCATCATTGATGTATAAACTATCAGACTGCGTGGTCCGTAGTAGTGGGTTTCAGTAGGCCTTTAATGGATGGATGGATGGATCACTATACGTATCTTTTCAAAAATAGATGTATAGGTTCTGACATACCTGCAGATAGCACCATGCTTGACCTGGACCTACTGGCTCAGTGGCCTCCTGCAGGATGTTGTTCTGCACTGAAGGTCAGCCACAGCTTTTCTAAGAAGGCTTTTTGCAGTACACAGCCTAAAGACAGATTATAAGGCAACAATAAAAGAATCCCCTATACTCATTTCATAAAACACTGTATGATAATAAAGCTTATGAGAGGAGTGCCATTACGCATGCTACAGCTTTAATGCCACTCATTGATCAGATATCAGCCGCCATTATTGTGATGAACGACGACCTTTAAAAGAGAAGAAGCGCACAACTCCTCTTTAAGCTCCACAGATGAGCCTCAATTCTCTAAACGCTTGAATCCAGATGACCCGCAGATGCTTTAGAGTGCGGCTGAGCAGATTTGACAACAAAAGACAGATGTTGAGAGGTACATACAGCACTATCGCACACACGTGTCTTACTTTAATGGAGCAAAAGACTTGGAGCCGTTTCTAAGTGCTCCCAAATCTGATAAAACAGACGGAGAAAAATCAACTTCTCCGTGTAAGAGTGTGCCGCTTTGTGCGGCTCATTTGGACCAGAGAGGATTACTCCTGGATGGGAGCCTGGCTTTGGGAGGACTAGGAAGACGGGAATATGGACTTTGTAGGATCACGCCAGTCAAAGAGTGGATGGGGGACATTGTCTGTGACGTGCAAGTGTTCTTAGGAGGGAAATATTCTACTCTTTAATACTCTCACACTGAGGTATGATCTAAAACACATTTTGCAACTTGTTTGCTAAGGTGACAGACACTTCATTAGGCACACCTGCACAATTTGAAGAGATCCAATACGAGAGCTGGGTAGTAGTAATAATAATGCCCAATTTTGAGTGACTGGATTCATTTACCAATGTGATTATTATAGGGTTGTTCACCTGTCCAGCATCATATACAGTGTCCAAGCTTTTTCCACAAAGTGAAAAGTCAAAGCATGCGGGGGCTATTTTGATATTTTATTTTGTAAAAAAAAAACAAAAGAAAAAAACAAACTGAAAACAAACATAGATTTACAGACAAAACATTATGTCTGCTTCATGTTAAAAGTGACAAAGTGTATTAATTATTAGTATTACAATTTGCTAATACTTTTGCTTATTTTTCTTACATTTTTTTACTGATATTTTTTGTTTGATTCTATTTTAACAATATGCCGCGGGCCAAAAAAATTTGAGCTGTGGGCAGAAAATGGCTCAAGGGCCACACTTTGAACACACATGCATTAAAGGATCAGAAAATTAGAACTATGTCTATGTCCCTTTGTTTTGTCTGTTAACGAATTGAAAAAATAAAAATAAAAACAAATAAAGTGAAAAGTAATTAATAATTACAAAAACAAATAGAAATAGAAATGAAAACAGCAGTGACCAGCTATTTTCTATATACTGTATACATCCATCCATCCATTTTCTACCGCTTGTCCCTTTCGGGGTCGCGGGAGGTGCTGAAGCCTTTCTCATCTGCATTCGGGTAGAAGGCGGGGTACACCCTGGATAAGTCGCTACCTCATCGCAGGGCCAACACAGACATGTTTTTTAAATATAAGCTCACATAAAAGAAAACAAAACCCTGTTCAAACTATGTTTTACTGTATTTGTATGTATGCATTTAAATAAATAAAAACACAATTTGTAGTTCAAAGCTAATTTTATACAATGTTAGCACACATTGTACAAAAAATAAGTCAACAAAATAGCTGTGAACTGTTATTTTATTTATTAAATTTAATTGAAAAAATTTAACAGAAAAGGGCCACACTTTGAACACACCTGCATTAAAGGATCAGGAAATTAGAACTCGGTAAAAACTAATAATTACAAAGACAAATAGAAGTGAAAACAGCTATTTTCTATATAATGTATATATGTTTAAAAAAAATAAGCTCACGTAAAACAAAACAAAACCCTGTTTAAACTGTTTTACTGTATTTGTATGTATGCATTTAAATTAATAAATACATAATTTGCAGTTCAAAGCTAATTTTATACTATTTTAGCAAACATTGTCAAAAAACAAGTCAACAAAATAGCTGTAAACTGTTATTTTATTTATCAAATTTAATTGAAAAGAGTAAACCAAAAAATATGTCCCAAACTTATTTAATTTGTATTTATTTATATTTTTTATTTTTTGTTTTAGTTTGTGACTTTGTTTTTGCATAGGCTTTCCCAGTAAAACACATGCAATTGCCGGCAGGAAATACTCACCCGTATAGTGGGCAGAATCCCCTTTAAAGGGAATGTTATCTTGATTTTTGAACTGAACACTGAAATCCATTTCTAAAATCAACCCAATCACAGCGACGCCTTTGACTTCACAAGGTGTCTTTTTGCCGGCTGACGATGCTGTAGGTTTGCGTAGCCCCCTTCCCTAGGTGATGGTTAATTACTGGGGATAAAAATCCATTGGCAATTTTTCTGAACGTTCCAGTGACACCCCTCCCTCCTCTTCCACTCAAGCACTTCCTCCTTTTCCTCCTTCTAAGCTCATGTAATGAATGACTAATCACTCATGAGCATCCCTAGCCTGTTATCTCTTAATTACCCCCATTCCAGGGGGGCGTCCACACGCGCCAGCAGGGGGCACTGTGCTGGTAGGAGACAAACAGCATTTCAGCTGAAGTCCATTTGTAGTCTTGATGTATAAGATCTTTAAAGGTCATAAATTATCACCTAAGAGCCTCCAAGCTATGCTAGTTTATGGGCTTGTTGAACCAGAACAAACCAATTTCTGCTAGACTCCTCCGGTGGAGGACCATTTACAGGCGGAAGCAAGAAGATGGGAGTCTGAGGTGCGACACTCGGGATTTGGAGCCACACAGGCGAAAAAGACAGAAAATAGAATTGGCAGTCAACATTAAACGAGATCATGGAAATTTTCCGTCGTACGTGGAAGAGAGTAATGGCGCTACATGTTGATTTAGATTTATAGCTTTCACAATTAGCATCTTTGGTTGAATCCCTCCGCTGAAAGATATTCCCATGCTTTCTTTTCCTGAGCAAAAGTTCAAGATCTCACATGTTTACATCATCAGAGAAGAGCACAGGCTGGTGGGTTCCAAATCTGACAGGTGGCCCCCTCTGCCCCTGCAAGTCCGCTTTCGGGCTCTAATCTGGCTAATTTCAACATATCCCTCTGAGCATCTTAAAGCTCAATTTGAGAAGAAAAAAAGAGACCTTGAATGAACCTTTTTTTAAGAGAATCCTGGTGTCCGTTTTTTGTCAATCCTTTAGTGAAAGCCTGTCAAAAATGGTTAGCTTCTCCAGTGAAACTCCTTCTTTGCATGTTGCCCCGCGTCTGCACAATTTCTTTCTATCCTCTTGTTTCTCTCCTTTTGTTTAGATAAAGCGAGGGATTAGGAAAGATTTTCACCCATAAAGTAGTGGTTTGATGGGCTTTTATTCCACCATGTTGCTAAAGCTGTGTAGCCCCTGGATTAGGCCGTGACAATAGAAACCCTTGTGCTGGGCCGCAGCCCGAGGGGGCCAACCAAAGAGTGTCTCTGAAAAAGGGGGAGGAAACAAACCTGCCAACCTCGATATGTCACGTCTGCCACAGGAACCTCCGAGGGATCACACCAGGATAAACTATAGTGAGAAAATGGACGACTTTAGGTCACCTGTAAAAACATTATTATTGTTTGCACTAAGGCTCCCACCTTGTACAAATATCTGCAAACGTGTCCTAAACATAGTACAGGTTTTAATGATAGAATTGTTATTACCGTAAAGTCTGGACTATAAGGGGCTACTTTTTTCCTACACTTTACTCTCTGCGGCTTATAAAACGATGCAGATAATTCATGGATTTTTCTTCGCTGACGGCCATAATAAAAAGTTTTCTAACAACAAAAAAAGAAAACAAGCAAATACTCTGACAAGATGTTTTATTTTTTGTGCTATGGCGCCATCTTTAGGACACGTTCACCATTTACCGGTAGTGTTTTGGTTTTTTTTGCTTTTTTTCAACCGGAGTGCCGTTTAGTCTTCTACTCGATAATAGTGTTAATTTATATATTATTTATCATTGGCAACAGGAGGAGTTTGGGCATCTTCGCTCCTTGTGCTACTCTCATGTGGACGTGTTCATCCTGTGCTTCAGCCTCATGCCAAAGCCATTTATCAACAACACCCAGAAACGCTGCCGGCTTCGCTGGGCCCAAGCTCATCTAAGATGGACTGATGCAAAGTGGAAAAGTGTTCTGTGGTCTGACGAGTCCACATTTCAAATTGTTTTTGGAAACTGTGGACGTCGTGTCCTCCGGACCTAAGAGGAAAAGAACCATCCGGTCTGGACGTATGGAGCGCTCGGACCGTCCCCTGGCATAAAGACTCTATGCGGTTGTTTTAGAACACCACCATGAGTGGGAGCCAAGCCACGTGTTTGTGGCGACGGGTCACATTAGCAGCTGATTATCATGTTTGCAGATGTTGTGCTAAACTTTTATTCTGTGGTGAGTCAACATGTCTTTTGCAAACGTTTTAGTTCATTCAGAGGCTCATAGAGATAATTGCTTCATGAGAGATTTATCACGGTCTTTTTAAAACGAATATACTATTGAAGTTTATATTGTAGCCCAACCTTTACCCTAAAGATATTCCCAAATTATTCCCATTTATTGTGTTTTGTTTACTTTTTCAGTTAATGCCAAAGCGGCATAGCAGTTTTGGAATGGCTTTACTGCACTTTTCTTTCCCCTTTGGTCTTTTTAAACAATTTTTTTACCTGTTCATATACATTTTGGACATTATCTGAAATATTAACACATAAGTATTGACCATATTGGATTGAATTGAATTGTAGTTGTCAATGTAGTTTTTTCGTTTGTTCATACTCAATTAATGTATTTAATGTAAATACAAATCTTTACATAGCTTGTAAAATGTTATTGATACACTATTTTTTAATTTGTTATTATAAATATACTTGAACTGCATTTTTGTTGGTTTTGTCTTTTATGCACACACTTGAGTTGAGTTGAGTTTGAGTTTATTTCGAACATGCAAGCTTACAACATGATACATCACAATTTCCAGTTTCTCTTTTCAACATGTTCGAAAAGGAGTAGGAAGAAGCAGAGCTTATTTAATCCTACCCCTTTTCTTTACATAACAGTTGCAAAACTTTTTGTTCACTTCCTGTACACAATTTTTTCACAATAAACTCCATAAGTAATCACAATAAAAATAAATAAATAAATAATAGTAAGAATTTAATAATAATAATTGGTGAAGTAAGTCATATTTCATATGATGAGATAAGCAAGATTACTTTAAGAATGAATGAATGGATGGATGGAATAAATTGAGAATGTTTGTCATGGTTCTTCTTCTTTGTACTTTGTAAACACTTTAAGTTTGAAGAGTTTTTGAAGTGTATCATATTAGTACATTGTTTGATTGCTTTGCTTAATCCATTCCATAATTTAATTGCACATACTGATATACTGAAGGTCTTAAGTGTTGTACGTGCAAACAAATGCTTTAAATTACGTTTTTCTCTAAGATTATATTTCTCCTCTTTTTTTGAGAAGAATTGTTGTATATTCTTGGGTAGCAGGTTATAGTTTGCTTTGTGCATAATTTTAGCTGTTTGCAAATTCACTATGTCGTGGAATTTCAGTATTTTTGATTCAATAAATAAAGGATTTGTATGTTCTCTATATCCAACATTATGTATTATTCTAACTGATCTTTTTTGTAACACCGTTAATGAATGAAGTGTACTTTTGTAATTATTTCCCCATATTTTTACACAGTAGCTCAGATATGGTAACACTAGTGAGCAGTAGAGAATATGAAGGGATTTTTGGTCTAGAACATGTTTTGCTTTATTCATTATTGACGTGTTTCTTGCAACTTTATGTTGTATATTTTTTATGTGAGATTTCCAGTTCAATTTATCATCAATCATTATACCTAGAAATTTGGTTTCATTTACTCTTTCAATTTCTATTCCGTGTATTTGTATTTGTGTTTGACTTTCTCTTCTACTGTTACCAAATAGCATTATTTTAGTTTTACTAAGATTCAATGATTGTCAAACCATCTTTTTAATTTGTTAATTTCTTCTGTTATTATTTGTATTATCTCCTATGTGTTCTCTCCTGAACAAAACGCTGTTGTATCATCCGCAAATAATACTAACTTTAAATCTTTTGTAACTTTACAAATGTCATTTATATAGAGATTGAATAATTTAGGTCCTAGTATTGATCCCTGAGGTACACCACAGGATATATTTAGCGTTGGGCTTGGGCTCCCATAGACATATCTACTTAAAATAAAATACAGTAAAGCCTTGTTTATCGCCGTTAATTGGTTCTGGGCATGGCCGTGTAAAATAATTTCTGCAAAGTAGGAATTATTAATTATAAGTTGAATAATTTCATAGCTTGGACCCCGACTTAAACAAGTTGAAAAACTTATTCGGGTGTTACCATTTAGTGGTCAATTGTACGGAATATGTACTTCACTGTGCAACCTACTAATAAAAGTCTCAATCAATCAATCAATCAAAGGACATAAAAAAAAACTGTGTATGACTTTTTGAATGTGAAAGACATGAAATAACACCCACTTAGTACCTTTATAAACCGCAAACTTTTAAGCGAGATGTGGCGAGGAACAATATTAGCACACTGCAAAAACTTAAATCTAAGTAAGATTAAATATCTCAAATAAGGGTGATGTTTGCTTATATTCCGTCTGATAAGATAATTCTTCTCACTAAGCAAATTTTATGTTAGAGTGTTTTACTTGTTTTAAGTGTTTTGGTCCTAAATGATCTCAGTAAGATATTACAGCTTGTTGCTGAGATTTTATGACATATATTGATTAAAACATGCTTGAAACTAGAATATCAACTGTTGCAAAGCTGTGTCATCAACACTCACAAGTATAGAACTACTTTTTTAAAGTAATCATTTCTTGTTTGAAGCATGAAATAAAAAATCATGACTTTGACACAATTGTGTCTCATAATTAATTAATAATTAAATAATTAATTAAATAATTAAAACAGATGACAGCCAAATGGACTTTTGCTGTTTTATTTTCAATGAAACAATAGAAAATACATACTCATACAGTAGTACAGTTGGCACAGTACAGCAAACGGACAGTTAATATTTAAACATTTAACAAGTGACATTTCAAACTATATTGAACAGAAATAGTTAATGCACATTCAGATAAATTCCTCAAAATTACAATTAAAAAATGTTTGGCCGGGGGCCGGGCTGTAAATATAAATATATATATATATATATATATATATATATATATATACACATACATACATACATACATATATATATATATACACATACATACATACATACATATATATATATACACATACATACATATATATATATATATATATATACACACACATACATACATACATACATACAGACATATATATATATATATATATATATATATATATATATATATATATATATATATATATATACCTTGCGCACTAATTGACTGAAAGAGCATGCACTTGGCGCGATGATGTCATGTTATGGATGGAAAAATGCATTTTTAGACAATTTGATTTGCCTAGGAAACCCGAGAGTAACAAGCGGTTGCCTTGTTGCCTTTCCATTAAGACAAATAAACTAGTTTTTAGTATAAGATTGCTGGTTTCAAGAAATGTAATGCCGAGCGCATATCATTATGTCAAGATAATGGCACTAGCATTTACTTAATTTAAGAATATTTTTCAACATATTGAGAAAAAAGGTCTCATTTTATTTTTTTCTATCAAGAAAAGTGCACTTGTTATTAGTGAGGATATACTTATTTTAAGGTATATTGGGATTCATTGAGGTTAGCTAATTTTACTTGTTTTGGAAAGTCTTGACAAGCCGAATTTTCTTGTTCTATTGGCAGATAATTTTGCTTAGTTCATGTACAATACCCCAAATGATTGTATTTTTTCCCCTTGTTTTTGAAATCTGACTTTTTGCAGTGCATACTGTACTCACGAGGTGTGTTACATGAGTAATATTAAAGACCCAAATAGGGCCACAAATATCATCTTTAGGGCCACCTCTATTACTTACTTGCTTTTGAACACCAGCAGGCTCGTGTCTTCAATGCTGAATTACAGCATGCTACCTGTCCACACACAAGTGTAAGAAGAAGTTAAGTCTTGTCGATATAACATCGAAACTAAACAATTCTACCTGATGTCCCCTTCACAGAACTGCTGCTTCTTCTCTTCACACTGGTCTTTCTTCTGGAATAAGTCGCAAAAAAAACAAAGAAAAAGCACATGTGTAGAGGTAATCCAATCATATCGACTGAGGCAAAAAATACTTCTGTTTGACTTGAGAGTAAGGTTGGGCGATATAGACGATATATGATAAAAAATTATATTCATTTGTCTGACAGTAGAGATTTTACTACTAACGTTATATCGTGATAAAGCATGTTGATGACACAAACTCGTCCTCAACCCAATGTAGCATTCTCGCGAGCGGCTAACGTTCCTCTACAGTGCAAAGCCACTTTTACCGTAAGTCTGTAATCCTCGCCTCCACTGCTTTTCTTAGTATCATTATCACAGGAGGACGAGGAATAGCTAAACATGCTACACTAAACACTGTAGTAGGATACAATCAGTCATGCTAACCGCTAAGCTACAGCTCTTGAATGTAAACAGGGGTGGGCGGATGGATACAAATATCGACAGTAACATTACCAACTACATAGTACAGTGTCAGTATATGGTCGATACTACAGTGTTTCAATGTTTTTTATTATTAAAAAAATTGTTTTTTGCAATTGTTTACAAACTCGGGCTTTAAAGTGTAAAAAACTATGGATATAAATCAGAGCCACTGGTAAGAAATAATTTAAAATATAAAATATTTAATTGATAATGTTACAACACTACCCAGTGTTTTTATATGATTATAATTGTGATCAAAATGTGATCATTAAATAATCTTTAAAATTTGAATTATCAGTATCAGCATTGGTATGACCAATACTGCCCCTGTAGCTACTTGGTATTAGAGCGATACTTGTATCACCCAAAACTAATGTAAAGTATCCAAACAACAGAAGAATAAGTGTTTAGTACATGTTAACATATAAGCGTAGATAGAACCATATTACAACAGGAAGTATCCAGATATTAACAGCCGTACCTCGGTTGATAGAGCCAACAAACGTGCAACCTGAAGGTTTCTGGTTCGATCCCGGGCTTCCGCCATCCGAGTCATGACCTTTGTGTCATTGAGCAAGACACTTTATCCTTGCTCCTGATGGGTCGTGGTTAGAGCCTTGCGTGGAAGCTCCCACCATCAGTGTGTGAATGTGTGTATGAATGGGTGAATGTGGAAATAGTGTCAAAGCTCTACCTTTAAGTACCTTGAAGGTAGAAAAGCGCTATACAAGTATAACCCATTTACAGTACATTAACAAGTTGTTTACCATCAGGTAACAGTTTTGACAAAATAATACCCAAACATTGTCTTTTTGTCTTCGTCTTAGTTGTACAGCATGACTATAGAAGTATATTAATGAGTGTTTGAGAGGATCCTGAGCTTGTGTGTGAAGTTTATAATGTGGTATTGCCAACTAGCAGCCCAGTATGTGTGTTGCAATGATTTTTGAGGTCTGTGTGAACAAGGTTTATTTTAACTACTTTTGAACAATGGTTGTATAACACCTATATACATACATACGTTACGTCAGGAAAAAACCCAGAGGCTATTTCATCCCTACAAGCCTGTTTTGCAGGTGAGCAGGGAAACTTGCGAAACAGGCTTGTAGGGATGATATAGCCTCTGTGTTTTTTCTGACCTAACCTATATTACGCTCTACCCCAGTATTGAGCACTGTATAACAGATAAACCACAGAAACCTTGACTATATATATATATATATATATATATATATATACACATATATATATATATGTATATATAGTACCTCAAAGAACAAGTTTAATTGGTTCCGAACATTTGCAACTCGAATCAACACCGCCCAATTAATGAATAGTAATCAATTTAATCTATGCTTGGCCTCCCAAAACAGCACATTTGTAACATGCCTTTTAAAAAGAAAAACTAACTTTTACATAGGAAATTTTGTATAAAAACAATGCTAATAGATTGGTAGAAAGTAGGGGTGTAACGGTACGTGTATTTGTACTGAACCGTTTCGGTACGGGGGTTCCGGTTCGGTTCAGAGGTGTACCGAACGAGTTTCCACACGAACATATGAAGTAACCGCCTAAGCTAAAGTCTGCCTCTGTGTCTGTCAGTACTCTACACAGCACCCAGCATTGTCCCACCCACACAACCATCTGATTGGTTACAACCATAGCGGTAACAGCCAATCAGCAGTGCGTATTCAGAGCGCATGTAGTCAGTGCTTCTGCGGTGGGGTTAGCAGATAGGTGTTTAGCAGGTGAGCATCAGGCAGCGGACTCTCCCTAAATTAAAATAAACACCTCCCAGTCAACTACTAGTAACATCACTCTGAGCCCGTTGACGTTCTAGAAACAAACTGCAGCTCAGCTCGCTCGTAGTCCTGGCTTTGCAGCAAAGCCCTGTCTGTCTGTTATTTCACTTTACCTTTTTCTGTGTTGATTGAGCTGTGTTGAAGCAGCAAAAAAGGACATTGTTAAATAAAGAGTTCCTGTCTCTGATAGTTGATATAATAATGTAAGTGCATAATTAAGCCTACATGAACTCCATGGTGTTCAGGGATGAATAGTCTCTCCTATTGCTATTGTACTATTTTTTCAGCTATAGTTACATTAATCATAAGTAATGTAGCAGCCTAGTTTTGAATGGCAGGGTACCTGCTATCACATGTTGATAAAAATATAACATTTACAGAATAAAAATCAACTACAAGCTTCCCAAATGCTGTAATAAATTAAGCATGATGAGTTGACTTGAAAATGTTTAATGTTGCACTTTTTATATGTAGAAGAAAAGTTTGGTCATTTTATTTAATCTGAGCAACAACTTGAGGCAGTTTAATGTTGATTAACATGGGCAGAATTATTATAGTGTTCCCAATGTTAAAAGGATAAAGCCATTGTTTACAAATTTGGTAAATAAATAACCAAAAAATTTATATTTTGTTGTTTTCTTACTGTACCGAAAATGAACCGAACTGTGACCTCTAAACCGAGGTACGTACCGAACCGAAATTTGTGTGTACCGTTACACCCCTAGTAGAAAGTACTACTAACAACTACAGTAGTTTTGTGGTGAGGTACCACTGTATTTCATATCCCTCTCTGCTTGTTTAAATTGTGCTAGGCAGCAGTTATCATTAACAACTGGCAGAAGGAGCAATTATGCTGTTATTAAGTTAACCTGGCTACGGTACTGTAGCTCAAAGGTCAAATGTTACAATGTAATTTTAACGAGATAATTTGGGTGTTTCCAACCTCATCTTTTCCTCTCAACAATGGTTGGAATTGGTTGTGTGATTGTTCTTGACCACAAAGTAAGCGATCGTAAAGTCTAATTGAAAGTCCGAAGGATTGTTAATGGCAGCTATAGCTTTGTTACTCCAGTCACAGGAGTCCCTTGGAAGCGTTCCCTTTCCAAACCATACATCAAAATGATTAATTTCCCCCAAATGAGCGCGAGCTAACCTTGACTGAGAAAGCATTGCGGGCCAGGGAAGCTAATGTATTCATGAAGTTTAAGCTAATGATACAAGTTAATGGGCTCTGAAGGCTGAAGGCGTCCACTTTCTCCTCCACTATACCGGCCACTGGAGGAGTGAAATTACAAACATCCACGCGTTATAAAACCTGATTAAAAAGCGAAGGAGGCCCATAAATCGCCGCGGATGAGCTGCCTATACGAAGTCCTGATGCAGGGATAAAAGTTTGGAGATTGAGAGAAAGCAGGCGGGGAGGATGATGGAAAGGAAAGGCGATGAGTTAGATCTGAAGAGGAGCTTATACGGGGGGAAAGCCGGTGAATGCGGGCCGAGTGCGGAGAACAATGAAAGCGCCGTTGAAATCCACAGAAAATCTGAGATGAATTTGGGCTTTACGGGAAGTTAGAGCTCGGAGCGGCGTTTCCCTTCCTGAAGGTGATGATAATGAGCAGCCATGTTTGATGTCGGGGAAGCAGCAGCAAAACTTCTACTATCATCCTAGAAAGGGGGGGAGAAAAAAAAACTGTTGATGTGTAAAAACCCAAAAAGCTGCAACTATATGAATAAATCAATCAGAATGTATTGTTGGAGATTTTTGGAGCTCAGAAGCCGATTATGTAAACAAATCTGTATCGATGAGAGGATGTATAAGTTTACTTGGAGCCGCTCAGGTTTTGTGCACATTTTTGCACACCATATGATATTTTCTCATCTCTATAATGCATTGTACATGATTCTATTTTTACACTTTTTTTGGTGAATCAGTCTTTAATGTAACTTATTTACTAATCTACTTATTATCTTTATTAGGTAGTTACCCTGTTTATGGTAAATGGGTTATACTTTTACAGCGCTTTTCTACCTTCAAGGTACTCAAAGCGCTTTGACATATTTCCACATTCACCCATTCACACACACATTCTCACATTGATGGTGGGAGCTGCTGGTGAGGCGCTAACCCATCAGGAGCAAGGGTGAAGTGTCTTTGCTCAAAGACACCGCGGACGTGACTAGAATGGCGGAAGCTGGGGATCGAACCCGGAACCCTCACGGCCGCGCTATCAACCGAGCCACGATGTTAATGCTATCTTGCTATATAGCAGGGGTGTCAAATTCATTTTAGATCGGGGGCTACATGGAGAAAAATCTACTCCCAAGTGGGCCGGACCAGGTAAAATCACAGCACGATAACTTAAAAATAAAGACAACTTCAGATTGTTTTCTTTGTTTAAAAATAAAAGAAGCACATTCTGAAAATGTACAAATCATAATGTTATTGTTGTTGTTTTTTTACACTTACATGTTGCGGTTAATAGTATTCTATCTTTATTTGTCGTTATTTATACTTTTTGAATAAATTATGTGATAATGTTCATCAGTTAAACCATTGGTGTTAATTTTCAATCTATCAAGATAAAAAAAATATCAAAATCAAATTACAGCATGTTATTTATGTAGTTTGCTCATTTACCTCAACTGGTGCATCACATGTTTTGTTGTTGTTGTTTTTTTTTACATATGTAGCATAATCTACAAACATACAAAGAATTGCTATATGACACATTTAGAACAACATTTTTTTTCATTCAAAAAATTTCGGTCCATTTTTTTTACTTAGCAAACTCATCCTGCGGGCCGAATAAAATCTGTTTGCGGGCCTGGTCTGGCCCTCGGGCCGTACGTTTGACACCGCTGCTATATAGTGAACAAATTAAACAAACAGTATAATAGATTGATTTATTTTTTGCTTTGTTCCATCGCGTCACTTTTAACTAAATATGTGTTTTCCTGTACATTTGGCTGGCGAAAGGCAATTATAATAATGATGTACAATTATTTGTATTTATGTAAAACAACTATTTTTGATTGCAATGTGGGTTTAATATTTTGATTCATATTTTATCAAGGTGTTATTTTTTTTTGTTTACATTATTTTCGGTACATTTGGCATCTTGGATTCCACTCCATATATGTCTAAATTGCATGTAAAATATCAAAATACGAAGAATAATAACATTAGTGCAGGGGTGTCAAACTCATTTTAGATGGGGGGCCACGTGGAGAAAAATCTACTGGTAAAATCACGGCACGATAACTTAAAAATAAAGACAACTTCAAATTGTTTTCTTTGTTTAAAAATAGAACAAGCACATTCTGAAAATGTACAAATCATAATGTTGGGTTGTTTTTTTTTTTACACATTTTGCGGTTAATAGTATTCTATCTTTGTCGTTATTTATATTTTCTGAATAAATGATGTGATAATGTTCATCAGTCAACTCATTGATGTTAATATTCAATCTATCAAGATAAAAAAATCTATATCAAAATCAAATTACAGTATGTTATTCATGCAGTTTGATCACTTTCCTCGACTGATGTACTTACATTGTGTGTTTTTTTTACATATGTACCATCATCTACAAAGATACAAAGAATTGCTATATGACATATTTAGAACAAAAGTTTCCTTCATTCAAAAATGTCGGTCCATTTTTATACTTCGCAAACTCATCCCGCGGGCCGGATAAAACCTGTTCGCGGGCCGTACGTTTGACACCCCTGCTATATAGGGAACGAATTACAAAAACAGTATATTAGATTTATTTATTTTTTTTTCTTTGTTCCATCGCATCACTTTTAACTAAATATGTGTTGTCCTGTACATTTGGCTGGCGAAAGGGCAATTATAATGATGTACAATTATTTGTATTAATGTAAAACAACTATTTTTGATTGCAATGTGGGTTTAATATTTTGATTCATACTTTATCAAGGTGTTTGTTTTTTTTGTTTACCAGTCAGGATTTCGACCTCTTCATAGCACAGAGACGGCCCTTCTTAAAGTTATAAATGACATCCGTCTAAACACAGACTCTGGCAAAACTTCAGTATTAATGCTTTTGGACCTCAGTGCTGCATTTGACACTGTCGACCACTCAATACTTTTGGACAGGTTGGAAAACTGGGTGGGGATCTCAGGCACAGTTTTAAGCTGGTTCAAGTCATATCTACAAGATAGGAACTATTTTGTTTCCATTGGTGACTTTGTATCAGAACCAACCAACGTAACGTGTGGAGTCCCCCAAGGTTCAATCTTGGGGCCGACTTTATTTAACATCTATATGCTCCCACTAGGACAAATCATGCAAAATAATAACATTGACCATCATTGCTATGCCGATGACACCCAAATCTATGTAGCGCTATCACCAAATGACTATCGCCCCATAGATCTTCTGTGCCAGTGCATTGAGCAAGTCAAACACTGGATGTGCCAAAATTTCCTACAACTAAATGAAGATAAAACTGAGATAATTGTTTTTGGTGCTAAAAAAGAAAGGTTTAAAGTCATCCAACACCTTCAATCACTGTCCCTGAAAACCTCAAATAAAGCCAGAAATCTTGGGGTTATTTTAGATTCTGATTTACATTTCGACAGTCACATCAAATCAGTAACAAAATCGGCCTACTATCACCTCAAAAATGTAAAAAGACTTAGAGGGCTCATGTCAGCTCAAGACTTAGAAAAACTTGTACATGCCTTTATTACCAGTAGGCTAGACTATTGTAATGGTCTCCTTGCAGGTCTTCCCAAAAAAACTGTCAGGCAGCTACAGCTTGTTCAGAACGCTGCTGCTAGAGTTCTAACAAAGACCAAAAAATGTGAGCACATTACACCAATTCTTAAATCCTTACATTGGCTCCCTGTACATCAGAGAATAGATTTCAAAATCCTCCTGCTCACATATAAATCACTACATGGTCTAGGGCCCAAGTATATCACTGATATGCTCCCACTATATACGCCCTCTAGATCACTAAGATCTTCTGAGAGCAATCTGTTAGCGGTTCCAAGAGTAAACTCAAATCAAGGGAGATCATCATTCAGTCACTATGCAACACATAGCTGGAATAAACTTCCTGAAGATGTCAGACTCTCCCCAACTCTCACTACTTTTAAAACTAGACTGAAGACTTTTATGTTCACCTTAGCTTTCAGCTAAATCTTTTAATCTTTTAACTTTTAACGTCTGCACTGTTTTTATTTTTATTGTCTGCATTTTAATTTTGCTTTTATTTTCTTTCATTTCACTTTGTTGTCTGTGAAGCACTTTGAGTCTGCCTTGTGTATGAAAAGCGCTATACAAATAAAGTTGCCTTGCCTTGCCTTGCCTACATTATTTTCGGTACATTTGGCATCTTGGATTCCACTCCATATATGTCTAAATTGTATGTGAAATATCAAAATACAAAGAATAATGACATTAGTGCAGGGGTGTCAAACTCATTTTAGATGGGGGGCCACATGGAGAAAAATCTACTGGTAAAATCACGGCACGATAACTTAAAAATAAAGACAACTTCAGATTGTTGTCTTTGTTTAAAAATAGAACAAGCACATTCTGAAAATGTACAAATCATAATGTTGTGGGGTTGTTTTTTTACACTTACATGTTGCGGTTAATAGTATTCTATCTTTGTCGTTATTTATATGTTCTGAATAAATTATGTGACATCAGTCAACTCATTGATGTTAATTTTCAATCTATCAAGATAAAAAAAATCAAAATCAAATTACAGTAAGTTATTCATGTAGTTTGATCATTTTTCTCGACTGATGTACTAACATCATGTAGTTTATTTTTTACATATGTAGCATCATCTACAAAGATACAAAGAATCGCTACATGGGGACACATTCAGAACAGCTGTTTTCAGGTTAATTTTTATACTTAGCAAACTCATCCCGTGGGCCGGATAAAACCTGTTCGCTGGCCTGATCCGGCCCTCGGGCCGTATGTTTGACACCACTGCATTAGTGGGTTGATGACCGATGATTAATTTCTGTTAAAAAGTTGACTTGGGTTTTAATTTATTTATAAAGACACTGAGCAGATGTTCGTTCACTTTAAAGTTCTTATTTTTTGGAGGCTGGCAAAGTTAATCCTATTGTTGCTTTTCTATATGGGCCAAAAGGCAGTGCAGTGCAGCTGTGTGATGGTTAAAAAAAATGGTAAAGCAAATACCGAAGTAATAAATTAAGGTTTTAGATTTTAAAAATAGATTAGCTAATAAGAAACAGATGCGTATAGACAGTAGAACAATTTAAATTACAATGTAATTAAAAAACAAAGCGATTAAGTAGTTATTTCTTTTTCCCACGCTGCCTGTGTAAAAAGTGTCCAAATATCCCCAATGAAGTTTCATCTCCCCCTTTCTTTTGTCTCTCAACTCGACAAAATATATGCAAGCTTTACTAACAATTTAAAAAGGGCTACTTCTTTTTTGCTGCCCTTAATTCCAACCTAAACGGTTTTTCCTCGGGAGAAGAAGCCTTTTGAGGTGGGGGGGGGGGGGAACCTTGAAGAGGAGCGGGGCATTATTGTTTTAATCCTCTTACCAGCAGTCATTTTAAGACATTTTTTTGGAGGGTGAAACGGCGTCTTGTCTACCAAATCCCATGGCGAATAAATCCCTCGGGGCCCGGCCAGGCGGAGCCGCTGAAGGCAAGGAGACCAGCGTCAGCAGCCATGGGTCGCCATTTTACATCGCACTTCCGGCTAAATTAACCTGAAAATTAAAAACATCATCCGAGCGATTTATTATAGCAGCGGGTTTTAATCATAAATAAAACAATTTAAATAATCATGTGTGTCTAGAACTAAATAAAAATAATTATCATATACAGGAAACGATGCTAAATATGAGTTATAATTTTTCTGTAACTTAAGTCCAACAACGTCTAATGTGTTCAAGTAGATATTTGCTAAGTAAAATACAACTAAGGGATTTAAAAAAAAGGAAATATAAATATTTTTAAAGACACTGTTTCCAATTATGTACTTAGCCTTTTACGAGGGAGATGTGGCAGGAAAGTGCGGATACGAAACTTTTCAGCAGCGCAGGTGGGGGAATCACAATACGCTCAGGAGGCGGGGCTACAAGGTGCCGAGCGGGCGACGTGATTGGTTGAAAGCGCGTCACGTGACTCTGCCTACTGCTCCTTAAAGGCCGGGCGATGGCAGCTTTAGCATCCTCATCACTTGCAACGCGAGGATGAACCGGGATATCTTTTTTTAAATATTATTTTTGCTTAAGGATACTCACCGACGCCCCAAAAAATATATAAAATATGAATTTCAACCAGAGGAATTTCGAGGAGACCATTTAAGGAGAGTAAAATATTGGATATTTCACTTCATAAAAGACACGTCAAGAGGTAAGGTGAAATTAAAATGTTTTGGTTTTTTTTCAAATGACGTTAAATTCAAATAAAATGTATACATATTTATTTCTCGCAGAGTTCCCAGCATTAAAAATAAACAATGTCTCATAACATGTATATTATTTTTTTAAGTGTCACATTGAAACTGGATTAATCTATTTT
Organism: Entelurus aequoreus; assembly: GCF_033978785.1. Classification (NCBI taxonomy): domain Eukaryota; kingdom Metazoa; phylum Chordata; class Actinopteri; order Syngnathiformes; family Syngnathidae; genus Entelurus; species Entelurus aequoreus. Next base: position 26,516,117 of record NC_084757.1, read on the forward strand.
TTTTTACGTAAATGAACCATTTTTTATAACATATACACAATTTTTTTTTAAGTGTCACATTGAAATCGTATTATCCAATTTTTTTACATTTTTTATTTACGTTACTTTATTTGTCAACGTATTGGATGCAACTTCCACGTACACGCGCGCAGCCTCGCCTCAAGCCATATGTAGAAATCATAAATCCACGGCAATTAGCATAATGAGGGTTAAATCACCGCCCGAGGCCCAGAAAGCATTATGTTGACCCCCCCTCATATTTTTTTTTTTTAAATGTATCTTCAAAAAAATGGTGCAGATTACACGAATTCTGCTTGCGGCTCATGTAGTCAAATAATAAAAAGCAGCGTGGAAAATGTTCTATTGTTGTTAGATTTTTGCTATAATAAAAAAGATCCACTTCCACGCGTCACTCAGGTGATAAATTAACAGTTCCAACCTATTTGCACGCGCATCAGACAGGAGGGGACCACCGGGACGAATCCACGCAAACGTGTCAGTGGGCCTGCGGGGCGTCTGGTGCGCGGACCGTTATCCGTTCATCAACAGCAAAACAAAACGAAAATGGCAACAACAAAAAAATACACTTAGATAAAAATAAATAATAGCTGGTAAAAAATAGAAATAAGTGTATGAAGATGTATTATTATTTTTTAAAAGGACTTTACCAGAACAAATGAACAATATGAACATAACGAATTAAAACGTGATGACAAATAAGTGTTTTTACAAGACATTGATAGTTCAATTTAATTCCTGCATGTAGAAATAATCATATTATTATTATCATTATTATTATTATAGTTTTTGTTTTTGTTTTTTTACAATATGTTTTAAATGAGGGGAATATGACCTTTCTTAATTTCATTTAGAGCAAATAATAAATATAAATAAATATATATATGGATGGATGGATATATATATCAAATATAAAAATATATACAAATATAATAAAAATGTGAAGAAAAACATGACATCCACACTAAATAATTTAAAGCATCTGCAATAATTTAAAGCAAGATTTAATTAAAATATTTATTTTGAACGAACTGGGACTATATATCCTCTTAAAAAAATGCAACCAAAAAGACAAGACAATTACTAAATGCAATTGAAGCATTTAATGTGAACGAAATGTAAATAAATATCTTTGGAAAAAAATACCAAATTAAATAAAATGTAGAAAAATTCATGATAAACAGCCTTTTTTTTTAATTAGCAAAAAAAAAAAAATTGGCATTTATAATTTTCACATAAAGAGACCATTTTCATGTTTTTCACTAACAACCCAAGTAAAGTAAAGAAGCTTGAGATCACATCCATCCATCCATCCATTTATTTTCTACCGCTTGTCCTATCTCAGCTTGAGATCATATACTTTATTTTAAACATTCTCCATTAAATAGATTTTAATTTTAATTTTACTGGTGTAAAGCACTTTGTGTTGCAACTTGCATGTGCATGAAAAGTGCTAAAGTTGGACTGATTGATAATATTGACAATAACCCCGATGGCATTTTCTCACCGGACCGTTTAAAAGCTGGACTTAATTGTCAAAAGCCAGACTCTGAGCTTCTTTCCGCACCTGCAGAGAGGTCAGAGGTCATGCAGCACTACGGGGTGAACGGCTACTCCCTGCACGCCATGAACTCCCTCAGCGCCATGTACAACCTCCACCAGCAGGCGGCGCAGCAGGCCCAGCACGCGCCCGACTACCGGCCGTCGGTGCACGCCCTCACCCTGGCTGAAAGACTGGCTGGTAAGTATCCGCCGCTTGTCCGCCGTCGCCCCGCCCCCCCCCTGACGTGATAATTAAACCTGCCGTGTCGCTTGTTTCCTCAACGGCTGCACATTTCAAGACATCATCCTGGAAGCCCGCTATGGCTCGCAGCACCGAAAGCAGCGGCGCAGTCGGACGGCGTTCACGGCCCAGCAGCTGGAGGCCCTGGAGAAGACCTTCCAGAAGACGCACTACCCCGACGTGGTCATGAGAGAGCGCTTGGCCATGTGCACCAACCTGCCCGAGGCCCGCGTGCAGGTACGGCGCTCACAAGCATTTTGACCTTTGACCCTCCCTAACTCGGCGCTGTGGTCAGGTGTGGTTCAAGAACCGGCGGGCCAAGTTCCGCAAGAAGCAGCGCAGCCTGCAGAAGGAGCAGCTCCAGAAGCAGAAAGACGCCTCCGGAGCGACGGAGGCCTCGGCGGAGGACGCCAAGGCCGACGTGGCGCCCTCCTCCGCCGTGGCGCCCGACGCCCGCACGTCTATCTCTCCCTCGTCCTGCCCCTCGGAGACGGAGAGGCTGGCCGCTCAGCCTCAGCCCGGGGAGACGAGCGTGGAAGTCAACGTCACCTCGCCCGAGCCGTCCGACAGCGAGTCGGCGGCCGAGGACAACGGGGAGGAGGAGCGAGTGAGGGCGAGGACCAGGGATGATGTGCGCGGGGACGCGGGCGTGCACCCTGGCAGCAGCTCGCCGTCCTGCAAACCACTCAGCCCGACGTCAGGTACAAAACCTTTTCTACGTTCTTGGCTATCGTACAAGTTAAAGTACCAATGATTGTCACACACACACGAGGTGTGGTGAAATTTGTCCTCTGCATTTGACCCATCCCCTTGATCACCCCCTGGGAGGTGAGGGGAGCAGTGGGCAGCAGCGGTGCCGCGCCCGGAAATCATTTTTGGTGATTTAACCACCAATTCCAACCCTTGATGCTGAGTGCCAAGCAGGGAGGTAATGGGTCCCATTTTTATAGTCTTTGGTATGACTCGGCCGGGGTTTGAACTCACAACCTACCGATCTCAGGGCGGACACTCTAACCCAGGGGTGTCCAAACTTTTTCCACTGAGGGCCGCGCACGGAAAAATTAAAGCATGTGGGGGCCATTTTGATATTTTTCACTTTCAAACCATAACAAATGATATGCATTTTTTATTTATTTTACCTTTAGGGCTCCCGGGGACCATAAAGGGTCTCTCTCAGTCATTAAAATGTTAAAAATAAGTCAGATTATTATTATTTTTTAATTATTTAACGCTTACAGTAAATATCTATATCAACTTCAAGTTGATATAAAGTAATACAAATTTAAAAAAACGTTTTATGGCTTTTCTGTCAAAAACAACTTAGTTTTTTTATAGTAAAACTGAAATATGCAGTATTTAGTAATTAGAGCCCTAAAAGATCAATAATGCAGGACATCATTGATTTTAATTATTTCATATTTTTGAGTAATCACAGTGAAAAGATAAATAAAAAATCACTGAATATATTTGGGATCCAAAAGGTGCCCCACTCATAAAGTGATACATTTTTATTCGGTTTTTCTTTTACTTTCAACACTTAAGTTACGAGATCAACTTTAGATATATCTGTAAATTTTATGCTGGAACTATAATTTTGTTTGTTTTATGTGCTTTTGTCAAAGAAAACTTTGATGTTTTTATATGGCTACTACACAATATATGCAATATTTACCACATAAAACATTTTAAAGTGAAATACTTGAAGTAATTGTAGCCCTGAAAATAATTCATTGTAACATGGATTTTTTGTCATTATTTCTTTTTTTGAGCAATGGCAAAAAAAGAAAAATGAAGAAAGACAAAAGAAAAAGAAAACAGCCTGCATGGCAGCTTTTGTGTCAACATTGCAACTTTTTTTCGTTAGATTTCACTTCATTCCACTTTTTTTAATGTTCTTTTTTATTTTTACAATAGTATTTCCAGAATGTGTGGCGGGCCGGTAAACAATTAGCTGTGGGCCGCAAATGGCCCCCGGGCCGCATTTTGGACACCCCTGCTCTAACCAGAAGGTACAAGTGTAAAAAGAAGCTATGTGGCACAACACAGCAGCAACAGAACCAATGTTGTAATAGCACTGAAGCACAAACTGCTGAGCCAGCATAAATACACTGCAAAAAGTCAGTGTTCAAAAACAAGAAAAAAAAAAAAAAGAGGGGTATTTTATTTGAACTAAGCAAAATTATCTGCCAATAGAACAAGAAAATTCGGCTTGTCAAGACTTTCCAAAACAAGTAAAATTAGCTAACCTCAATGAACCCAAAAATACCTTAAAATAAGTATATTCTCACTAATAAGTGCACTTTTCTTGGTAGGAAAAAAAAAGAGACCTTTTTGCTCAATATGTTGAAAAAATATTCTTAAATTAAGTAAATGCTAGTGCCGTTATCTTGACATAATGATATGCATACATCATGATTTTTTTTTTCATGCTTGAAGTAAGAAATTATTACTTTAAAAAAGTAGTTTTCTACTTGTGAGTGTTGATGACACAGCTTTGCAACAGTTGATATTCTAGTTTCAAGCATGTTTTACTCAATATAGGTCATCAAATGTCAGCAACAAGCGGTAATATCTTACTGAGATCATTTAGGACCAAAACCCTTAAAACAAGTAAAACACTCTAACATAAAAGCTGCTTAGTGAGAAGAATTATCTTATCAGACAGAAAATAAGCAAATATCACCCTTATTTGAGATATTTAATCTTACTTAGATTTCAGTTTTTGCAGTGTATCGCAGGAGTTTCACACCAACAACTGAGCAGCAACATTTTAAAGCGCATACCGAAAATTCCTGGTATACTGCCATCTTGTGCTGGTAATAACAAAACTACATTAAGAGGTTGTCTACAGCCACGACCGTTAATACCATTTTAATTAGAGACTACAGTATGTGAATAATTGTATATGTGGCATCAATCGTAACATTTGCAGCGCTTAACTGTCATACAAGAGTAAAATTAGGGAATTTCCAATTAGACATTCAGGCTGCCGATTCTGATAACGATACATGTGATCAATATCGATCACATGTATTAACTGTACATTTTTCAATTTATTAATGGTGGGTGTGAGTGACAGTTGAACAATTCCAACACTCTATTTAAACTAGTTCCTTATTCTTTTTATCGCATACATCTATTCAAGCCAAACAAAGTCAATAGTACACAATAACAAAACAAAGATCGGCTATCTATTATTCATTGATATCATGTTTGCCCTCAAAGTCCTTCGGCGTGCAGGTACTTATTCTCTGGATTTGTAAACAAGAACAAAAACAAACAAAACAAATATTTTGAGAAAATAAAAAGAGATTTAATCACTGTAGTATGGATTGATACCCTTGGTGTCTACACTACCAATTTGTGGATCGATTTGCCCTCCTATGTGTGTACTGACTGTGACAATGCAAAGTTGTTGTTGTATTATCTTCTCTCTAGACCAGTGGTTCTTAACCTTGTTGGAGGTACCGAACCTCACCAGTTTCATATGCGCATTCACCGAACCCTTCTTTAGTGAAAAATAAAATGTTTTTTTTTTTGAAATTCAAGAAAAAGTCATGTTTTTTTCACTGGTGCACAAAATGAACCATGCATGAACATCACCTAGTTTAAAGAACAAAACCAACACAGTTCATGAACTAAAAACAAATTACACACCTTACACACATTACCATGAATTGATTAACGTGGACCCGCGACTTAAACAAGTTGAAAAACTTATTCGGGTGTTACCATTTAGTGGTCAATTGTACGGAATATCTACTGTACTGTGTATTCTCTTCCTTTGCAATCTGCTAGTAAAAGTTTCAATCGATCAATCAAACAACCTGCAAATCAGATGGAAAACTAGAGGGAACATTGTTTGGGGGTATCCATAATACGCTGATAGGGAGAAGGTTTTATTTACACGATAAGTCGGATGTGTCTTTACCTCTGTGGCGGAGGCTCCGCCGAACCCCTGAGGCCGACTCACCGAACCCCTAGGGTTCGATTGAACCCAGGTTAAGAACCACTGCTCTAGACTCTTATTAATCTGCTTGCTAATTTCCTCTCAATAACTGTTTACTTTCTGCTTTAACGCGGATCAATCTACACTTCTTAAACTTTACTAAGCACATATTTTTTCAGTTTTTTAGCTCGGCTTTTAGCATGCCTACTCCTGCTTAAGCTTGATGTGTAACATGTTTAGCCTTCTCCTAATACTTGATAATAATACTTAAAATATTAAGAAATGCAGTTTATTTGCCATATTGGAGGTAATTATTGTCAACTTAGATGGTGCTCCACACGGTGTATGGAGATACACAATTAGCTGCTAGCTTGTAAGCTGAGAGGCTAAAAATAAATACAATATTTGCCAAAGTGATCGGCATTAAAAGGCAATTGGGATCACCTACTTTTTCACGAAAATCGCCCAAACTGATCTGCGGTCGAACGATCGGCACACGCCTAGTAAAAATAGGCCAAGATACTCACCCATAACTTGAACATGCCATTTCTCAAAACCCCTGCCTCCTTTTACGTTCCATTTCGGGTTCTATATGGTCATCACATTTTTTTAATACGCACGTTGACTTGCCTGTGGCGCCCTCCTGTGGTGCTCTTTATTAACTGCACAGGCAAAAATATGTTACAGCTTAAAGTTAAAGTAGATAGTCACACACACACACTAGGTGTGGTGAAATGACCCTCTGCATTTGGCCCATCCCCTTGTTCCACCCCCTGGGAGGTGAGGGGAGCAGTGAGCAGCAGCGGTGGCCGCGCTCAGGAATCATGTTGGTGATTTAACCCCCAATTCCAACCCTTGATGCTGAGTGCCAAGCAGGGAGGTAATGGGTCCCCTTTTTATAGTCTTTGGTAGGACTCGGTCGGGGTTTGAACTCACGCCCTACCGATTTCAGGGCGGACACTCTAACCACTAGGCCACTAACTTTGTCTTTCAAGAATAAAGAAACGTTAAGAATTGACACATCTCACTTTAACATACTCAACGGTTATGAAGGAAACATAGTAAATGATGGAAACCATTCGTTTCCAGGTCAAACTGTAGCCATACAAAAATGAAAAAGTTTCAAGTAAATATGTACTTGCCATAAAAGTGTAAAAATAAGTTAACCCAAAGTCAACAGAATGCGTACTCACGCTCAACTCTGACGACGGGTGGCAAAGGTACGGCGAATGGGAAGTTACTGCTCGCTCAGGCACAGCTCCTCTATGGTCGTCATCACATTGTTGGCTTTGGTGCCCTCCTGTGGTGACATTTGAAATAAGTACACAAACTCAACAAAAATTCAAAACGCGTCCCACTGTGTATACCTTTCTTCATAATTTTTGGAGGCAATATTTCTAGAATGTCACTTTATAACTTAATGAATCCTCCGTTGAAATACTATAATTGTATCGCTGCTCCGTCATGCTGCTCACAACCACAAGGGGGCATACAGTACAGGCCAAAAGTTTGGACACCCCTTCTCATTTCAATGCGTTTTTCTTTATTTGCATGACTATTTACCAGTGGCGGGCCGTGTGTTTCCCACCTAGGCCTTCAGTGATGTCCGACTTCAATGATTACCTCTCAAAATACCATCATTTATGTCACCACATGGCCATTGCTGGGGAAATACTATACAGAAACACATTTATGCACTACTGGGCATTAAATCACACCAACAGTGTATTTTTTGGCGCATTTAAAAATCAATAAACCCGCATCAGCAATTAAAACACATCTTATGTGATACTGTCAAAATTAAAATAGCAAAAAAACATATTAAACGTGAAAAAATAAAGAAATAAAATATCTGAACTAACAATCTGTAGCCCCCTTTCGAGCTTCACACCACTGCTATTTACATTGTAGATTGTCACTGAAGGCATCAAAACCTTTTCAGGTGACTACCTCTTGAAGCTCATTGAGAGAATGCCGAGAGTGTGCAAAGAAGTAATCAGAGCAAAGTGTGGCTATTTTGAAGAAATTAGAATATAAAACATTTTTTCAGTTATTTCACCTTTCTTTTGTTAAGTATATAACGCCACATGTGTTCATTCATAGTTTTGATGCCTTCAGTGACAATCTACAATGTAAATAGTCATGAAAATAAAGAAAACGCACTGAATGAGAAGGTGTGTCCAAACTTTTGTTCTTCTTTCACTACTTTCTTTTACACAAATCCCAACAAAATACTTATTTGTGGTTGTTTTTTCTGTTATAAAGTAAATATATCTTCTATGATTTGTTATTATGTATTTAAAAGCATCGACATGGTCTAAGGCAGGGGTGTCCAAACTTTTTCCACTGAGGTGCCGCACATGGAAAAATTAAACAATGCGAGGGCCATTTTGATATTTTTCATTTTCAAACCATAACAAAATATACAGATTTTTTTTTTTTACCTTTAGGGCTCCCGGGGACCATAAAGGGTCTCAGTCATTAAAATGTTAAAAATAAGTCAAATTATTTAAATCTTTTTATTTAACGCTTACAGTAAATCTCTATATCAATTTCAGGTTGATATGAAGTCAAAAAGGCCTTTTTTGGTCAAAGACAACTTTGTTTTTTATAGTAAAACTGAGATATGCAGTATTTAGTAATTAGAGCCATAACAGATCAATAATGCAGGACACCATTGATTTTAATTAATTATTATTTTTGAGTAATCACAGTGTAAAGATAAATAAAATCCCACTAAATATCTTTGGGATCCAAAAGGTGCCCTACTCACAAAGTGATACATTTTTATTAGTTTTTTTTAAACTTTCAACACTTAAGTTACGAGATCAACTTCAGATGTATCTGTCGATTTTACGTTTCTACTATTTTGTTTGTTTTATGCTCTTTTGTCAAAGAAAACTTTGATGTTTTTATATGGCAACCACACAATATATGCACTATTTTTCCCACATAAAACATTTTAAAGTGACATTTTTGCAGTAATTGGAGCCTTGAAAATAATTCATTATAACATAGATTTTTTTTGTCTTTTTTTTTTTGGAGCAATGGCAAAAAAAGAAAAATGAAGAAAGACAAAATTAAAAAAAACAGCCTGCTTTGTGTCAACATTGCAACTCCTCATTCCACTTTTTTAAATGTTTTGAAACATTTTTGCAATAGATTTTCCAGAATGTGTGGCGGGCCGGTAAGCAATTAGCTGCGGGCCGCACTTTGGACACCCCTGGTCTGAGGTGTAAAGATGTTACTAATAAAGTCCTCTCCCTGTCTCCCAGATTCCCCCCTGAGCTCGCCCGCCCTGCCGTCCTCCAGCAGCGTGACGAGCGGCCTGTCCCACAGCAACTCGTACGCCTCGTCCCCGCTCAGCCTCTTCCGGCTGCAGGAGCAGTTCCGGCAGCACATGGCGGCCACCAACAACCTGGTGCACTACCCGCCCTTCGACGTGAGCGCGCCGCCGCCGCCGCCGCCTCCCTCCTCCCTGCCTTACTTGGGCATGAACGTCAACATGGCGACGCCGCTGGGCTCGCTGCCCTGCCAGTCGTACTACCAGACGCTGTCGCAGGCCCAGCAGGTGTGGAACAGCCCGCTCCTGCAGGGGGCGCCGGGCGGCCTTCCGGGAACCCTCAACAGCAAGACCACCAGCATCGAGAACCTGCGGCTGAGAGCCAAGCAGCACGCGGCCTCGCTGGGATTGGACACGCTCCCCAACTGATTCCTGTTCCAGCCAGGCCCACTGGGACCCCGGCACAAAAACTCAGACGGACTTCTCGGTTTGACTTTCTTCCTGCTGGGAGAACATCATGGACTTTAAACATTGATCATGCTTGTGACTCTTGTTGCCTCCATTGCTTTCGCTGCACAAATATGAAATACTCTCCAAATATGCATGCAGGCTAGCAATGTTTACAGACGTAGCGTTGCCATGGCACCAGCTCAAAATAAACTATCGGTCAGTGTAATCATCCGAAGTATCAATATGGCTGTTTAAATTCAATTGTGGCTTTGAAGTGGGAGTAAAAAAACAATTAGGGCTCCCCCTGCTGCAGGGGTGTCAAACGTATGGCCCGTGGGCCGGATCAGGCCCGCAAACAGGTTTTATCCGGCCCGTGGGATAAGTTGGCCTAGTTTAAAAATGAGCCGAAATTTTTGAATGAAAGAAACTGCTGTTCTAAATGTGTCCACCAGGTGTCGCAATAGCAATTATTTGTATCTTTGTAGATGCTACATATGTAAAAAATAATAATAAACCACATGTTAGTGCACCAGTCGAGGAAAATGAGCAAACTACATGAATAACATCCTGTAATTTGATTTTGATATTCTTTTCTTTTTATCTTGATATATTGAAAATTAACACCAATGAGTTGACTGATGAACATTATCACATAATTTATTCAGAAAGTATAAATAACTACAAATAAAGATAGAATACTATTAACCGCAACATATAAGCGTAAACAAAACAACATACATTTTTCAACAAAAATAACAATCTAAAGTTGTCTTTATTTTTAAGTTATCGTGCCGTGATTTTACCAGTCAGGCCCACTTGGGAATAGATTTTTCTCCATGTGGCCCCCCACCTAAAATGAGTTTGACACCCCTGCCCTACTGGAATGAATGTACACGCCAATCAACTCCTAACATGTCTTCAGTAGTAATGTAAGCATCAAATATCTACTGTGTGGACCATTAAAACAGGTGATCAAATGTCACCATGGCAACAACAGCAACAACACCCCCATCCAATTACAAGCAAGTGTTCTCGCCAAAATACAACAAGTAAGCAACGGCGGCATTTTGGACAGCGGGTGAATACGGCTGCTGCTGGAAGAATGAAAGGCCAACTGTGTATTATATATCGCTGTAGATTTAAGATGTGAGTACAAAGTCAGTAATTTATCTGTGAAATGTAACGGGAATAAATCCGAGCCTGACAAGGATTGGTGTTGTAAATGGGTTGTACTTGAATCGCGCTTTTCTACCGTCAAGGTACTCAAAGCGCCGCTGTATTTTGGGAAATCTTCGCCAATTGCAGCGCTTAGCTTCTTTTTGCACTTGCACGACAGTTCAGGATGTTAAACAGTGGGATGCTTCAATAATGTTATGCATATATATATACATATATATATGCATATATATATATATACATATATATAATGTATATACTGTATATATTATTTGGCAGTTAAAAATGTTCAAATGTTACCTAAAAAAATAAAAAGTTAAGACTTAATTTTTTCCTACTAAATTTAATTGTCCATATATTTAAAATTATATTTTTTGGAAAGGATTAAAATATATCTTCTAAATTATTTTTGTAATTTTGAATATATAAACAATTATAAAATGATAAATGAATACATTCTAATAAGAATGTATGTATATTTTTAATTCAAAACATTTTTCACTGCATTTGTGTGACACAGCCGAACATTTGCTCTGCACACACATCACCTTTGATCTCTGCTATACTTAAGTGTTTTTGTCTTTTTTAGAAATGTGAAATTCTTCTAAATTTAACTTTAAAAAAAAGAAGAAATAATAATAATAAAAAATACATTTAATTTAAAAATAATATACATTTTAACAAACAGATTTTTTTTTTGGAAAAGTTCAACTACATTTTTGTGACGGTGTGTCGTCACAAAAATGTACGACACATAGTCGTACATTTCCTCTGCACACATATCACCTTTAATCTCTGCTATACTTAAGTGTTTTTTTCATTTAGAATTTTTAAATTCTTGAAATTTAACTTAACCATTTAAAAAAAATAAAAAAATTAATACATTTAATTTTAACACACAGCCGAACATATTCTCTGCCCACACCACCTTTAACCTCTGCTACCTTAGAGATAATTTTATTTTAGAAATATTAAGTTGTTGTAAATTTAAACATTTTTAAATGTTAAATATATAAATAATAATGAAATAAATGTGCAAATTTTTCATGTAAAGTTCAACTACATTTGTGTGACATCTCCTATGCACACACATCACCTTTAACCTCTGTTACTTTAGGGATTATAATTTTTTTTTTTAAACCTTTATTTTGTGTAAATATTTTTTATTTATTTCAAATATATAAATAATAAAATAAATAATGAATAAACATTTTTTTAATTAATTTAAATTCCAAATTTAACACATTTACAATGTAAATATTAAAATTTTTGTGACAGTGTTTGACACATTAGCCCTGCACACACATCACCTTTGACCTCTGCTACCTTAGGGATCATAATTTTTATTTAAAACCTTTAATTTGTGTAAATATTTTTCATTTATTTCAAATATGTAAATAATAAAATAAATAATGAATACATATGTTTTTATACTGATGTAAATTCTAAATGTAACACATTTGTAATGTAAATATTTAGATTTTTGTGACAAACAGTGTTTGACACATTAGCCCTGCACACACATCACCTTTGACCTCTGCTACTTTAGGGATCATTATTTTCATTTAAAACCTTTAATTCGTGTAAATATTTTTATTTTATTTTCAAATATATAAATAATAAAATAAATATTGAATAACAATTTTTTTATTCATGTGAATTCTAAATTTAACACATTTGTAATGTAAATATTTAAATTTTTGTGGCAAACAGTGTGTGACACATTAGCCCTGCACACACGTCACCTTTGACCTCTGCTACTTTAGGGATCATTATTTTTATTCCAAAACTTTAATTTGTGTAAATATGTTTTATTTATTTTAAATATATAAATAAAATAAATAAATAATACATATTTTTTTCATTAATGTAAATTTAAAATCTAACACATTTGTCATTTAAATATTTACATTTTTGTGACAAACAGTGTGTGACACATTAACCCTGCACACACGTCACCTTTAACCTCTGCTACTTTAGGGATTATTATTTAAAACCTTTAATTTGTGTAAATATTTTTTATTTATTTCAAACATCCATCCATAAAATAAATAATGAATACATATTTTTTTATTCATGTAAATTTAAAATTTAACACATTTTTAATGTTAATATTTACATTTTTGTGACAAACTGTGTGACACAATAGCCCTGCACACACGTCACCTTTAACCTCTGCTACTTTAGGGATGATAACTTTTATTTAAAACCTTTAATTTGTGTAAATATGTTTTTTTTATTTCAAATATATAAATAATAAAATAAATTAATATGTTTTTAATTTTTTTATTCCAAATATATAAATAATAAAATAATTAATGAATAAATATTTTTTTATATTCATGTCAATTCTAAATTTAACACATTTGTAACGTAAATATTTAAATTTTTGTGACATTGACAACATTTGCCCTGCACACACGTCACCTTTAACCTCTGCCGCTACACAACATAGTTTGCTTTGGTGAATTTGGACACCGCGATGATCCGTAAATAATTCCCACACATGGAGGGTCCGCGCATCACAACGTAGCGCATGGAAGTCTGGGGGAGCGGGATCTGCCACTTGTTCACCACCTCGGTGCAGAAGAACTAATCCTGAATGAAACGACTGAAGCAGGGTGTCACCAACCGCCCTCCCTCCCTCCATCCACATCCAACCCTGTCAGCTGAGGTTTGGTTGCACCGAAACCGAATGCTTTGCCATAAGCAGATTACCTCGGGTCGGGATATCGATGGATTAAGTAAGAATAGAATGAGATAAAATAGTGAGTGAAAGGGTTCAGGCAGTCAGCAAAGTTCACGCACCTGTTTTTTTTTCGTTTTTTCTTCAGCATACACATTAGATCACTTTCTCCGACAGAAAGAAAGGATGGTGGGCTTCGGTAATGATGGCCACGTTTACGCGGGACTATATTCATTTTAGGGCATCCATTCAGGCCTGCTCTTTAAATATGAGGTCCATTTACTATAAACACTTTGGTTTTATGTTTGCAGCCTTTGCAGGCGTGTAAGTTAATTCTGTGTGTGTGTGTGTGTGTGTATGTGTGTGTGCGTGCGTTAAGCCGCTGAAGGTTTCCAGGAGCTCTTTGATGTGTATCTCTGCAAAGCGCTATTAGAGGGATTTTCCTAGTTGACAGCTCGGAGAATGTGTGGAGGAATTGCGATGCCAGCGGGCTAAAAGAATGCTGGAAACAGGATTAGGATCATATTCTGGCAGCCCCTGTCACTTCATCAATGGCTAAGGTTTCCCTCAGTGACAGCCCTCCTTCTCTGCGCGCCTAAGACCTTTAGTGGGTCCATAAAAGGGGTGAGAGAGGGCTAACAGGGAGGAGAAAAGGAAGAAAAAAACCCCCCCAAAACAATGATTGAATAGTGCGCCCTGATTTTCTGGGGCTGGTTTGGCTGCGAAAGCTTTGTGCTGGGAGGTCTGAGAGGGGTGGCATTGATTTGGTGGGAGGGGTAGGTCGCGGGGGTGGGAAAGGAGGGGCTTTTTAAGGAGATTTACGCCCCTGGCCACATGGTAGGTTTATTTCACTACATGATAGGGGGCGGTGTAGAGAGTAACGCGGTAAAAAGGTTATGCAATTTGATTTTATGACTTAGGGTTCTGTTTTTTTTTACTGTTTTTTACCGTACATTCTCAAATGATATCCAATGTGTTTATTCACCAAAGTGTAAAAAGAAGCTAACCCTAATTGTTTTTATTGAATATGACTGCAGTGTCAGCATTTTGATAAAGAAGGTGAGAAACACTGTTGAATTCAAGAAAGGTACACTATATTGCCAAAAGTATTTGGCCACCTGCCTTGACTCACATATGAACTTGAAGTGCCATCCCATTCCTAACCCATAGGGTTCAATATGATGTCGGTCCACCTTTTGAAGCTATTATAGCTTCAACTCTTCTGGGAAGGCTGTCCACAAGGTTGCAGAGTGTGTTTATAGGAATCTCCCACCACTCTTCCAAAAGCGCATTGGTGAGGTCACACACTGATGTTGGTCGAAACTCTCAGTCTCCGTTCTAATTCCTCCCAAAGGTGTTCTATTGGGTTCAGGTCAGGACTCTGTGCAGGCCAGTCAAGTTCATCCACACCAGACTCCGTCATCCATGTCTTTATGGACCTTGCTTTGTGCACTGGTGCACAGTCATGTTGGAAGAGAAAGAGGCCCGCTCCAAACTGTTCCCACAAGGTTGGGAGCATGGAATTGTCCAAAATGTTTTGGTATCCTGGAGCATTCAAAGTTCCTTTTACTGGTAGTAAGGGGCCAATCCCAACTCCTGAAAAACAGCCCCACATTATAATTCCTCCTCCACCAAATTTCACACTCGGCACAATGTAGCGTTCTCCTGGCAACCTCCAAACCCAGACTGGTCCATCAAATTGCCAGATGGAAAAGCGTGATTCATCACTCCAGAGAAGGCGTCTCCACTGCTCTAGAGTCCAGAGTAGACGTGCTTTACACCACCGCATCCCACACTTTGCATTGGACTTGGTGATGTATGGCTTAGATGCAGCTGCTCGGCCATGGAAACCCATTCCATGAAGCTCTCTGCGTACCGTACGTGGGCTGATTGGAAGGTCACATGAAGTTTGGAACTCTGTAACAACTGACTGTGCAGAAAGTCTTTGCACTATGCACTTCAGCATCCGCTGACCTCTCTGTCAGTTTACGTGGCCTACCACTTGGTGGCTGAGTTGCTGTTGTTCCCAAACTCTTCCATTTTCTTATAATAAAGCCGACAGTTGACTTTGGAATATTTAGGAGCGAGGAAATTTCACGACTGGATTTGTTGCACAGGTGGCATCCTATGACAGTTCCACGCTGGAAATCACTGAGAGCGGCCCATTCTTTCACAAATGTTTGTAGGAACAGTCTCCAGGCCCAAGTGCTTGATTTTATACACCTGTGGCCGGGCCAAGTGATTAGGACACCAGATTCTGATCATTTGGATGGGTGGCCAAATACTTTTGGCAATATAGTGTATTTCTGCCCTCCTCCCACGTCTGCTCATCGCCGTCTTTGCCAACAAGAGTCTTCAGTCAAGGCAAAAGAGATGTTTATGTTCATTTATTCATTTTGCTTGTTATTTATATCTATTTAACTTTGTAAAACTGTAATTATTTTCTACAAAAGTGTGTTTTTTGTTAACATTTCTTGGGTGTCTGGAACTGGAACAATTGGACATATATTATTTAGGTCTCTGCTTTTTGCAGATGATGTGGTCCTGATGGCTTCATCTGGCCAGGATCTTCAGCTCTCACTGGATCGGTTCGCAGCTGAGTGTGAAGCGACTGGGATGAGAATCAGCACCTCCAAGTCCGAGTCCATGGTTCTCGCCCGGAAAAGGGTGGAGTGCCATCTCTGGGTTGGAGAGGAGATCTTGCCCCAAGTGGAGGAGTTCAAGTACCTCGGAGTCTTATTCACGAGTGAGGAAAGAGTGGATTGTGAGATCGACAGGCGGATCGGTGCGGCGTCTTCAGTAATGCGGACGCTGTATCGATCCGTTGTGGTGAAGAAGGAGCTGAGCCGGAAGGCAAAGCTGTGGGTTATGATCGAAAGGACAAGATCACGGGTACAAGCGGCCGAAATGAGTTTCCTCCGCCGGGTGGCGGGGCTCTCACTTAGAGATAGGGTGAGAAGTTCTGTCATCTGGGAGGAGCTCAAAGTAAAGCCGCTGCTCTTCCACATCGAGAGGAGCCAGATGAGGTGGTTCGGGCATCTGCTCAGGATGCCACCCAAACGCCTCCCTAGGGAGGTGTTTCGGGCACGTCCGACCAGTAGGAGGCCACGGGGAAGACCCAGGACATGTTGGGAAGACTATGTCTCCCGGCTGGCCTGGGAACGCCTCGGGATCCCCCGGGAGGAGCTGGACCAAGTGGCTGGGGAGAGGGAAGTCTGGGCTTCTCTGCTTAGGCTGCTGCCCCCGCGACCTGACCTCGGATAAGCGGAAGAAGATGGATGGATGGAATTATTTTCTATGATTCAATTTCCGTCAGACCTTTGGGAGCAGAACCAATGTTGTAACATAGCAGTTTGCTCAAGCAGGCTTAGTATCTGTGATAAAAACAATATTAAAAGTGTAACGCGCACACAGCTGAGTAGCAACAGTTAGATTCACCTGCTGACCATTTAACATACTTCAGTTGTAACAACCGCCATCTTGTGGAGCCAATAAAATAATGTCTATGATATAGTATATTTTAATTCTCACAGTCTGTGAGAAGTATATGTAACGATACATCACTTTATATTGTTTTTTTAATAATTTTTTTCTTTAAATCTCGTTTTTTTCTTTCTTTTTTTCCGTTTTTTTGCACTTTATATTCTTAAATTTCAAGTATATCAATCTGTGCTCGGCAAGTTTGCCTTACATAAGATAGGTATCGATCCAACATCTTTTTATTTTAACGATACTAGAAAAAGAAAAAACATTAGATATAAGAACGGCAGACCTTATATGAAGTTTAGCACTTTAAAAAATAAGTATGTTAAATGTTAACTCTATTTTTCCCGCCTGTGACGTCATCAAAACAAAAATGGCGGATAGTTGCGGTGGTCGAGAACGGTCCCAACAAACGCCGCAAGACAATATCATTAATTACAACACAAAAACTTTCAGCTACAAAAGCAAGAGTCACAACAACTAACGACACAACACAATAACATAAAGCCACAACTTAATTTTAAGCCACAAGTTACGCGACGCACCAACTTCCGGAACACAACACGAGGCGACAATAACCAACAGCCAGGGAAGAGTTATTTCACGAGAAAGAAAGAAATAGAAGATATGGATGAAGGAGGATATGGAAATTAGGCAGAGACCAGATACTGTATGGCCGGGTTGGGGAACTTTATTTAGCAGGTAAATCTACTGTTAAAATGTTGTTTACTGTACTTTTATTAAAAGTTCCCGTTTTGTGCACCTCTGGGTTTGTTTTGGTTACCATGGATACTAATTGGGTTCACCTGCCTTTGGTTAGTGGTCGGCACGCTCACCTGCTGTCGAGCACTAATCAGAGAGCTATTTATTCACCTTTCTCACCACTCTCAGTCTGGCTTCGTTGTTTGCTATATGCAACAGTTAAATTCCTTGTTTTCTATGCTTTGTTTTCTCGCCTTAGCTTCCCGTGCGTTAGGCACGCTTGCCTTTTGTTGGTTTCCTGTATTTTGTAAGTTGGATGATTTATGAGGAATAAATCATGTCCTACCTCACGCTTTCGTCCGGAGTTGTCCGTCTGCATCCCGGGAGCAGTAAGATGCGACCTCCACGTGACAGCTGCTCTGTTTCAGTAAAAGTTCTCTAACTTTTCGCTCCGTCGTTATCCAATATGTCGGCTGTTCTGTTTTGGATTTGCCAGCGTTGCTCTCATCAGCGTCATGGTTTGATTTCGATGTGAGTGGTTGAAGTAGCACGTCATTCAAGATAACGGACAAGTGGTTTATCCAATCACACTGCAAAAAGTCAGTGTTCAAAAACAAGAAAAAAAAATACAAAAATTAGTGGTATTTTATTTGAACTAAGCAAAATTATCTGCCAATAGAACAAGAAAATTCGGCTTGTCAAGACTTTCCAAAACAAGTAAAATTAGCTAACCTCAATGAACCCAAAAATACCTTAAAATAAGTATTCTCACTAGAGATGTCCGATAATATCGGCCGATAAATGCTTTAAAATGTAATATCGGAAATTATCGGTATCAGTTTTTTAATTATCGGTATTGGGTTTTTTATTTTCAATTTTTTTATCAAATCAACATATAAAACACAAGATACACTTACAATTAGTGCACCAACCCAAAAAACTTCCCTCCCCCATTTACACTCATTCACACAAAAGGGTTGTTTCTTTCTGTTATTAATATTCTGGTTCCTACATTATATATCAATACAGTCTGCAAGGGATACAGTCCGTAAGCACACATGATTGT
This sequence comes from Entelurus aequoreus, assembly GCF_033978785.1. Lineage (NCBI taxonomy): Eukaryota > Metazoa > Chordata > Actinopteri > Syngnathiformes > Syngnathidae > Entelurus > Entelurus aequoreus. The sequence continues at coordinate 26,534,713 of NC_084757.1, forward strand.
GCGTGCTGCTGGTCCACTAATAGTACTAACCTTTAACAGTTAATTTTACTCATTTTCATTAATTTCTAGTTTCTATGTAACTGTTTTTATATTGTTTTACTTTCTTTTTTATTCAAGAAAATGTTCTTAATTTATTTATCTTATTTTATTTTATTGATTTTTAAAAAAAGGACCTTATCTTCACCATACCTGGTTGTCCAAATTAGGCATAATAATGTGTTAATTCCACGACTTTATATATCGGTATCGGTAATTAAGAGTTGGACAATATCGGAATATCGGATACCGGTAAAAAAGCCATTATCGGACATCCCTAATTCTCACTAATAACAAGTGCCCTTTTCTTGGTAGAAAAAAAGAGACCTTTTTGCTCAATATGTTGAAAAATATTCTTTTTTTTTTTTTTTTATGTCCTGCCCAGCTTCTCGGGCAAATCATATAGCAGATGTAGATGCCCATATCGGCTGTTCAGATTTACTTTACAAAAGAGAAGTGTAGGATACTTCTCTTGTTGCCTTACTTGTATTTTGACTTTATTAAATGTATTTATATTATCATTTGGTGCAGCCGGGCCGGAGCAGGAGGGGATAGAAAGAGAGAAAAAGGAAGACAGAGGGGGGAATTGTGGGGACAAGAGGGGGATTAGACAGAGAGACAAAAACAACAACAGCAAACACAACAACAACAACAACAACAACAACAACAGAGCAATATCAGCAAATACGACATGTACAAATATGATGGTAAAAGTAATAGCAAATAAGCAGTTAGCGAAAATTAAAAATAAAAAATAAAAAAAAATACAGAAATGACAATGAGCATTATTACACTAAAAATGGAGCAATATGAATACCAATAGAAATAGTGCTATTGATAATAAACAATACCAGTACTTTACCTTTATTATCAACAATACAATTGTTCAAATGCAACAATACATATACGTAATGATAACTTGAGATACGAAAGAATGCAGAAAAATGGAGGGGAAGAAAGAGAAAAATATTCTTAAATTAAGTAAATGCTAGTGCCATTATCTTGACATAATGATATGCATACATCATGATTTTTTTTTCATGCTTGAAGTAAGAAATGATTACTTTAAAAAAGTAGTTTTATACTTGAGTGTTGATGACACAGCTTTGCATCAGTTGATATTCTAGTTTAAAGCATCCATCCATCCATTTTCTACCGCTTGTCCCTTTTGGGGTCGTGGGGGTCGCTGCAGCCTATCTCAGCTGCATTCGGGCGGAAGGCGGTGTACACCCTGGACAAGTCGCCACCTCATCGCAGGGCCAACACAGATAGACAGACAACATTCACACTCACATTCACACACTAAAGAGCATTTAGTGTTGCCAATCAACACCAGGTGCATGTCTTTGGGAGGAAGCCGGAGTACCCGGAGGGAACCCACGCAGTCACGGGGAGGACATGCAAACTCCACACAGAAAGATTCCGAGCCCGGGATTGAACTCCGGACTACTCAGGACCTTCGTATTGTGAGGCAGATGCACTAACCCCTCTTCCACCGTGCTGCCCTAGTTTCAAGCATGTTTTACTCAATATAGGTCATAAAATCTCAGCAACAAGCTGTAATATCTTACTGAGATAATTTAGGACCAAAACCCTTAAAACAAGTAAAACACAAACATCAAATCTGCTTAGTGAGAAGAATTATCTCATCAGACAGAAAATAAGGAAATATCACCCTTATTTGAGATATTTCATCTTACTTAGATTTCAGTTTTTGCAGTGAATCACATACAATGATTTTTTAACAAGGCCCCGCCTTCTGAATTACATCTGCTATTGAGAAGTGCCAGATCCTTGTGTGGAGCTCAGCGAACTACAAGGGTCAAGCGAGAGTCAGGTTATGTTTATGAGCAACAAACGTGGGGGAAAAAAAATCTATCATCCATCTCATATCATCGCTTGTTTGCTGCACTTTTGAGAAGGACGTCGAGTGCTTCTTCTAGTGTGTTACCGCAGGTGGTCTCCTCTGTGACAAAACAAACAACTCCATCAAACCTCTTTTTTTTGGCAAGAGTGTTACTTTTGCTCAACCTGCAAGAAAACAATACTTTCACAATGCGGCAGGAGTTTTGTTAGTTGGCGACAAGTTCTAAAACGCCAGGAATTACAGGCTGGCAGGCAAATGCCAAATCCTCCCCTCTTTCTCCAGACACGGACTATATCTCTGCAGGCTTCACTCCGGCTCCCCCAGCTTTGTGCTACACAGGCGCTCTTCTCCTTTCTCCCCCTGACTCGGGTGATAATCCTGACACGCACTGTCTGCATTTTTTACTGTACGTCTTTAAGCGCATTTGCAGAGCATTTATCTCCCCAATGTAAACCAATTTAGCTATAAGGGCTCGGGGCCAATCAAGGCGCCGCAGGGGAAGAATGAAAAAGCATGAACGTTAGCAGATGTGCAGAGAGAGCGCTCGGCGAGGATGCCGGCTTTGACGAACAAGTGAATGCAGCAAAGGGTGTGGGGGGGAGTGGATCCGTCTTGGAGAAAGAACGTCCCTTGTCCGAAGGGTAAGCTTTTGAAAGTTGGGATAGGGGCCTTTAAAGCCGATCGAGAGTGGATCACGGAATTGTTGAGTCACACGATCTGAGAGAATCATACCGAGCTCGCTGCTAATCCTGTCATAGGGAAAATGCTGGGCGAATCCTGCCTACTTCCTGCAGATATTGCTGCATTGACAGAGCTGTTGTTCGATACCGCCCGTACACCTGTATCAGCTCCCTGGTAATCTCCAGCCTCCTCTCCTCCTACTATCAGCAGAGGGGAAAGACTGATGAGCAAAAGCCGCGCAGCCAAAAGGCTGAACCCGTCATTGGGCTCATCTAAAAGACAGGAGAGGACCCCCTGCCGTGTCGCATATTGCGAGCCACATAACGACCGCCGGCTCCTCGGTCCCTGAAATGGGACATTAAGACAGAATCATCCCAGGTTAGTTGTGGGCTATACCAAAGTGCAGGGTGGGAATAGCTTTTCAAGCACCTGATCTTATAGCCTTTAGGGTTCCAGAAAATGAGGCGTTTGACGGTACGCTGGACGCGTTCAACAGGCTGATCGCAGCGCTGCTTCACATTTCACGATACACTAGCCCGCCCTCGTTTGTTTGTTTGCGCTCTCCATTTGCACGCATTGCATCGGAATATTCACACCACGGTAGCTAAAATCGAGACGCTCATAAAGTCAGTGGGGTTTTATGTCAAATGACGTGAAGCAATGAGGGGTAAAAGTATAGAAATCTTTCAATACACTTGGATAATGTTGACTTGACACCCGCCATTGCTTTTCTCCCTACAGTGTGGTTTGTTTGTTTTGTTTTGTGTATACAACAGCATTTTTACCTGACTTTTTTCTTTTTAATTAAGTAAATATTGACGAAAACAAAATTAAAAAAAATAAATAATCTGAACAATCATAAAACCTTTGGCAAAACTTTATAGAGGACCTTGAAATGGATTAACTCGCTGGAATATAAAGACAATATAACATACATCCATAAACGTGGATGCATATGCAAAAGTGCAATATATTTAGCTGTACAGTAATCTATTTGTTTATATCTGCACCTTATGGATTTTTTATCCTGCTCTACCATGAGCTAATGCAACGAAATGTTGTTGTTATCTCTACTGTAAAGTTCAAATTTGAATGACGATAAAAAGGAAGTCTAATTCTAAGTCTAAGTCATTCAAGCATAAAAATACCGTACTTTTATAGGGCGCACCGGATTATAAGGCACACTGCCGATGAATGGTCTATTTTTAAACTTTTTTCATATATAAGGCGCACCGGATTATAGGGCGCATTAAAGGAGTCATATTATTATTATTTTTTTTTTCTAAATTGAAAACACCTCCTTGTGGTCTACATAACATGTAATGGTGGTTCTTTGGTCAAAATGTTGCATAGATGATGTTTTACAGATCATCTTCGAGACGCTTTTCTGACAGTCGCTTCCGGATGCGCCGTTTTGTGGGCGGTCTTATTTACGTGGCTCACCTTCGGCAGCGTCTTCTCCCCGTCATCTTTGTTGTAGCGGTGTAGCGTGCAAGGACGGGTGTGGAAGAAGTGTCAAAAGATGGAGCTAAGTGTTTTAATGACGTTCAGACTTTACTTCAATCAATAACGGAGCAGCATCTCCTCATCCGGAAACAACAACACCGGAAATGTGTCCCGTGAAAAACCGTCCGACCGTAACTCTCTAATAACTAAAGTTCCTTGCGGGAATAATGTAAACTCCCTATACCGCTATGTTTTAGGGCTTTCATGGCGAGTTTACTGAGAAATAAGTAAGAACTTTACACTACTTTGTATTAGAAATGGCAACAGCGGAGGATGAATGTCCCATAACGAGAACATAGAGGAAAAAGAAGAAGCTTATCAACTATCGTGTCGGCACGGACTACAAAGGCGGACGCGCGCAAATTTCAGGATTCATGCAGATCCCAAATACAGATCAGCAGGTACCAGAAGGTAAGAAAAGTTGCTTTTGCATAATATTGTGAAACAAAACGCCAGATAATATTTCTTTTTTTTAATATAATATTAATATATTTAATATATAATATATTAATATATTTTAATATAATATTTTTAGATAATATTTCTTACCTTATACACACACCATAATAATACTCATATGTTTAATGCGCCGACAATCCTTCAAGCGGTGCGGCTTCATAGCTTACCAAAGTCGTCGTAAATATTTTGATAGATTTTTGAGCGCCGTGTGTAATGTTCTATATTTTCAAAGGAACATTTAAAATGTTGGTGTTGTTTACTTGAGACTTATCTCTTATGTTTGACTGCCATCTACTAGTCACACTTATCATTACAGTATGTATCAAATAAAATACAGTAGCTTTGAGGTGGGTAAGCTCAACCAAACTTATTCCATACATTAGGTGCACCAGGTTATAAGGCGCATTGTCGAGTTTTGAGGAAAAAAATAAGATTTTAAGTGCAACTTATAGTCTGGTAAATACGGTACTTGTAGTGAAACTATGAAGAACTAAAATAAACAGAAAATCGTCACAAACTTGGATGACAATTACTATTAGTTTCTGGTATTTTGTTTTATTTGCTGTCCAGCGCTCTTATTTTTGTATCCATTTCCAGTTTGCCTCCGTTGACTTCTATTTCTCTTGTCTGGAGGCTGGCTTCCTCAGCTGTCCCTGGTTGACAATCATTATTGTCAAACAGTTATATGCCAGCCCTGTCCTCTGGATGATTGCTTGACTTTTGTGGATCATTTGCTTTGTTTCTGTTTCCATGCTGCATAACTTTTCCTGTGCACTTCCCTGCTGAACTATTGCTCTATTTTTGTTAATAAATACAGTTGACCTGCACTTTGCCTGTCGTCTCTGCATTTTAGTGTCCAGACAAACAACAATTGACACCAAAAGTTAACAGAAAATGACGGGGCAGGGCGTTTAAGGAAGTGGGTTGGACGTCTTGTATGCTGTTTTTTTTTTTTTTAAACAATTTTAACCATCATACAAGTGTAAAAAGAAGTTAAACATAGTAAAACAATAATAGGATACAAATGACTTACCCTTTGATGATGCATATGGAGGCAGCATTTAAGAAAGAAAGGGGACTTGATTTCCTGTATGCTGTTTTTTAACATTCTCGACCATCCTGCAAGTGTAAAAAGAAGTTTGCCGCCTATACGATAAAGCAAAATGGAGTACAAAATCAATCAGTCTTTAACAGTGAAACTTATCCAATATATTATTGAATAAAATAAACTCACCTTTGTCTTCGATGACACCTGCAAATAGTGCCAAGGGAGGAGGACTGTTTGTGCTTGAGAGGTGAGTCTCGTCATACCAAAAGCAAAGATTAAGCGGTGTACATTATGTTCCATTTATATAAAATATAATATAAAAATATAATATATCAGTATATATTATATACTGTATATATAATATGAAAATATTACATATATGTTATATTTTATATTGATACTATGGTACATTTTTAGTCTACTTAATGAAAGAAAGTGAAAGTACCAAAGATTGTCACACCCACACTAGGTGGGTGTGGTGAAATTATCCTCTGCATTTGACCCATCATCCTTTATCACCCCCTGGGAGGTGAGGGGAGCAGTGAGCAGCAGCGATGACCGCGCCCGGGAATCATTTTGGTGATACCTGCATTCTCCTTTCCATCCTTACCCTTTGAAACTGAGCTACTGTGTGGAACATTTTCCCTTGTGGATCAATAAAGCTTGTCTAAGTCTAAGTCACTTACTGTAACATTAGCTCGATGTTACTGAGCAGCCAAGACAGACGATGCGTGTGTCTTACTACTTTTTCAATTTAGTTCTAGTTCTATGGTATTCATCACACTTTTTCTCTTTGCCATCACCAAAAAAGAATTGATTGGAATTGATTTAGTTGCACACTGACCTGAAACCTCATAAGCTGTCACTTCCGCTTTTCTGTGCATTTTTGAAAGTGTATTTAAAAATAAATAATTATTATCATTATTACACATAAATATAAGACTGGTAAATTGCACGTATTAAATCAGCGTAATACGCCATTTGAAGTCCATATTTGTGACTTCTTGTGTGTGACTGTCACTGTTGTACCTCCTCCATTCCTGAGGGATTTATGAACAATGTCAAGTTCCCTTCGGAGGACCAGAGTCCCTCCGGTGCCTTCTAAGGCTTAAACGCTCCCTGACTGAGTGGCACAGCGAGAGCCACTCACTCTCAGATAAAGCGGGGAACAACCTCCCCTCCTCGTCTTCTTCTTACCCCGCCGCCGAGCGTTTCCCATTCAGCGATTGTAATGGAAAACACCAACACTGTACCTAAATGGCTTGCCATCCCCGCACAAGAGCTGGGGAAACATATGTAAATTTATGTAAACCCAGCTGAAACACATATTTACAATAGCGCGGCGGTAATGTGACGACATGCTCCACGGAGGCGCCATGTGTCATTAGGCCCCTTTATCGCTTTTCTTTTACCTGGGAGGGCGTCAGTGCTACCATCAGTCACCGCGTGGAAAGAGAGAGGAAATGATGTTGCACACTGATGAAGAGGAGGGATTTTTTTGGTAGGGGGTGCGACACTTTACAACATCATTCAGTGGCAAAAAAAAAAACTGAGTTGGACCGTGCAGATTTTAGTGCGGTTTGACAAATCACTGTGTACTTTATTGTTAATAATCATTTTGCATAAAGCTACATGACATTTGTTTTCTAATACCACAAGTGCTCCAATTATCGCCTCTTTTTGAACTTTTGAACTATCATTATTGGTCAGCAGCTGTTGGTATGAAACTTGTGTGTGTTACACTTGCCGTACTGTCGTTAACAAGCAACTCATCAATTTAAAAAAAAAAAACAAAATAAAAAAAACAAGCAACTTATCAGCACTATTAATGCTGAGCAAGCAGTTTTCTTCTTATCGCTATCACAACATTGGTTCGGTTGCTGCTGTGCTGTGTTTGCTCATAAATATGCATGTGGCGAAAGAGAGCAATAGTTTACATTTACACTTTCTCATGCACTCCAAATTATCACTGCAATTGAAAGGGAACCTACAGTATGATGATTTTCGCCTTTTTTTGACTTAATAATGTCACAAAGTTGGGTACTTTTTTTTGTGTATCAAAGCCAAAGTGTAAATCATAAGGTTTTGATGACTTTGTTCTCAGGGTTTTGCTGTCTGGCTACATCATGATGCTTATTTGGACATTTCGTAAAGCGCTCAGGCATAATAACACCTAAGTGCGACATGCAGTGATATAAATGCTGTTAATAGCAGCTTTTTTCTAAACACAGTTTGAACTGAACGGAGAATGTTCAGGTGTACCTAATGTTGTGGTTGACGTTTGTTTTCAACCGTGCTTGGGGGGAAAAAAATGCGGTGAGAGCGTCAAGGTATATATTTAAACAGTGTTCATTTTCAAAAGATAAATGATGATACGTTTGGAGAGGGTGGGGCGTGATTTCATTCGCAATCTGGGAACGCCTCAACAAACGATCACCTTGCAGGCACTCCAAAAACAGGATATGAATGTGACTAGGGAGCAACATTTACACCAGGGATCGCCAAAATATGGCCTGCGGGAAGTTTCAAATAAAAAAATTAAAATTACCTATTTTTCTTTTTTTTTTTTAATTTTTTTTTTTTTTTAATCTGTCCTTTCTAATCCATTTTTGAACCGCCTGTTACTCTCGGTGTCTCCTAGCCGCTCAGGCAAATCATATTGTCTAAAAGTGCATTTTCCCATCGATAAAGTGACATCATCGCGCTCTGAAATATATATATATATATATATATATATATATATATATATATATATATATATATATATATATATATATATATATATATATATATATATATATATATATATATATATATATATATATATATATATATATATATTAGGGCTGCGAATCTTTGGGTGTCCCACGATTCGATTCAATATCGATTCTTCGGGTCACGATTTGATTCAAAATCTATTTTTTTTGATTCAACGCGATTCTCGATTCAAAAACGATATTTTCCCGATTCAAAAGGATTCTCTATTCATTCAATACATAGGATTTCAGCAGGATCTACCCCAGTCTGCTGACATGCAAGCAGAGTAGTAGATTTTTGTAAAAAGCTTATATAATTGTCAAAGGCAATGTTTTATCAACTGATTGCAATAATGTAAATATGTTTTAACTATTAAATGAACCAAAAATATGACTTATTTTATCTTTGTGAAAATATTGGACACAGTGTGTTGTCAAGCTTATGAGATGCGATGCAAGTGTAAGCCACTGTGACACTATTGTTCATTTATTTTTATTTTTATAAATGTCTAATGATAATGTCAATGAGGGATTTTTAATCACTGCTATATTGAAATTGTAACTAATATTGATACTGTTGTTGATAATATTAATTTTTGTTTCACTACTTTTGGTTTGTTCTGTGTCGTGTTTGTGTCTCCTCTCAATTGCTCTGTTTATTGCAGTTCTGAGTGTTGCTGGGTCGGGTTTGGTTTTGGAATTGGATTGAATTGTTATGGTATTGCTGTGTATTGTTTTGTTGGATTGATTAATTTCAACAACAAAAAAAAGAAAAAAAAAAAAAAAGAAAAATAAAAATCGATTTTTAAAAAATGAGAATCGATTCTGAATCGCACAACGTGAGAATCGCGATTCAAATTCGAATCGATTTTTCCCCACACCCCTAATATATATATATATATATATATATACATATATATATATATATATATATATATATATATATATATATATATATATATATATATATACATATATATATATATATATATATATATATATATATATATATATATATATATATATATATATATATATATATATATATATATATATATATATATATATATATCCATCGGAGCCCATCATATATATATATATATATACATACATACACACACACATTTATACAGCCCAGCACCCGGCCAAATTTTTTAACCCAATGCGGCCCCAGAGTCAAAAAGTTTGGGGACCCTTGATTTACACCAAAGCATATCCAATACATATTAGATAATTGTTGGGCCGAGCGCCCGCGAGAGGGCTGGCAAAAAAAATCTGTTTCTCAGTATTACAATCTGTAATACATTTATCCACCACTTGTGGCAGTAATGACATTATCAAACAAACAGAAGTCTGGAGCTTTAGAAAAGTTTTAGAAAAGTTTCTTAAGCGCAAAAATTGTGACTAAAGCTGCATTGTCATTTGCACTTTAATTTTATTGACAGTTTAGTTAAACATATTTATTATTAATTTTGTTTATTTATTTTAGTACAACGGGGGCAGCACGGTGGCAGAGGGGTTAGTGCGTCTGCCTCACAATACGAAAGTCCTGAGTAGTCGTGAGTTCAATCCCGGCCTCGGGATCTTTCTGTGTGGAGTTTGCATGTTCTCCCCGTGACTGCGTGGGTTCCCTCCGGGTACTCCGGCTTCCTCCCACCTCCAAAGACATGCACCTGGGGATAGGTTGATTGGCAACACTAAATTGGCCCTAGAGTGTGAATGTGAGTGTGAATGTTGTCTGTCTATCTGTTTTGGCCCTGCGATGAGGTGGCGACTTGTCCAGGGTGTACCCCGCCTTCCGCCCGATTGTAGCTGAGATAGGCTCCAGCACCCCCCGCGACCCCGAAGGGAATAAGCGGTAGAAAATGGATGGATGGATGGATTTTAGTACAACATAATTGAACTTATGTTTTTTCAGTTATTTATGGTGGTATATAGTACTTGTTTTTCCAATCAGCCCAAGGTTTATGCGTTAAATAAATAATAATCTTTGTGATTAACACATGTTTTCATATCATTTGACAATGTTATAAATTGTGAGTAGGTTAGATATAATTATTGAATACGATTAGAAACAAGAGTAAGATTACCAATTCAGTGTTAATATTTAAGGGGGCCCCGGACCCCTCTGTACTGGAAAAGTCGGGCCCCAAAAAGTTTTTTAAATGCAGATGAAAATGTAGATAAGTCTCCTTTAAAAATAATATAAGAACTTTTCCCAACTTGTAAATAACAGCATCTCCCCGACTATCACCTGCATCCAATGAACGCCCCTGCCCTTTTAGCGCTATAATTGGAGCATTTATGGTATGTCATTTCTTTTGATAGATGTTCAGTTTAATATAAAGCGTACAGCCCATTGTTTAACAGTCACAGAAATATATTGAAATACAATCAAATGTTAAATAAATAAACACAATGATTGATGAAATGCCACAGCCTGTCAGTTAATTGGTTAAAAACTGCATTTATTTGAACATTGTTTTATGTTATTAGTGCAAAAGGAGTGAAAAATGACCAACAAAAATAATCTCATCTGGAGGTTAACTTGGATTAAATGCGTGGTTCATTAAAGTGCGATCGAGAAGACGTACTGGGACACCTGGATATGACGTCACCAGCATGGAGCAAAACAACAAACTTCCACTCTGCTTGGAAGACCATCAAGATGTTGGAGTGTGTTAATGTTGTGTCCGTTTGTAAGGTCAGAGGTTACTGCTATATGAATAGTGGAGCCAAAAGAGTGCAAAAAGGAATAGGTTGTAAGTGTGATTTAACTAGATCAGGCTAACTTTTTCTAGCTTGGCTTACTTCCTGCTTTGTTTAACAAGCTCCTCCACCTCCTTCATGAAGCGCAGACACAGCTCGTCCTGCCACGGGGGGGCGACACACTGCACCGCCATGGGAAGGCCCTGGCCGCCTGACACCGCCTACACACACAAATACACACACACAAAGACCAATGATCACGGTTTCCTGTCTCCATCTCTCGTCTAAAAGTGAAACTACAGCTAAACCGCAGGCGCTGTATGTCCTGGTTAGATAGAAACTTGGAGGGTGCTCATCCGCCGTCATTGTGACCCGCACTGTTTCGGTTGAAAAACCATCTTATGCTCACATGCAGATAAAAAGGACAACGCCACGTCACAAGAGAGGTGTGTGGAGGGATTTATGGTCTCATTTATCTGTTTAACAAAGCCAATCAAAGCCAACATTTCATTCGGTCCGCGTAGAAGTGTTTTACAGCATGTTTTAACTTCTAATTGTGGCAAATATAGACATTGTATGGTAAATCTATTTTCTTTAACCACCAACATATGGTGTTTTTACATGCGATTCATAATTCTGATAATATATCAGTATATATTACATACTGTATATATAATATGTAAAAATATCACATATGCGTATGTTATATTTTATATTGCTACTATGGTACATTTTTTGTCTACTTTATACCTCTTGTTTTTGCCCTCTTTTTGTGCCCTTGTGTGCATTACCCTTTCCAACTGAGCTATTGTGTGGAACAATTTCCCTTGTGGATCAATAAAGTTTGTCTAAATCTAAGTCTAAGTTTCGTAGGGGCGCAAGCAAAATGTCAATTAATGAATGACAAGGCGCTTCATATGAAATTGTATCGCAAAAGTGTTCTCAGCCCCCTCCCGCTCCGACCTCGGAGGAGAATAATAGGGCGTCGTGGCTCAGATGGTAGAGGGGACGTCCAGCAACTTGAGAGTTCCTGTTTCATCCTTGTCATGAGCAAAATACTTCACCCACCTTGCTCCAAGTGCCACTCACAATGGTGTACCGTATTTTCCAGACTATAAGGCCCACTTAAAATCCTTTTTTTCCCTCAAAACTCGACATTGCGCCTTATAACCCAGTGCGCCTAATGTAAGGAATACGTTTGGTTGAGCTTACTCACCTCGAAGCTATTTTATTTGGTACATGGTGTAATGATAAGTGTGACCAGTAGATGGCAGTCAAACATAAGAGATAAGTGTAGACAGCACTATGATTGCAATGTGTCTCAAGTAAACAACACCAACATTTTAAATGTTCCATTGAAAATATAGAACATTACACACGGCGCTCGAAAATCTATCAAAATGTTTTACTACGACTTTGGTAAGCTATAAAGCCGCACCGGCGCATTAAACATACAAGTATTATTATGGTGTGTGTACTAGGTAAGACATTATCTGGCCTTTTGTTTCATAATATTATGCAAAAGCAACTTTTCTTACCTTCTGGTACCTGCTGATCTGCATTTGGGATCTGTATAAGTCCTGAAAAATTGCACGCATCCGCAAGTCGATAAGCTTCTTCTTTTTCCTCTAGCGTATCTTAAATTTGGCCAAATGGTGGGGTCTATCAGAGGCATACAGTCAGAAACTGTGACACCTATTTAACATTTAAAACTGCACTGAAACAGTGGTTGAAAACTAATCAGACATACACGCACAATTAGATAATTCACTTGTTTTTTGTGTTTGTTTGTTTTATTTTTTGGTCTATGGTCTGTGCGAGGTGGAGAAGTTCCGGCTAGATATAGTCGGACTCACTTCGACGCACAGCAAGGGCTCTGGAACCAGTTCTCTCGAGAGGGGATGGACTCTCTTCCACTCTGGCGTTGCCGGCTGTGAGAGGCGACGGGCTGGGGTGGCAATTCTTGTTGCCCCACGGCTCAGAACCTGCATGTTGGAGTTCAACCCGGTGGACGAGAGGGTAGCTTCCCTCCGCCTTCGGGTGGGGGGACGGGTCCTGACTGTTGTTTGCGCTTACGCGCCGAACAGCAGCTCAGAGTACCCACCCTTTTTGGATTCACTCGAGGGAGTACTTGAGGGTGCTCCCCCGGGTGATTCCCTTGTTCTACTGGGGGACTTCAACGCTCATATTGGCAACGACAGTGAAACCTGGAGAGGCGTGATTGGTAAGAATGGCCGCCCGGATCTGAACCCGAGTGGTGTTTTGTTATTGGACTTTTGTGCCCGTCACGGATTGTCCATAACGAACACCATGTTCAAGCATAAGGGTGTCCATATGTGCACTTGGCACCAGGACACCCTGGGCCGCAGTTCCATGATCGACTTTGTAGTTGTGTCATCGGATTTGCGGCCTCATGTTTTGGACACTCGGGTGAAGAGAGGGGCGGAGCTTTCTACCGATCACCACCTGGGAGGATGCCGGACAGACCTGGCAGGCCCAAACGCATTGTGAGGGCTTGTTGGGAACGTCTGGCAGAGTCTCTTGTCAGAGAGAGTTTCAATTCCCACCTCCGGAAGAACTTTGAACATGTCTCGAGGGAGGTGCTGGACATTGAGTCCGAGTGGACCATGTTCCGCACCTCTATTGTCGAGGCGGCTGATTGGAGCTGTGGCCGCAAAGTAGTTGGTGCCTGTCGTGGCGGCAATCCTAGAACCCGTTGGTGGACACCGGCGGTGAGGGATGCCGTCAAGGTGAAGAAAGAGTCCTATCGGGTTATTTTGGCTCATAGGACTCCTGAGGCAGCGGACAGGTACCGACAGGCCAAGCGGTGTGCGGCTTCAGCGGTCGCAGAGGCAAAAACTCGGACATGGGAGGAGTTCGGGGAAGCCATGGAAAACGACTTCCGGACGGCTTCGAAGCGATTCTGGACCACCATCCGCCGCCTCAGGAAGGGGAAGCAGTGCACTATCAACACCGTGTATGGTGGGGATGGTGTTCTGCTGACCTCGACTGCGGATGTTGTGGATCGGTGGAGGGAATACTTCGAAGACCTCTTCAATCCCACCAACACGTCTTCCTATGAGGAAGCAGTGCCTGGGGAATCTGTGGTGGGCTCTCCTATTTCTGGGGCTGAGGTTGCTGAGGTAGTTAAAAAGCTCCTCGGTGGCAGGGCCCCGGGGGTGGATGAGATCCGCCCGGAGTTCCTTAAGGCTCTGGATGCTGTGGGGCTGTCTTGGTTGACAAGACTCTGCAGCATCGCGTGGACATCGGGAGCGGTGCCTCTGGATTGGCAGACCGGGGTGGTGGTTCCTCTCTTTAAAAAGGGGAACCGGAGGGTGTGTTCTAACTATCGGGGGATCACACTCCTCAGCCTTCCCGGTAAGGTCTATTCAGGTGTACTGGAGAGGAGGCTAGGCCGGATAGTCGAACCTCGGATTCAGGCGGAACAGTGTGGTTTTCATCCTGGTCGTGGAACTGTGGACCAGCTCTATACTCTCGGCAGGGCCCTTGAGGGTGCATGGGAGTTTGCCCAACCAGTCTACATGTGCTTTGTGGACTTGGAAAAGGCATTTGACCGTGTCCCTCGGGAAGTCCTGTGGGGAGTGCTCAGAGAGTATAGGGGCGGCGTGGCGAAGTTGGTAGAGTGGCCGTGCCAGCAATCGGAGGGTTGCTGGTTACTGGGGTTCAATCCCCACCTTCTACCATCCTAGTCACGTCCGTTGTGTCCTTGGGCAAGACACTTCACCCTTGCTCCTGATGAGTGCTGGTTAGCGCCTTGCATGGCAGCTCCCGCCATCAGTGTGTGAATGTGTGTGTGAATGGGTGAATGTGGAAATACTGTCAAAGCGCTTTGAGTACCTTGAAGGTAGAAAAGCGCTATACAAGTATAACCCATTCATCATTTATTTATTTATCGGACTGTCTGATTGTGGCGGTCCGCTCCCTGTATGATCAGTGTCAGAGCTTGGTCCGCATTGCCGGCAGTAAGTAGGACACGTTTCCAGTGAGGGTTGGACTCCGCCAAGGCTGCCCTTTGTCACCGATTCTGTTCATAACTTTTATGGACAGAATTTCTAGGCGCAGTCAAGGCGTTGAGGGGATCTGGTTTGGTGGCTGCAGGATTAGGTCTCTGCTTTTTGCGGATGATGTGGTCCTGATGGCTTCATCTGGCCAGGATCTTCAGCTCTCACTGGATCGGTTCGCAGCTGAGTGTGAAGCGACTGGGATGAGAATCAGCACCTCCAAGTCCGAGTCCATGGTTCTCGCCCGGAAAAGGGTGGAGGGCCATCTCCGGGTTGGGGAGGAGATCTTGCCCCAAGTGGAGGAGTTCAAGTACCTCGGAGTCTTGTTCACGAGTGAGGGAAGAGTGGATCGTGAGATCGACAGGCGGATCGGTGCGGCGTCTTCAGTAATGCGGACGCTGTATCGGTCTGTTGTGGTGAAGAAGGAGCTGAGCCGCAAGGCAAAGCTCTCAATCTACCGGTCGATCTACGTTCCCATCCTCACCTATGGTCATGAGCTTTGGGTTATGACCGAAAGGACAAGATCACGGGTACAAGCGGCCGAAATGAGTTTCCTCCGCCGGGTGGCGGGGCTCTCCCTTAGAGATAGGGTGAGAAGCTCTGTCATCCGGGAGGAGCTCAAAGTAAAGCCGCTGCTCCTCCACATAGAGAGGAGCCAGATGAGGTGGTTCGGGCATCTGGTCAGGATGCCACCCGAACGCCTCCCTAGGGAGGTGTTTAGGGCACGTCCGACCGGTAGGAGGCCACGGGGAGAGGGAAGTCTGGGCTTCCCTGCTTAGGCTGCTGCCCCCGCGACCCGACCTCGGATAAGCGGAAGAAGATGGATGGATGGATGGATGGTCTGTGCTTATAGTATGTTTGTAATGTGTAATGTCTTGTGATTTATGTATTCTTTTGTATCATGACCTGTTGAATGTTTACTGTATTAACCTTCCTTAGGACAACGGATGAAAATAAGCTATTGCGCTAACTCCGGCATATTTACATTGTTGCTCTATGTTGATGAATATGCATTGTCCTGATTCAAATAAATAAATACAATTTTATTGTTATGTGACATTCATCCTCCGCTGTTGCCATTTCTAATATAAAGTAGTGTAAAGTTCTTACTTATATCTGTCAGTAAACTTGCCATGAAAGCGCTAAAACATACTGGTGTAGTGAGTTTACAATATTCACCCAAGGAACTTTAGTTATTAGAGAGTTCCGGTCAGACGTTTTTTCTCGGGACACATTTCCTGTGTTGTTGTTTCCGGATTCGGAGATGCTGCTCCGTTATTGATTTAAGTAAAGTCTGAATGTCATTTAAACACTTAGCTCCATCTTTTGACACTTCTTCCACTCCCGTCCTTACACGCTACACCGCTACAACAACGATGACGGGGAGAAGACGCTGCCGAAGGTGAGCCACGTAAATAAAACCGCCCACAAAAAGGCGCATTCGGAAGCGACTGTCAAAAAGCGGCTTGAAGATGATCTGTAAAACATCATCTATGCAACATTTCGACCAAAGAACCACCATTACATGTTATGTAGACCACAAGGAAGTGTTTTCAATTTAGAAAAAAAAAATATAATATGACTCCTTTAATGTGCCCTAATATATGAAAAAAGATAAAAAATAGACCATTCATTGGCAATGCGCCTTATAATCCGGTGCGCCCTATGGTTCCGGAAAATACGGTATATGAATGTGAATTAATGTTTGGTGGTGGGCGGAGGGAATGAAGGCACAAATTGGCAGCCACATTTCTGTCAGTCTACCCCAGGGGAGCTGTAGCTACAATTAGCACCATCTATGGTCTAAAAACTTTCTTATTTAAAAAATCGTTTTTTGAAAGTCATGGTTTGATTTAGAATCGGAATAAATTAAAATCGCAATTCGGATGTGAATTCATTCTTTTGAGCACCCCTACAAAACATGCAACAAATTAAATTCAAGTATGATTAAAAAAGTATATAAATCATAAATAACAGTGTGAAAATGTTTTGTAATGGGGCCTTTTGAGTACGTTTACCTTAATTGGTGTTTGCTTTCAGCTCTCTGACTTTGGTTTATGCATTCAACCTGTTGCTTTGTTATTTTTTTATTGCAATGTTTTATTTACTTCCATTGTTACTAGATTTGAGACACTTGTGATTTAGGGCTATATAAATAAACATTGATTGATTGATTGATGTTTAACACACGTTTTAAAGTTTTTGCACTAGAAACACTTCATAATACTTGGTGCTGTCAATTGATTAAAAAAAAAAAATCAGATTAATTTCACTTTTGCATTTGTAATCATCACAGGTTATTACTTCATCCATCCATCCCTTTGCTACCGCTTGTCCCTCTCGGGGTTCGCGGGGGGTGCTGGAGCCTATCTCAGCCGCATTACTCGCTTGCTTAATTTAAATCAACTTCAAAAAGCGCCCAATATTTGGACACAAATGCAATTTTATTGTAAAAATATCATTAAGGAAATAAAAAATGTTTTAGGCTACTTTAATGCACTTTATTTATTTGCTCAAGACCTGGTAACAGTTGTATCGGATCAATCAATCAATCAAAGTTTATTTATATAGCCCTAAATCACGAGTGTCTCAACACACTTAACACACCAGTTAAAGTCTCTTCACTCATCTTTTCACTGGTTGGCATTCACCTGATCACGTGTGACAACCTGTGCTACCTTTCAGGTAACCATCCATGGTTAAGCTAAAGAAGCATGTACAGTCAAAATAAATTGTATGATTAATTCTGCATATACACATGATTAATGGGGGATATTGATTTTTGAAATATGTAAAGTAAGAACGAATATAAAACACAAATGTATTTCAGTTTTAGGAGTTAAATGGTGGAACAAGCTCAGTGATGAGTTGAAGACATGTCATTCTTTGTTAAGGTTTAAGAAAGCCTTGAAAAGTGAAATAATGGAAAATTATAAAATATAACAATTACTTTCATCCCATTGATTTTTTGAACGTTGACGTTCCAGGTAATCGAATTTTTAGTGAATGTATAGGATAGGAAAATATAAGTCTTCAGCCTATTCCTTTTTCGGCAAGTCCTTTTCTTTTTGTGTATGATTGTTAATATGTATAATCTGTGCTGTTAAATTGATCACACAAAATGGTTGATTATGTGACCGAAATAAACTCATTTAAAATAAATAAATAAATAAATACAATTAATGCAGTATTTTTTGTGATTAATCACATGAGTTAACTCTTTATTTTTTACATTCCTAATAATATTGTGTTATTGTTATCATTGTAAACAGAAGTTAATTCACATAAACGTTGGTGCACTCAAGTACTTAATACACAACTACGAAGTCCAACTGTCTTTCTGTCCCTTGAACAATCTTAAAGTGTTAAATTGAAGTACATCACAAATGTAAACTTGCACTATTCAACAAGCCTGAAAAGCAGTAGGAAGAAACCCAAGCTTATTTATTCCAACCCTTTCTGATGTTTTAGCAACAGCTAATAATCTATTCACTTTGTGTGTTCTAATTGTTCACTAACACTAACGGGGAAAGCAAAGTACAACAAATGTGTAATATTAGAGTAAACACACAGGGTTTGTAGAGATTATTCAGTGATTAAAGAGTCAATGAATATATGAAGTTATAAAAAAGTGACAGAAACATTGTACAATGAAGTACAGAATGTTTGATAAACAATACCTCAATTAAATTATTTTAAAAAAACAAGTACAGAGTGTTATGACAATAATGTAGCAGGATTTTTGCTCAAATAAAAATAGTGATGCACTTTAATTTAAAGAAATACTGAATATTTACAGATTTTTTTTACCTAGTCCACTATGTAAATGTTTGTGAATATATTGCCTATGTTCTTAAGGTTAAAAAAAAACATTGATTTAATTATATTGTTTTATTTTCATGCAATAGGAAGCACAAGTAAGGATCAACACAAACTACATTAATACAAATGATTCGATACCCCAACAAAAAGAACATTTGGCCTCTGGGAAAACGTCAATCAGTAATACAACTACTGTATTGTATAGGTGTAATTATTAATATGGATGTTTTCCACTTCCAGTGTTAATGAAGTCACCACTTACTCACCTTTTGGAAAAGCTTGTCCCAGTGGTCCTGAAAATAGCCTCTGTAATGGCGAAGCTCATCCTCATCCTCTGCTGTCACCGTGGACACGGGAACGACGCCAGCAGGAAAATTTAGCAGATTGTAGATAGCTGTGAAAGAAAGAGGAACTGCGCAAAACAAGAAGGGGGAAAAATGAGTTTGCATGCTTTTATGACGTCATGGAACATGAATTCAGACGTACAGCTAAGCCTGCTGCAGTACGTGAGGTTGAAAGCGGGTCCAAACATTGGGCACAGCAGCACATCCATGTTGCACTTTCTCCACTCTGCTAATGTTTCTTGAATGTACTCCTGTTGGGACACAACAAGACCACTTTGTATCATTTGAAGTACTCATCTACCTCTGCTTGTGCTTGTGCTTTAAAATTGCCGCTACACAGATGTCGGTGTAAAACTCACATATGAAACACTTTGTTTACAAAGTGTTGTTTACAATGATCTCATCAGCGCTCTTATTGCTATTACAACATTGGTTCTATTGGGCAATATTTCTGTTCATGAATGACCATGTGGTAAAATGCTGTTTGCATCACCTCCACAGCTGCGTGCTGCTTCCACAGCTTGGGAATGGATCTAGAATCCAAATTAGAGAGAAAAAAAAATCTGGTGAGTCACGTTAGTCATCGTCATTGAAAAACAACACATTAACTTCTTCTTACCCTACTCCGGTGATGCTTTCAAGGAGAAAAGAACCACGAGGAGACTGGAATACGAATATAATATGTATTAATAACATTATAAATAATTACTCAGTAATATATTTGCAACGGGGGGTGTCTCGTTCATTTTCAAATACCAATATTAGAGCCTTAAGTACTGGCTGATATCGAAATTGATGTCAATGACAATGATGGCACAAATTATACATCCATCCATCCATTTTCTACCGCTTGTCCCTTTTGGGGTCGCGGGGGGTGCTGGAGCCTATCTCAGCTGCATTCGGGCGGAAGGCGGGGTAAACCCTGGACAAGTCGCCTCCTCATCATAGGGCCAACACAGATAGACAGATTATACATACTTTAATTATTTTGTAGTGTGGCTTGTTAGAAAAGGTTTGATCAAATTAAATTAGTCTAAAAATCAACTGTAGGTCGGCACATTACCAGAATGTCAGAAGTCAATACTAAATTGGCCCTAGTGAGTGAATGTGAGTGTGAATGTTGTCTGTCTATCTGTGTTGGCCCTGCGATGAGGTGGCGACTTGTCCAGGGTGTACCCCGCCTTCCGCCCGAATGCAGCAGGGATAGGCTCCAGCCACCCCCGCCACCCCGAGAGGTACAAGCGGTGGGAAATGGATGTATACCGATACCAGTGATTTTCGCTACTTTTTTGATAGCACAATAAAATACAAAACTGCACCCATGTAATTTTAATTCACTACTTTATTAAAAAGTGTTTCAAAGTGTGAAATACTTCAGATCACTGTGCTTTGACCATTTCCTTGCACATAATTTAGATTGCAGTAGCAGCTGCCTCTCACCTCCTAGTATATCAAAACAAACAATACTGTGCTTATAAATATGCTCATAAATAACAACAATAGTCAACTATTTTACATTTAAAAAGAACAGCAGTGGCATGGAGTCTTCAAGTACTCAAAACAAACAATATTGTTCTTATTATTCTTTCAAAATTGTATTGAAAATTAATTCTAAAAAGTGCCATGAAAAAGAGCTGTGTTCCGTAAATAGGCCACATTTTAAACACCACTAGTTTACATTATTTAAACAGGAAGGCAAAGTGCTGCCAAACGACAGATAAGTGTCTCGAAACTGTGCCTTTTTAGCACTAATGGAAGTGATAAATGTTGGGAAGCAACTTTGTGAAGGTTTTCTGCACGCGTTGATCACGGCAGTTGTATGCACACCTTCTGCCAGGCTTGTGGTGGCGGAGCTCCGTTCTCATTCGGGCTGTGAATACTTCCGCTTTAATGACCGCTTGTATTTGATTAGCGAATAAATGAATGACGCAAGACACACTTCCTTCACATTTTATGTGTACCTCGCTAAAGTGGCACTGCGGATCCCATCTGCTATGTCTATCTCTGGCGAGGCAGCTTTGTATTAGGTGTGTTATAAGGCGGATTGAAGGAGAAACATGAGCTCCAAATCCACATTTGTGGCAGGCTGACACAAATAAATTAATATAAGGGAAACACTAGCTCATTTCTTAAGACAGCAGGCTTCTTCTACGGCACTAACTGCTAACACGGCAACGGTCAATGTCGAGGAAAAACGGTTGGACAGTCTTCAGTACTGACGATACTAAAAAAAAACGCAGGTTTTTTTGCGTGTTTGTGTCAAATTATCGATACTTTTGACAACCCTAAGGGTAAGTATGAAAAACACTAAAATATTTATTATTAACCGTCTAGACCAGGGGTGTCAAACTCATTTTAGCTCAGGGGCTGCATGGAGGAAAATCTGTGCACACGCGGGCTGGACAATTAAAATCATGGCATTAAAACAAAAAAATAAAGACAACTTTTCTTTTGTATTATTATTTTTTTTAACGAATTAAGTAACGTTTATGACAACCTTTTCCAAAACACAATATAGAATGTGAGATATAACAGGATAATGCATAACTTTATCATTTGTTTTCAAAACGGTCACAAAAAAGTCAGACCCCAAAAATTTTCTGTGGAACCCAATTTTTATGACTCGATGGGGTCCCTGGGACCCCATTTGGAAAATTTCTAGCGCCAACACTAATGTAGTATTGGTGCGTGCAAAACAGCAGCAGGCGGCTGTGGCCTGCAGACCGGTTCTAATAAAGTTAAAAGTTAAAGTACCAATGATTGTCACACATACACTAGGTGCGGTGAAATTATCCTCTGCATTTGACCCATCCCCACAGGGGAGCAGTGAGCAGCAGCGGTGGCCGCGCCCGGGAATTATTTTTGGTGATTCAACCCCCAATTCCAACCCTTCATGCGGAGTGCCAAGCAGGGAGGTAATGGGTCCCATTTTTATAGTCTTTAGTATGACTCGGCCGGGGTTTGAACAAGTAAACATGCTGCAGGACCGCTTGTAACAGAGCTTATATCAGAGACTTTAATTACAAGCTGATATAATCCGATACTTGCTTTTTTTTTTTTTAGTGATATCTGGACACCCCTATTAGCAACATTATGTTATTAAAATTAATAGCAATACAAAGTATAGGCTAAAATATGGTAATAAATAGAATAAGTTCTTCTGAATAGCATTAATATTCTAAATAAAAACATTGCTTTGCATAAGAATAACATATATATATATATATATACACTACCGTTCAAAAGTTTGGGGTCACCCAAACAATTTTGTGGAATAGCCTTCATTTCTAAGAACAAGAATAGACTGTCGCGTTTCAGATGAAAGTTCTCTTTTTCAGGCCATTTTGAGCGTTTAATTGACCCCACAAATGTGATGCTCCAGAAACTCAATCTGCTCAAAGGAAGGTCCGTTTTGTAGCTTCTGTAACGAGCTAAACTGTTTTCAGATGTGTGAACATGATTGCACAAGGGTTTTCTAATCATCAATTAGCCTTCTGAGCCAATGAGCAAACACATTGTACCATTAGAACACTGGAGTGATAGTTGCTGGACATGGGCCTCTATACACCTATGTAGATATTGCACCAAAAACCAGACATTTGCAGCTAGAATAGTCATTTACCACATTAGCAATGCATAGAGTGTACTTCTTTAAAGTTAAGACTAGTTTAAAATTATTTTAATTGAAAAATAAGGACATTTTAATGTGACCCCAAACTTTTGAACGGTAGTGTATATATATATATATATATATATATATATATATATATATATATATATATATATATATATATATATATATATATATATATATATATATATATATATATATATACTGTATGTTTCTTAATTCAGTATCTGAGTCCCTCGAAAACCGCCAAATAAATAATAATAATTAATAATTTATTGGATTTATATAGCGCCTTTCAAGAGACTCAATGCAGTTTACAGTGAGAGGCCATTATTTTTTCAGTGCAGTGACATTATAGTGGTTGTAAGCTACTGTATATCTACACAGCTGTGGCAGACTGACGAAAACACAGCTGCCAATAAAACCAGGGGTACGTCATGTAGAACAAGACGACATTTGAATATAACTAAGTCAGAAAAGTATGACGTTTAGAATCCACCCTCTGATATAAACAGCAGACAGTCTAACAGCGAGGAAATTGAAATTCTTTTGCTAATGTACAAGCTAAATAAGGTAGCCCAAATATTAAAATAATGCTAAGTACATACAGCAAAGCAATGCTAATGATAACCACAATATTAAACTTTATCTTAAATTAATACTAATAAAAAATAAGTATCTTTGCAAGGACAGGATTTTTTGGACAGTATCTCATTAACCATGCAGTGGCACCTAATGGAATGTCTATTGAGTGCTAGCAGCAAATAAGAAGACAACTCCACTGACCAGAGGCTTCAACAGGAAGGACAGGGTCTTCTTCAGCCATATAGGAAGATAGTAAGGCCTCACTTGTATTTTAAGACAGGGGTCAAGAGGTCCACCCTTACTAAAAGGATAGAAAGTGTAGAATTAAAATCAGAGGTGATATGCAGCTAGTTGTTGCAAGAGTTGTGACTATTACACAAATGCAAACAAAACTGCACCGTTCATAATTTCGAGCTATTCAAAAGCTCTGAACACATGTAGAGAGAGCATTACCTAAAACAAACATGTACACTAACTTCAGAGTATAAATGGAGAGCTTTACAAGACCACACGATGTAAGCCACTTTGCTACCTTTTACAAATGGTACATGCATGCCATAAATGCACAATGGCTCTATTCTATTATCTGCCAAGTCTCCTGTAGTACCTGAAAATAACGGCCATGGTATCTGGTTAGCGTCTAATACCTAACAGCTGTGGCTGTAGGCAACATCCTGATAGATAGCAATAGTTGCATCTGACATATCAAAAGTGATCTACCTCAGCATGCGCTTTAAAACGTTGGTTGTTGCTACTCGGATGATCGTGTGAAACTCATGCATGTTACACTTGCACAAAAATACACACAAAACACAAAATACTCCTCATCTACACCATTCAAATAAGAAAAAGAGCTTCTCCAAAACATTAGTAATTTGTAAAAAACAAAAAAAAACAAAAGTAAAATTCTTTAATTAAAAATAAAAACATCTTGTATGTCCATAAAGGCACATAATGTCCTGCTGCATCAATAAGATGTACTAATTGATCAAAAATACAATATATAATCACTTGATATACAACAATATTTAGTATAATTACAAGAAAAATATACGTAATTACATCTACATATACTCACAATAATAATCATTTCAATACAAATAATTTGTATAAATACATTACACTAATAGATTTCAAACTGCCCCCCCCCCCAAGTACCACCTCAGAAAACACTAGACCAACATAATGGCCAACATTAAAATACAGCAGTGTAGTAGGCCTAAGTAGTCATTGAAAACAAGGCTCAGGTTTTCTTTAACAAGTATATTTAGTATTACTGGCCACTGTAACATTACACACAGTCTGAACAGTAACACTGTGTTTTAATATCTAATCAAGTGATTCTTTGGCGTACCACTAGATGGAGCTACTGCAGGGGTCACAAACCTTTTTGAAACCAAGAGCTACTTCTTGGGTACTGATTAATGCGAAGGGCTACCAGTTTGATACACACTTAAATAAATTGCCAGAAATAGCCAATATGCTCAATTTACCTTTAACTCTATGTTATTATTAATAATTAATAATAATAATTCATTAATAATAATATTTATCTTTTTGGAAACACTGATCATCTTAATGATTTCTCACAATAAATATATATAGAAACAGATAAATATCAATATGCAACACTTTATTTTTATATTTTCTCTAAGTGCCCATTTTTCAAATTGAACATTTTCAAATGATCACTTCTAAGACAGTCTTGTGAAATCACAATATCCCATTTTAACTAGCTAGCCACTAACGTTTTTTAACAAATCATGAATTACTTTGCACCATGTTTGTACAAATAATAACTCATGTAAAATACAAAAGTCAACTCTCAATTTTTTAAATAAATCATGTCACACTTTTAACTGGACACCAAATCTGTTATCTGTTTCTTTGTCAGTTAGTGAAGACCAAGTCTTTAAAATATTTTCTTGGATTTTCAAATTCTATTTGAGTTTTGTCTCTCTTAGAATTAAAAATGTCGAGCAAAGCGAGACCAGCTTTCTAGTAAATAAATAACAGTTAAAAAATAGAGGCAGCTCACTGGTAAGTGCTGCTATTTGAGCTATTTTTAGAACAGGCCAGCGGGCTACTCATCTGGTCCTTACAGGCTACCTGGTGCCCGCGGGCACCGCGTTGGTGACCCCTGCACTACTGGTACACATACCACAGTTTGAGAATCCCTGCATTAGACCTTTAAGACACTTTATGTTTTACTTCTATTTGTTTGACCAATTTTTCCAAATTTATTTTTAAACTGAATTATGTTATTGCTTTGTTTGATTTCCTCGTCTAACTGGTTTCATTGAGCCACTCGGCAAACTGATTAAGAGTTGTATTAACACAAGGCTGCTTTAAATATTTTAATTATTTTAATTGTAATATAACATTTGTCGTGTTGTTGCTGTGTTGTGCAATATACTTGTTAATAAATGTAATTTCCCTTTCCACTTTCTTATGCTATCCAAATCATTAGTCAAGTTAAAAAAAAAATTTCTTATATGCAGTTTTCACATTTCAGAAATAACGGCTTGTCTCCATTTATCGCCAGCTTCCAATTACCACCCCAATCTGTTTGAGGTTTAGGAAAATAAACAGTAAGTGTAGAGAGAGAAAGAGAGCCTTTACAGTACAATGTCAAAAAGGAAAACAACTCACAGGTTTTGTAACAGGGTGTAGGCACCATCTGCCAAGATCCCCTTTACGATGAGCTCAAAAGCATAATTCATCTTCGGAGGAGTGTATGGCACCAGCTTCATGCAGAAGTTTAAAGCACATTTCACATTTACTCTGATAAAGAACACATTTTTCCATTTTCCATTCCATTTTTCAATGCAGTGTGGTTCTTACAGTGTGTCCCGCCTGCTCCAGCAGAGCTTTGACTTCTCTCATGCTTCGGATCATGCTGGGTGTGGCTTGCGTCAAGCAGTCGCTTTCAATGTAGCCGATCCTCAGAGGTTTGGAGCTCCTGTACGTCTGATAAACACACAGGTACGGTACTTTTTTGTATTGTTACGAAGCTAATTGTTGCACAACAACGCTGGTTAACTTAACAAATCAAGAGCAGAAAGTCCTGTTAATTGGAGAGAAACTGTAAACTCCATATGCTGTGTAACAACTTTAATAATTGTGACCCTGAAGTCACTATTCAACAACAAGGTACCAATAGAACCAATGTTGTAATAGTGGTAAGAAGCAAACTGCTTAGTCAGCATAACAGTCGTCCGTCCCCAAATCGCAGATTTTTTTTTTAATGCATACTATTCCACATGTTGGTCCTAAACTAAACATTTTCATGTATAAAACTGTCTTATTGAAGTAAAAAAAAAAAAAAATAATACAGTAGTATTAGCCACTAGAGGAGACCAAACAATCAGATCACACTGTTCAGTATCGTGGCTACTGATTGGCTTAGCCTAGGAGAGAACTGCTATATTGGATTAAAAGAGTGTAAAAGTGACTAAAGTGTGTTATTGCATGTCTAGATGGCTCTCATTTAGAATGTAGCAAACTATTTTTATGCTCAAGCTGAGAAAATAAGTAGGAATTATTCATTATAAATCTTATGATTTATAATGAATAATTCCTACTTCACGAAAATGTATTAATTTATTGCGGTCATGTCCAAAACCAATCAACAGCCATGAAGGAAGGATTACTGTAATATGATTATGTAATATGATGAATTCATTTTAAACAACAGACGCATGAGTTTCACACTAAAAACTGAGTAGTAATTGCACTCCCTACATTTTTAAGAACATGCAGAGGTCTATAAATCTGCTTTATGCTGACCACTCATGATGCTTGTACTGTAGTATGTATGTACTGTACATGTAGCTACTGCCATCTTGTTTAGTTAATTAAAAAATAAATATACATATATCAGAAAGTTTCCTACAGCCACAACTAGTATTGCCAAATTTAGTCAAATGGCACAAAACCATTAACGAATAATGAATAACAACCTAATACTGTGTATATAATACAATATACAGTATATAATACAGTGGAACCTTGATTAACGAATCACTCATTATACAAACTTTTCGATATACAAACCAATAAAATAAAATACAAATATTACTTTTTGTAAGAATCTCATCTCAGTGTACAAACGTTTCATCCACTCATTGTGTGCCCAGCAGCACAGTCATTTTGTGCGGGCTCATCAATGTCCAGTTATCATTCGGTCCTCACAGGAGGGCTGTCGTTAGCTACTGTGCTAAACGCTACCTGTGTTGCGTTTTTAGCCGCTCTACAGCATTTTTCCAGTTCTGCTTAAGCAATGGACAAGCGACGTGTGGTTTGAAACATTCAGGAAGCATCCACAGCGTTGTGGTCACTGCCCACACCCCCTTTCTTTCGCTGCACACCAAGATTAACCAACAAGGTAAAATGGATTTTATGTATTATTTCTAATCATGGCAGCAATCTGGCTGTTAAAGTAACAATAAGTAGTTTTTTTTTTATTTCAAACTGTGAGTGCACCACAGGGATAGTGACAGTGTGTGTGTGTGTGTGTCGGCACAGCGGCTGAAAATGAGGAGGACAGTTCAGCTAGTGATATGTTTGCTTAATATACAGTACTGTATATCACTTTGTATTGTGTTTAAAGTGTACATACAATTACTAAAATATGGACTTTTTTTAAGACTGGAACCTATTTATTTTTTTCTCACTGGCACTCATTGAGGGCGGACGCTCCCCTTTCCTCTCCCTTATCTCTCCTGCTTGCTTCTTTGTCTTGCCTTGTCTTAACTTTCTTGTTGCCTCTTTTTGCACTGCTCTCCAAATCTAAACTTTGGAACTAATTAACTGGCCTCAACGAAATTGACAAGATCTTTGGTTTAAGGGAACCTGCTTGTCGTAACGGAGCGGTTGTTGCCACATGACGGACTCTTGGGAGAAGAAGGAGTGCCGCGTGCCTGACGACCCTTTCAGTCTAGGACGTGAAGATATGTAGCTATTCGGAATTTTGACAACAGGACATATGCTGATTGGAGTAAGCATTGCTCTGGTTTGTCGACAAATTGGAAAGCTGCCACAAATGATTGGAGGATGCGGGAAGAACTGTGGACACTTTTTTGATTTGGATCACATCGGACTGTCTGCCCTGCAGGATGAATTTTGAGGACCAGTCATAGACAAATTAGAGTGAAAAGCAAATGTTATTTTCACTCGCATGCAAAACATTCTAACTTGGATTGTTTCCCTGGCTTCGAGACTCTCCCGAAGGACAGTGCAGCGACGACACAACAAACTCCCCTCTTGTCTCTTGTTGTTGACTTTGGACCGACTAGCAGCTGCACAACACCAAGGCCACGGAACAGAGACACGCGGCAGGCTTACACACACACACACACATGCATCCACAAAAATATACCCCACACACACATACCTCACGCCCCATCCAACGCCCTTGACGCGAATCCCTAAGAGGTGATGGACGGCTGGGCAGCGCCTGAAGAGCTGCAGCCTGCCACCGTAGCCCCCACTCCCTCCCCTCTGTTGCAAGTCTCGAGATGTCTGTTGTAATATGTATACATGCTTTGCGATGGAGGTTTTTTTCCCCACTCCAGACTGGGCCCCCTTAAGAGCTCAGTCTAGATCAGGGGTGGGCAATTAATTTTTACCGGGGGCCGCATGAGCTACCCGAGCACTGCTGGAGGGCCACATCGACAATATTTCAATTAAATTTTGCTCAATATTATTTTTGATATACACCGTAAGATAAATAATAATAATAATAATAATAATTAATAATAATAGTAATACTTCAACATAGTGTGTGTAACAGCATTCCATGACTAATATAAATAAATTAACATTAATAATAAATGACAGTAAAATAAGCACACGTATGACTGAGGAGTCATAGTGTAACTTTGTGTGGTGTTTGAGACTTTTTGTGTGGCCATAAACGCACCAGTGGTTTAGTGCTATGCGTGTTGGTGACAGATGACAAGTTGGTTTTGGCCTGGTTTGTACGGCAGAAAATGACTAGTTTTTCGAGATAGAATTGTTTTACTCATGTTTTTGGTGTGGTTATGTCCGAATATAAACAGTTTTGTTCAATAAAGTGATCGATATAATTCCTGTCCTCGAAGCATCTCGATAGACGTTACAATAATTGAACGGTGTTCAATTGAACGGTGTTGACGAACACCATTAGGGCCGCTTGTTGTCACTGTCACTCAAAGTTGCATTGCAAAATTCCATAGAATAAATATGTTTATTTTGTATAGAATTCAGATGGGATTTGATTTGGTGCGCGGCATATACTTGCTGCGCGCAGCGGACGCTTGAGCAGTGCGCAATTGCGCAGGCACGCACCTTAGGTGAGGGGACGTTGCTTTGCAGTTCATGTCTTGTTGAAAACACGGCATTCCTCATCAACTTTTCTCTTTTTAGCGTCTCGGGTGTAAACCGTGCATCACTTGTCGCTGCATGTGCACCTTCACTCGCAGGTTACACACGGACACACGCCCATAAATAATACTTTTCAAAATAAAAGCAGCACAGTTGTATTGCGCGCAGGACATAGATGTTTTTTCAACTTTATTTTGTAATTGCAGCTGTTCACATTCACTCACAATCACTCACACGCATACCTCCACACGGAAGTAATACAAATAACGATTTTCAAAACAAAAGCAGCACCGTTGTATTGCACACTCGACATAGATACTTTTTTAAATGTATTTTGTAATTTATAATTGGCCTCACGCGGGCCGGACAGGGACGCACAAAGGGCCGGATGCGGCCCGCGGGCCGCAGAATGCCCAGGTCTGGTCTAGATTATATTTTTTTACTCATCCTTTCCCAGTGTTTACCTTTTTCCCATCTTTTACGGGGCGCCTTGTGGCGACCCATCAGCGTTCCTGTTCTGTAACCCTGTACACTGTTTGTCTAATCCTGAACGGGTTTGTGCTGAAAAAAAAGTTTTGTTGTACTTGTGCAATGACAATAAAGACCTGCCTACCTACCTTAATGTTTACATTGTTTCTTATAGAGAAATTTGCTCTATACTAACCCTGTTCAAGAACCAAGTTCATAAAGCAAGGTTTAACTGTATAATAATGAACAATGTAGGGCACGTACCTGTACATTAAAGGAGACAGGTGGGACAGTGGGGTCCAGGTCAAACATGTGGTCACACAGCAGCGCCTGCATGCACAGTGCCAGGCTGTCCACATCCTTGGCCATGGGCCCTGGTGAACTCCGCACTAAATTCAAGGAGAAACAGGCTCACTCTTGCGGGCTCAGTTTGCCAGGAAGCAACCGGAATGTCGTGACTCACCTGACTTTTGCCCAGGGCTAGCACTGCTGACACCACGCGAGCTACGCACCAAGCGAGACAACATTTAGTAGCAGAAAATAAAAGTGAATAAATTGGGAGGATGACCTTAGTCGACCCGCCGTTGGCTTCAAGGCACAGAACCCGCAGAATGCAGCAGGGATTCTGATGCTGCCCCCGATGTCGCTGCCTATACCAAGCAAGGAGCCGCCACCACCGATGAGAGCCCCCTCCCCACCGGATGAACCGCCACTGGTCTTCTGGAGGTTGTGTGGGTTCACAGTCTGTCCATAGATGACGTTGCTGCACTCGTAGCTGGAGGGGACATACAGAACACCAGAGACAAGCTATATGGCAGGCTCCAGGTAAAGGTTGCATAATGTGGTGGTCGGCATAATGTTTACCTTAACAGGCCCTGGGGGACATTTGTTTTCACGAAGGGAATAGCGCCTTGTCTCTTCAGGACTTCCACAATCACAGAGTCACTCTTGGCTGGATGGTCCACGTTGGTGAGCAGACCGCATGTGGAATCGTAGTTCTGTTGTAGCGGGACGACATGAAGAGATACATGTGTTTTACATTATATCTTGTCAAGGGACAATACTATAGAAAGTAGGGATGGGTAACAAAATTGGTACTTTTATAGGCAGGCACCGACTGAATTCCATCGTTAACGGGTATCTATTCACGTAAAATCCAACAGTGCCATTTTTCGATACCCTTGTTGCATGTGACGCCACGTCCGATTTCAGACGCAAACTCAAACACTTGGCGAGGAAACAAGCACTCAAGCAGCACTCAAGCAGGCCTCAGACGGACTGCCTCTAGGTCAGACCTGGGCATTGTACGGCCCGCGGGCCGCATCCGGCCCTTTGCGCATCCCTGTCCGGCCCGCGTGAGGCCAATCATAAATTACAAAATAAATTTCAAAAAGTATCTATGTCGAGTGTGCAATACAACGGTGCTGCTTTTGTTTTGAAAAGCGTTATTTGTATTACTTCCGTGTGGACGTATGCGCGTGTGCGATTGTGAGTGAATTGAACGGCGCAATCACAAATGACAAAATAAAGTTTAAAAAACATCTATGTCGTGCGCGCAATACAACTGTGCTGCTTTTATTTTGAAATGTGTTATTTATGCCGTATGTCCGGGGGGAACCTGTGAGTGAAGGTGCATAGAGACAAGTGATGAGACGCTAAAAAAAGAAAAGTTGATGACGAATGGCGTGTTTTGGACTGGCAAGTATTTCTTTACATAAATTAATGGTAAAGCCGTGTGCTTAATTTGTGGTACACAGCTTGCTGTGTTTAAAGAATATCATTTTAATCGCCACTACACGAAGAAACACGAGGGAAAATACCGGAATGTGTCTGATGAAGCGCGCGCAAGGGAGGATGATGCGTTGATGGTAAAACTGCAAACCCAACAAGGACTTTTTGCCATATTTCACACCCCCAGAGATGCAGCTGTCAGGACAAGTTTCGTCATTTCTCACAAAAGCGCCAGAAAAAGTAAGGCGTTTTCTGACGGAGAGTTTATTAAGGAGTGCTTATTGGACTCTGTTGCGCTGATATGCCCGGAGACATTGACTGTTTTTCGCTAACTTTGGATGAGAGCTGTGATGTACGTGACACCTCCAGCTGCTCTTCTTCTTACGTGGGATAACTGCAGACTTTCAAATCACGGAGTAGCTGGCAGCCATGCAGTCAATTAAAGACACAACCACAGGTAATGACTTGTTCACATAGGTAAATGCGTGTTTGGACATGATAGGACTGAAATGGGACAAGCTGGCAGGTGTGACAATCCAATCCACTTTATTTATATAGCACATTTAAACAACAAAATGTTTCCAAAGTGCTGCACAACAATATTAAAAACAATATTCAAATATTATCCTTAGCTCCACCAATGACTGAATAAAAAGAAAAAACAATTACATATAAAACCAATATAAAAAACAATATAAAATAAGTATGATTAAAAACTATTTTTAACAACAGATGGTTGTCCAAATCTGATGGGGAAAAATGTTGGATAATGCAGGATAAAGTGACCATCAAAAGCAATCTGCTTTTGTATAAAGTTAAGTTAGGTTAAATTAAATTATTATTATTATTATTAATTATTATTATTATTATCATCATTATTATTTATCTTACGGTATATCAAAAATAATATTGAACAAAATTTAATTGAAATATTGTAGTGTGGCCCTCCAGCAGTGCTCGGGTTGCTTATGCGGCCCCCGGTGAAAATTAATTGCCCACCCCTGCTCTAGGTATTGTTTTAATATTCAATGCCAACTACCAGGGCCGCTTTAATGTACGGACTTACCGGTGCTGAAGCCCTCTCTCTCGGCTGCGCAGGGTTTTCCGACTGCTCCCAGTGGGGCGCGAACCCAGGTCGCCGGTGTGTGAGGCGAGCGCGTTGACTACCGAGCTAAAAGCATGGGCAATCCCCAGATTGTGCATGCGCCCTAAGCGAATGAGATGTATTCATGAACACAATTATTTTAAAAAAGTTGCACATTTTTGCATTGTTGCTGTTTTGTTGAGTAAAATCATGATTTTTTGTTGTTGTTTTCGGGATGGGGTGGGGGAGGGGGAGCGGCCCTGCCAACAACGCAATTATGCCTAATAGAAAAAGCTTGAACGCAAAGTAAGGCTCCCCTTTTCAAACTGTACTAGCTCGATGCTAATTTACATTGGATTTGCCATAAAAATGCCACTGATTAACAAAATAAATATAACATACATCAGTAAACGTGGATGCATATGCAAAAGTGCAATATATTTATCTGTACAGTAAATCTATTTATATCTGCACCTTTTTTTGTAAATGCAAACACTCTGCACCTTATTAAAAAAAGATAAAAGAGCTTTTATCCTGCACTACAACGAGCTAATGCAACAAAATGTCGTTCTTATCTGTACTGTAAAGTTCAAATTTGAATGACAATAAAAGGAAGTCAAAGTCTAAGTCTTGTGATTTTATATGACGATTTCAACACCTCCAAATTTGGTAATGAAAACTAAGATGCACGTTACAATCAAACAGCTGGTGTGTAACACTTATAATACTACCAGTATAAGCACTTTGGAGGGCGCAACAAAAGACTAGATTCGGCTTAATGGCAAAGACTACTCCCTGAATAGGCAACACACCACTGCCATCTAATGTCTTGGAATTGCAACTGCATGCAAAGTCTAATACTTGCAAATAAAGTATAAGAAATCAAGATATAACAACACAGCATTTGTCATTATCAGCTCACTGTTTGTTATATGCTAAATAATAAAATTAGATGTTACCTAAAAAAATAACACTTTTATTTACCGTATTTTTCGGACTATAAGTCGCTCCGGAGTATAAGTCGCCCCGGCCGAAAATGCATAATAAAGAAGGAAAAAAACATATACAGTATAAGTCGCACTGGAGTATAAGTCGCATTTTTTGGGGAAATGTATTTGATAAAACCCAACACCAAGAATAGACATTTGAAAGGCAATTTAAAATAAATAAAAAATAGTGAACAACAGGCTGAATAAGTGTACGTTAATAGAGGCATAAATAACCAACTGAGAACGTGCCTGGTATGTTAACGTAACATATTATGGTAAGAGTCATTCAAATAACTATAACATATAGAACATGCTATACGTTTACCAAACAATCTGTCACTCCTAATCGCTAAATCCCATGAAATCTTATACGTCTAGTCTCTTACGTGAATGAGATAAATAATATTATTTGATATTTTACGGTAATGTGTTAATAATTTCATACATAAGTCGCTCCTGAGTATAAGTCGCACCCCGGGCCAAACTATGAAAAATCTGCGACTTATAGTCCGAAAAATACGGTAATCAACATTTATTGAACACATGAACACACAGAAGTACCAAAAATTGGTACCTTTGAGTAGCGGCATAGACTCCCAAGTACTGGAAATTTGTATCGCATCGACTCAAATGTGAAAGGTACCCACAACTAATAGAAAGTAAACTTGGGTATACTTTAGAGTAGTCATTGTACAGCTTGTATAGCAGTATAAATAGCCTGAAATCACACATTCTAGTCAAAATAGCTGGCAACACAAGTGAGTAGCCTGATAATTCTGTCCTGCCTACAGTGCAGTCAAGCATGGTGCATAAATGCTGCTTACACTTGGAAGCTGTGGTTCATTGAGGGGAAACATGAATTCCAACAAATGTGCTGCCTGTTATTTAGTCAATAATGGCTGCGTGTTGACTTTTTTCAGTGGGTGGAAAATGTATACTGCTATAAAAGCTGTACATTGACTACCCTGAAGTTTACTTTCTATTACATTGTCTCTTGAGAATATATACTGGAATAAAATGCTGGCTGAATTGGGAGTGGTGTACTCTCTTTTATAACATACTAGATATATACATTTGTGATGATACCATGTCAATCTACTGCATCGCTACGTATGGCAGGTGTATTGTGTGGCCATATTTGGCAGTAGTGAAGGCAATTCGCCGCCTTTTAAGGTTACCTTGTACGCAATGTTGTCCTTGATGCTAACTGGAACGCCGTACAGGGGACCTCGCTTGTTGGGGTCCAGAGTTTTTAGCTGGTCAAAGCTCTCCAGCAGAATGGCGGTGCAGCAGTTCAGCTTTTTGTCCACACTGAGAGCCTGCGGAATTAAAGTAATTATGATCCAACACCCGATCTTTTCCTCCCTGGATAATGATTCATATGGCACTTCAATTGTTCTTAATATGAACCTTGAGCTCCAAAGTCAAGTTAATAAACCTGAGAACAACAACACGTTTGAGCCAAACACACACCTTGATAATCTTAATGGGAATGTATTCAAAGGTATATTGATAGTTGAAGGCTGAGCTATAGTTGATACTGCGCACCTTTTCCATGTAGGAGTAAAAAACATCTTCGGGTGTCAGAAGGTCGCCCTGAAGTTTTTCTGTCAGCTCATCCATGGAAAGTGACAAAACGAGAGCAGAGTCCATCTTTGGGTGCTGAAAAAGAGTCAGAGACACAATTCAAGTTGAAAATCTATTATAATACTTTTTTTATGATAAAATTGATATTGGGGCATATACATTCTTTTATATTTAACAGTGATGCACTTGAATGTTTTTTCCAAGGCTATCTCCAATACAAGACACACTGTCTTTGAAGTCATTTGCATATTCTATCTTGTGTCTTCTTAAGACGGACAGCATTTTTTTGTTTTGTTTTTTAAACACCTGCAAAATTTTATTAAAACCCAACAATTCTCCATAAATATTTATAGTAATGCTACTTTTTTATTATGAAGCTATTGTGCCTGAATTGAGTGAATATAAATGGAATTGGTCAGTATATATATATATATATATATATAT
Source organism: Entelurus aequoreus (assembly GCF_033978785.1). Taxonomy (NCBI): domain Eukaryota; kingdom Metazoa; phylum Chordata; class Actinopteri; order Syngnathiformes; family Syngnathidae; genus Entelurus; species Entelurus aequoreus. Next base: position 26,570,848 of record NC_084757.1, read on the forward strand.
ATATATACATATACACACACTACCGTTCAAAAGTTTGGGGTCACATTGAAATGTCCTTATTTTTGAAGGAAAAGCACTGTACTTTTCAATGAAGATAACTTTAAACTAGTCTTAACTTTAAAGAAATACACTCTATACATTGCTAATGTGGTAAATGACTATTCTAGCTGCAAATGTCTGGTTTTTGGTGCAATATCTACATAGGTGTATAGAGGCCCATTTCCAGCAACTATCACTCAAGTGTTCTAATGGTACAATGTGTTTGCTCATTGGCTCAGAAGGCTAATTGATGATTAGAAAACCCTTGTGCAATCATGTTCACACATCTGAAAACAGTTTAGCTCGTTACAGAAGCTACAAAACTGACCTTCCTTTGAGCAGATTGAGTTTCTGGAGCATCACATTTGTGGGGTCAATTAAACGCTCAAAATGGCCAGAAAAAGAGAACTTTCATCTGAAACTCGACAGTCTATTCTTGTTCTTAGAAATGAAGGCTATTCCACAAAATTGTTTGGGTGACCCCAAACTTTTGAACGGTAGTGTATATATATTATTTTTATTTTTTTTTAAATCATCATCTCTGTCCCTTAAATTAGCTAATAGTCGTAACAACAAAACTACCATTTTAATTATATATTTATCTCAACAATGTGGTCAAGTACAAGTGGCATTCTTTTTTCTTTTTTTTCCCACCAGATGACGGTTCTTTTCCCATTTAAAGCATTCATAAACAAGGTTTTACCTTTTACAGTTGGAATTGTATTTATGTAAAACACAAAAAAGCAAAATTTTTACTTATTTTATTTTTTTTAAGAGAAAAACAGTGGGGTGTAAAATACTACACGGTCTAGCTCCATCCTATCTTGCTGATTGTATTGTACCAAATGTCCCGGCAAGAAATCTGCATTCAAAAGAACTCCGGCTTATTAGTGATTCCCAGAGCCCAAAAAAAGTCTGCGGGCTATAGAGCGTTTTCTATTCGAGCTCCAGGTAACAGTTTCAGATGCTACCTCAGTAGAAGCATTTAAGTCCCATCTTAAAACTCATTTGTATACTCTAGCCTTTAAATAGACCCCCTTTTTAGACCAGTTGATCTGCCGTCTCTTTTCTGCTCTGCCCCCCTCTCCTGCGTGGAGAGGTTATTAGGTGACCACAGATGAGGCGCTAGCTGTTCAAAGTCGGGACTCGGGGTGGACCACTCATTTGTGCATCCGTTGGGGACGTCTCTGCGCTGATGACTTGTCTCCACTCAGGATGATCCCCTGCTGGCCCCACTATGGACTGGACTCTCACACTATTAACTACATCCACGGTCTGCGGTCCTCTCCAAGGTTTCTCATTGTATCCCATTGGGTTGAGTTTTTTCTTGCCCTGATGTGGGTCGTTGTGGCTTGTGCGGCCCTTTGAGACACTTGTGATTTAGGGTTATATAAATAAACTTTTGATTGATTGATTGATTGATTGATAATATAGTTGTACTATTATGTCCTGTGTAAACAATCTGGTGAAAAATGTGTAAGTTAACTCCTCTACTTCTGCACACAAATGAGTTGGCCCTGCGATGAGGTGGCGACTTGTCCAGGGTGTACCCCGCCTTCCGCCCGATTGTAGCTGAGATAGGCTCCAGCGCCCCCCGCGCCCCCGAAGGGAATAAGCGGTAGAAAATGGATGGATGGATGTTGCCTGTGTTTTTTGTTCTGACAAACACACCACATGGTGGCGCTGGTATTAAAACCAAAAGTATGACCTTCCACCCTCCATTATTGACTTGAAATTTCTCACACCGCTCTACAAAGGGTGCTTAGCCGGAAACAAAATATAATTCCAAACGTTTAAAAAAATTGTATTCACATTTGTATTTGGGCAATTAATTTAAATGTACAGTGTACGTCTGTAACATAAGTTTTATTTATTTGTTATCCTTTGTTGTTTTTTTCCCTAATGTTCCCTTGATACCCCTGCCACATTTTCAGAATAACGGAGTTTACAGCGTCGGTAATTTAAAAATAAATATAGTATTTTATACATGTTTTACGTTAGCACGACAGTTCCAAAATGTGACTCTCACCGACTGCTTGTAGTGAAGTACAGCCTGGTTGGCTCGAAGCAGCCCGTCTTCTCTCAGCTTCTTGGCCTTCTGGATCTTTCGTCCGGCGGCTCGGCGGCCGTCGACTGTCCGGGCCAGCAGCACCAGAGCCCCGGCAAGGCAGGCGGTAGCCCCGGTGACAAGAACGGTTGACCCGCACTGGCTGTCCAGTTGCAGTCCTTGGAGGAAGTGTTTGACGTTCTCCATAGCCGTTCTTGTTCTTCTTCTCGCGGTTAGTGAAAGCCGAGGCAGTAGTAAAAATGGAGGGTATGTGTTTATGAGGTTTATGAGGTTATTTCACTGTTTAAATAGTTACTCATCAGCTTAACAACTTCTCCTTGGCGACATTGCAATTGGCGCATGCGCACTGTGCAACCACTGAGCCCATTCAACAGTAGCAGCAGTAACCCGCTGGAGGGCGCCACAAACACAGGCTGTTAAAATATAGGGGGGAAATACTGCAGTACTATTTTCGAGTCCACTCAACTGCATTTTGACGGATAATGATTGCGTTTAAACATATTATTTTGTTATACAATTTAAAAACAAACAAAGAAAGTGTTAGTGACATAATTTACTCTGTAATGTTAACGTGTTGACACTACAATATTTTGTTCATTTAGTATTTTTGTCATTAAAATTCACTTCCTGTGTAAAGATGTTGAAAGACAAAAAAATATCCATAGGCAAGTTAGGTATGTGGCTTTCGCAATGCTATAAAAAAAAGGAAAAAGTACAAATAAAGATTTTTTAAAAAGTCTATTATGTAAAATGAAAAAAACCCATAATGTTAACGTGTTGACACTACAATATTTTCTTCATTTAATTTTGTATTTTTGTCATTAAAATTCACTTCCTGTGTAAAGATGTTCAGTTCAGTTCAGTTTGAGTTTATTTCGAACATGCATTCGATACAATGTAATGCATCACATATTTCCAGTTTCATTACAGCACGTCCGAAAAGGAGTAGGAAGAAGCAGAGCTTATTTAATCCTAACCCCTTTCATACCATAGCAATTTTATCCAATTTTCTTGTTCTCTGTAACAAAACAGTGAACAAATAAATAATATACCATAGTAAGCAAACAAATATTAAATACATAAATAATATTTGTCTCAATTAAAAATGAAAGACAAAAAAATATCCATAGGCAAGTTAGGTATGTGGCTTTTGCAATGCTATAAAAAAAGGAAAAAGTACAAATAAAGATAAAAATAAAAGTTTATTATGTAAAATGAAAATAACCCATATTGTTAACGATTTAATTTTGTATTTTTGTCATTAAAATTCACTTCCTGTGTAAAGATGTTTAAAGACAAAAAATATCCATAGGCAAGTTAGGTATGTGGCTTTCGCAATGCTATAAAAAAGTAAAAATAAAGATAAAAATGTATTATGTAAAATGAAAATAACCCATAATTTACTCTGATTTCACTCATCATTAATGTTTAGTTATTGCCTAGTGCCCTAGTCTACATCTTGTATTTGTTTATCTCTACAATGTTTTTGTCAATTTTTACCTCTACATTTTATCTCTATATTATTTCCTTTATTTTATTACTCTGAGATCGGTAGGTCGTGAGTTCAAACCCCGGCCGGGTCATACCAAAGACTATAAAAATGTGACCCATTACCTCCCTGCTTGGCACTCAGCATCAAGGGTTGGAATTGGGGGTTGAATCACCAAAAATGATTTCCCGGGCACGGCCACCGCTGCTACTCACTGCTCCCCTCACTTCCCAGGGGGTGATCAAGGGTGATGGGTCAAATGCAGAGAGTAATTTCGCCACACCTAGTGTGTGTGTGACAATCATTGGTACTTTAACTTTTTAAAAACATCTATTGCACATTATTTTTCTTTCCCCTAAAAAATAAAAAAAAATATTAAACTAATGCCTTCCACCTTCTCTACACCATTATTTCTCAAACCATCCCCCCTTTTTAATCAAATGAAATATTAGATAGTCTTGTTACATTAGACACACATGACTGTGACACAGACACAATACAGTCTTCAGTTGTCCACTTTAATCAAATATTGACTTTTTATGACATTTACACCTGCTGTCTTGTCACATGTTCATACAGTTAGGATAACAACAACCAGCAGATTGACATATATATGTATTTAGCGCCACAGTTTCCCTATCGTGCATGTGCCATAGAAGAAGGAGGGTTTTCATTTTACTGAATGGAAAAGCTTGTGTGACACCTGGAAAACAGCAACAGCAGCATGTTAGACGTCCATCAGACATCGAGAAAGGTATATTAGAATCTAGTGTCCTGTGGACTATTGAGGCGTTTATGACTTACACAGTGGTCCCTAGCATGGAGGAAGTCAAAAAGCTCCTCGGTGCAATCCTCCTCTGTGGCGGAGCGAGAGTTGACTCGCGTCTCGCACTGCTCCAGGCGGGCCTGAGTGTGCACGCAGTGTTCCGACTCGGCACACTTCTGTCGCATTAACTCAAGGGGATCCTGGAAATAAGATTACTTTGCATTAAGTGAAAATGAACTATGTTAGGGCTGGGAGATAAGGCTGAAAACTGTATCACATGTTTTATATCGCTCATTATTATTTTTTTATGAACTTTCGAAAATATGGACCAGGAGAAAAACATTAAGTGTAAAGATTTTCATTTCAAATGTAACCTTCCTCTGATTATGATTCCCTCAGCTATCAAGGCAGAAAATAAAATAAATATCAACACAACCGTAGAAAACAATCGATGTGAACACAATTCTAAAATCACATTGAACACTTAACAACCTCTTAAAATTAAGGTGCAAAAATAAGGAATATGTAAGAAATGCTTAATAAAATAACACAATTGCTAAGTGTTAAAATGTACACAGAGAAAAACCTGAGTAGAATTATTTTTGCAAAATTAGTGTCAGAAGGTAGAAAATGGATGGTATTTAAGTACGGAAAGGAATTTGTTATGCAGTAAATATTATTGGACAAAATTACAATTATTTTAAAGTAGCACATGTTATATTTATTAATCTAATTTAATTTATGCAGTCCTCCATTTGAGTTCCCAACTTATTGTTTCTGTGTACCCAAATAGGGAACGGACCACGGTTAAATAGAAAAAGATGTGAACGAAACTTTGGACTACGGTCCATTTGAAAAAAATCCCCAAAATTTCCATACCATCAAGGTGACTTCTTCGGTTTTATCTACAAATTATCTACCGCACTGATTTTTACTTTCTCCCCTCACTCCATGCGGAAAGTCAAAAGCGAAAGCAACAATGTTATGTGTCCCTCCCATTGCTCAGTGATCACTTCCTGTTTTGCTGTGTTACCAGAGTGCAAGTTCCTTTCTTCATGCAATCAACCTTGCTTCGTAACCTCCGTTTCCTAACAACCAAAAATATATATATTTATCGAACACTTTTTTAAAAATATCAATTGTCTATCACAAAATATTTGGATTAGAGATGTCCGATAATGGCTTTTTTGCTGATATCCGATATTCCGATATTGTCCAACTCTTAATTACCGATTCCGATATCAACCGATACCGATATATACAGTCGTGGAATTAACACATTATTATGCCTAATTTTGTTGTGACTCCCCGCTGGATGCATTAAAGAATGTAACAAGGTTTTCCAAAATAAATCAACTCAAGTTATGGAAAAAAATGCCAACATGGCACTGCCATATTTATTATTGAAGTCACAAAGTGCATTATTTTTATTAACATGCCTCAAAACAGCAGCTTGGAATTTGGGACATGAGGTTGATGTGGGCGGGGTTGGGGGGGTGTATATTGTAGCGTCCCGGAAGAGTTAGTGCTGCAAGGGGTTCTGGGTATTTGTTCTGTTGTGTTTATGTTGTGTTACGGTGCGGATGTTCTCCCAAAATGTGTTTGTCATTCTTGTTTGGTGCGGGTTCACAGTGTGGCGCATATTTGTAACAGTGTTAAAGTTGTTTATACGGCCACCCTCAGTGTGACCTGTATGGCTGTTGACCAAGTATGCTTTGCATTCACTTGTGTGTGTGAAAAGCCGTAGATATTATGTGACTGGACTGTCACGCAAAGGCAGTGCCTTTAAAATGTATTGGCGCTCTGTACTTCTCCCTGCGTCCGTGTACACAGCGGCGTTTTAAAAAGTCATAAATTTTCCTTTTTGAAACAGATACCGATAATTTCCGATATTACATTTTAAAGCATTTATCGGACAATAATATCGGCAGTCTGATATTATCGGACATCTCTAATTTGGATATTATCGGCCCAGCCCTATGTTTTTTTGACCCGAACATATGACAGTATTTGTTTTCCCTCCAAGGAAAGCAGCCTGCAAAAGTCTTATAATTGGGGTTGTCTCTTCCATGTTTGACAATTTTGGTACGTTCTTCGCTGTCATCCAACGACTGTCAAACAGCCTAGAAATGTTGTTTGATTCAAATGTTGTTTACATTATCAATATCGATTAATAGTATAATAATTAATATAATTAAACACAAGATTGATTGTGTCTTTTACCCAAAAAGGAGTCTTGAAAATGAAGGGGTTGTCTTATGTTCAGAGTCGTCTTATTTTCAAGTAAAGCACAAGTCACAAAGGACCTTCACATTTTACACATGGCTATGATATTGATATTAAAAAACAAAATGTGAACATCAGTTCATTTCAGTAGGACTTCCAATAAATAGGCTACATACATACCACCAAATCTTCCTCATCCTCTTCTTCTTCTTCTTCCTAAAAAACAACCATTGCAGTATCAGCACACGTACTTTACAATGACTAAACAACCATTATAAATACACATTGCTATAAATATGAACAATATTAATGCTAAGTTCAAGCTACACCCTCCACCTCGCTTAGCCGCACACAGGCTAGCTACATGCTAACATTAGCAAACACTTCCAAGGTGATTCGTTCACTCCCCAACGTTTACAAACAAAATACACACTTACATCTTCGGGTTCTCCGTTTGTGATCATTTTCTCCTCGTACACCATATTTCGGCTGTCCTTGTTCTTAAATGATCACAAGTGAAATGATGACAGTTTGGAGGACACACTGCACTACTAGGTCACGCCGGTGTAGCACAAAGCGAAAAAGAAGGCAACTTCCGGTCTTTCAAAATAAATTACGACATACATAATCGTGACATTAACTAACAGGTTGGCTTGAAAATATTGGTTCAAGTTCTTGTTCGATTGTCTGTAGTTTACATTACAAAAACATTTTTTCATTTCTGACTTGAGTTCTTTCACTATGAAATACAGAGGTGTTTTTAATTTGTTATTTACTCTTTGCTACTTCCGTGTGGCTAGAATAGGTACTACTCAAATAAAAACACTTGTTAAAGGGCAAAAATGTCAAACACAATATCGACTAGGGGTGTGGGAAAAAATCGATTCGAATTCGAATCGCGATTCTCACGCTGTGCGATTCAGAATCGATTCTCATTTTTAAAAAAATCGATTTTTTTAATATATATATTTTTGAAGTATTATTATTTTATTTTTTATTAATCAATCCAACAAAACAATACACAGCAATACCATAACAATGCAATCCAATTCCAAAACCAAACCCGACCCAGCAACACTCAGAACTGCAATAAACAGAGCAATTGAGAGGAGACACAAACACGACACAGAACCAACTAAAAGTAGTGAAACAAAAATGAATATTATCAACAACAGTATCAATATTAGTTACAATTTCAACATAGCAGTGATTAAAAATCCCTCATTGACATCATTAGACATTTATAAAATAAAAAATAAAAAATAACAATAGTGTCACAGTGGCTTACACTTGCATCGCATCTCATAAGCTTGACAACACACTGTGTCCAATATTTTCCCAAAGATAAAATAAGTCATATTTTTGGTTCATTTAATAGTTAAAACAAATTCACATTATTGCAATCAGTTGATAAAACATTGTCCTTTACAATTATAAAAGCTTTTTACAAAAATCTACTACTCTGCTTGCATGTCAGCAGACTGGGGTAGATCCTGCTGAAATCCTATGTATTGAATGAGTAGAGAATCCTTTTGAATCGGGAAAAAAATCGTTTTTGAATCGAGAATCGTGTTGAATTGAAAAAAAAAAATCGATTTTGAATAGAATCGCGACCCCAAGAATCGATATTGAATCGAATCGTGGGACACCTAAAGATTCACAGCCCTATTTACTCTTTGCTACTTCCGTGTGGCTAGAATAGGTACTACTCAAATAAAAACACTGTTAAAGGGCTTCTGTAACATGTCACCACTTGGGGGTAGTAAAACGGAAAAAAATATCAAACACAATATCGAGTTGACTTCACTGAGTGTTGTAGAAAATATTTGAGAGGATTCACACCTGTTGTTACAATAAGTGTGATCACAAAGCTTTCATTGGCCAAATGTGTTGTACTTTGAAGTATGTATGTATGTCATAAAGTGCAGGGTCAACCAAAAAAAACTAAACTGAATTGTAAATATATTGGTTATTTAAAGCACATTCTTAGGCAAAGTGTAAGTAGCACGGTAAGAGCATGTGCAATATCAGTATTACAAGTAATACTGTACGTACATGCAATTTAATTGTATAATCAGACTGAAGGCTTACTTTGCCCAAAGCAACTCTTGCACTTATTCGGTAATCAAACCGGCACCACCTGCTAAAAAAAAGGTAACAGCATGTACCAATACACCACCAGGGCTCAAACTAGACAAAAAAAAGCATATGTTTGACCAGTGAAGAACAAAAACGTTACTTAAACCTCCATCCATCCATCTTCTTCCGCTTATACGAGATCGGGTCGCGGAGGCAGCAGCTTAAGCAGGGAACCCCAGACTTCCTAATAAAAGATTATTATCCCTTTTACTTTAAGGTTTAAGCCTAAAGTTGTCTTCTTTCCGTGTTTAAACTGACTGAAATCTGCCTAAACCTTGACTGAAATGCTGCAAAACAGGTGTTTATTAAACAGCGCTTTGCTTCCCTGGACACTGGATTTTGTAGCCCACCCTGTAGGCTTGCAGGTACACGCGTGCTTGGTTCATCCTGAGGGAGAAAAAACAAACTGACTTTGTGAGTAGGTGGAACAGTGCCATCTTCAGTGGCTATTAAAAAGGTACATAGTAACATAAGTAATTGTGTTTATTTCCCAAAACACCTGTATTTGGTGCAAAGCTGAATCCCCAAGGGTCCACAACGGTCAACGTAGCTCTCCTTGAAGGCTTTTCTCACTGCTCGAGCCATGCTGACCACAGTGGTGACCACCGGGCAAGTCCTAAAGCGCACACACCAGCACATTGCGTCATCAATCGCGAAGCTCTTTTGTACAGTAAGCTGGCTTACAGTCTCTCGCAGCGCAGGCCCGCCGTGCCCTCCGGACAGGTGCAAGTGTTGTGAGGACTGCAGGTGGCGCCGTGCTGGCATGGCGGCACACAGGGGGTAGTCACGGCTGCAGACACACGCAGACACAAAGTCAAGAGGCAGACATCATTACGCACTCACTGTATACACTGACCTGTTTCACAGAGACGTCCGATAAACCCTTTGGGACAGCGACACCTGTTGAGACCTTCGCACACGCCAGCGTTTTGACAAGGTTTCTGACACTGAACAGGCTCTGAATGAGACAAAACTCTGTGAGTTTAAAGCAAATACCAAATATACACAACTCTACTCTGTTTGTGCTTTACAGTATTTTCCACTCACGTGCTCAACTGAAAATAATAAATTTAACTGAATTCATTATTAACATAAATCAACACCTATAGGCAATTGACAACAGTGTCCTGTAATTGACGGGTGAGTGGTCTCCTAAAACAAAACATTGGCACTGAGAACTATGGCTGTTATTAACACCACAAGATGGCAGTAGCTGTATTTGAAGTATCTTGAGTGGTCAGCATCATTATTATGTCAATAATGATGATGATTTATTGTCATCCTTAGTAATTACCAGTGATGGCTACCAAATTGTGTACTTTTATAGGGACTGACCAAAGTCTGTCAGTACTAGTTGGTACTGATTCATGTAAAATCAAACACCGGTTCAAGCACTTGGCCGAAAAACAAGCAGTCAAGCACTGTGAGCAGACTCAGCCGGATTTCCTCTCGTTAATGTTACAATTTTACATGTCAACAAAGCAAGAAGAAAGCGCTCAAAAGTATAGTAAGGCTCCACTTTTCAAAAAGCTAGCGCAATGCTAATTTACATTGGATTTACTATAGACATGCTACCAATTAGCATTAGAGATTTTACATGGCTGTTTTACCACCTCTAAGTTTGGGAATACAAACTATAACTCAGATGCACATTACAATCAAACAGCTGGAGTGTAATAAGTACAATACTTATAGTATAAATATTTGCTCAACAAAAACTAGACTGACACATTTAAATGGCAAAGACTACTTCTTGATTAAGGCAACACATCACACAATACTGTCATCTAACATCCTGGAATTGCAACTGCATGCAAAGTTTACTATACAGGTGAAACTCAAACATTTTAATATCCATGAAAAGTCCATTAATGTCAGCAATTCAACTTCAATTGTGAAACTAATATGTAACATTAACTCATCACATACAAAGTGAAATCTGTCAAGTCTTTATTTCTTATCGTTTTGATGATCTTGGCTTATAATTTTTGAAAACACCAAATTGTTTTCATAAACTATAAACCATTATTATTAAAATGATATCAAAATATGGCTTGGAATACCTTGATTTGCATGTTATGAGCTTATGTCATATAATAGTTTCACCTCAAATTGCTGGAGTAAACTAACCTTTGCACTGTTTTTTGTTTGACCTGTATAATACAGTACAGTAAAGTACTTGCAATGAGATAACAACTGGACAGCACAGCTCAGTGGTAAAACGTAAATAAAAAACATAAAAACATATTTTTAAACAATATTTATCAACACATTTGAACACACAGAAAATTGCTACCGTAGCATATCGGTATCGATTCCCAGGCACCAGGAATATGTACTGTATCGATTTAAATGTTTAAGGTACCAAACTCTAGTTTTTACTTTGTATTATTTTGTCATAACATTTTGTGAATACAAGAAGAAATGTGGTGCAATCTCACCTATTTGGCAACGAGCTCCATGCCATCCGCTGACACACGTGCATTTATTCACGTCCACGCATCTACCGCCATTTTGACAGGCGGGTGTGCACAAGGCTAGAAAACACACAAACACATTTTGTGTTGCTGCGGTGCAGATGTGGAGAGCCACCATGCCGAGGTGGTTACTCACGCAGGAGGCACTGGGGGCCCGTGTAGTCAGAAGGACACTGGCAGGTATCGGGGCCCACACAGCGACCACCGTTAGCGCACGGCAGCTCGCACACGGCTGAGAAGAGCAGAGGAAATACATTTTTGTACAATGTGTTCATCATTCCTATTTGGAGAACTGCTATACAGCGAATAAGAAACACATACCCGTATGGCAGCCTTCTCCAGTCCAGCCTGAAGGACACAGACACTTGTTCCAGCGCATACATGTGCCTCCATGCGCACAAGGAGGGGAGCACATGGCTAAAACATAAAACCTGAGTCAAATACAATCACAGTACTGTATTCTCGTTTGGACAAGTTTGTGCACCTGGGGATAGGTTTATTGGCAACACTAAATTGGCCCTAGTGTGTGAATGTGAGTGTGAATGTTGTCTGTCTATCTGTGTTGGCCCTGCGATGAGGTGGCGACTTGTCCAGGGTGTACCCACCGCGACCCCGAAAGGGACAAGCGGTAGAAAATGGATTGATAGATGGATGGCACAGCAATACTGTCCCCTACTGGTGTTTTGTAGGTACTCCTGGCACTGATACCTGCTGTGTCGTGTATAATGTATTTACATTCGCAATGATTAATCAATTTGAAAAAAATTTCAATTTATATTCTATTGCAGTGATTCTCAAACTGTGGTTTGTGTACTGTTAGCTAAAAAATCACTTGATTAAAACACAGTGTTTTATTTTCCTTTATTCAAACACAGTGTTACTGTTCTAACTGTGTGCTATGTTACAGTCGCCAAAAATATTAAATATACAGGACAGGCCAAAAGTTTGGACAAACCAATGCAAAGTAATCCATCAAATTCATTACACTAACTCAAAACTATCCAAAATCTACCCCACTGTTAGCAATACCTGCAATAGATGCAAACAATCTCCGGCCGATCATGTCCATATGTTCTGGTCCTGCTCTAAACTATGTTCCTTTTGGGAAGATATTTTTGACACGATCGGGAAAGCATACGGTCAAAACTTTCCCCCCAACCCATTATCAGCCATTTTTGGCGTATGCCCCGATAACATGCGCTGTTGCTTTTACGACCTTGCTGGCCAGGCGATTGATCTTGTTTAATTGGAAGCTGGCTCGCCCCCCATCACACGGCAGTTGGATTAGAGAGGTTCTCTACAATCTAAAACTGGAAAAACTTAGGTTTTCGCTAAAAGGCTCGGCTCAAGCGTTTGAAAGCTCATGGAGTCCTTTCTTGCTGTATGTCAACTCTCTTGATTTATCCCCAGACGCAGATGAGGAATAATCTCCCTTTTATTTATTATTATTATTTGATTTTTATTTAATTTAATTTAATTTTAATTTTATTTTTTTCCTTTCTCTCCTTTCAGCCTGTTTGTCTGTCTCTGGCCTCGTATGTGTGTGTGTGTGTGAGAATGTCTGTCTTTGTCGTCTTACTTGTTATATGATTGTGCCATATGTCCCTTGTTGGTGTGACCTGAGTGGGGTGGGAGGGTGGGTGGGGGATTTGGGTTTTAAGGGAAAGGGTGTGAAGAATTTTCTGACTTTAAAATTGTACTGTTTCAACTTGCACTTTTTTCTGTATTTGAAAATGCCAATAAAAAAAGTTGGATTAAAAGTTTGGACAAACCTTGTCATTCACAACACAATTACATTACTATGGCCAACTATGGAGTTTTTTAATACTATCTTTATATCGTGATAATGCATGTTGATGACACATGGTGTGTAACGCAAAATTTGACAGCGCTCAAGCGAACGAACGCTGCCTCCTCAACGCAATGTGCCGTCCTCGCCAGCAAACTAACGGATAATGAACCTCCACATTTCAGCAAAGCCACTTTAAGTCAGCAATCAAAGTGGGCGGAACGTCACAAATATCGACAGTAATGATACCAAGTAAATTATCAGTATATAGTCATTACTACAGTGTTTAGATCGATATATTTTTTTAATATGAATAGTATATTATATTTGATATTATTACGTCCTGTGTTTTTGTTTAATTATAATTATGATAAAACATTTAAGTATCAGCATTATGGCTTCCAGCTTATGAAAACCTCAAATTGAAAATTTCAGATTTTTTAAAAAATTTTTTTAAGAGTGTAAGCCATGGTCATCAAAATTATAAGAAATAAAAGCCTGATATATCTCACTTTACATGTAATGAGTTTATATCATATATTAGTTTCCCAGTTAAAAGTGTAATTTCTGACATGAATGGACTTTTACATGATCGTCAATTTTTTTTTGTTTAATTCTATATTGAATTGTTTAATTAAAAAATAATACTTAAATATCTTAGTCACTTTCACTTAAGATTTCAAGGCAAGTTAACCAATAATTTGTGTGTAAAAAAACCCTCAAAAAAATCAAATGATTGGCAATTGTGTAATAATATCATAAGGCAATTATATATTTATATTCATATACTGTATATCTACTGTTACAAGGCACCCTTTGAAGGCGGTTATAACTGTGATGTTAAAAGTGCATTATAATGTTGACGATGTGAATTAATTAGAAAAAAGAATGAAAGTTATGGTTTAACTACAGTGTTTTCCCTAAAATTTGCATTGAGGTTATAAAGTGTGTTATATCTGATTTCTCGACTAAACAAACAAACAAATCAATAGATTACTTGATTACTAACATGATTGATAGCTGCAGTCCTAGTAAAATAAATTTTTGGATGTACAGCAAGTGACATTCAAGTAAATAATACCTCTTTGACAGTGTCGGAGTCTTTGTAAAAGCTGATTTGGTATTTGAGTGTAGATACAGTGCTCTGTGTTTAATTAAATAACCAGTGAGTATATACAGTAGACAAAAACCTGAGCAGCCAAGGCCAGGGTATCCCGGAGGACAGTCACAGCTGTTTGGCGCCACGCACACTCCATAGTTCCGACAGGGAGGGTCACACACAGCTGGAGAGAAAGAGAAAACTGTACTTCACGGTAGAGCATCGTAAATGAGGGTTTAACTCACGCTGGCACTTGGTGCGGTCGTCTGTTTGAACCTGATAGCCTTCCCTGCAGGTACAGTTGAAGGCTCCCGCGTGGTTCTTACAGAGCTGCTCACAGCCTCCGTTTGTAAAGTCTCCGCACTCGTCCACGTCTCACCGTGAGGACATGGACAAAGACATGTTAAGACGAACCAACACATGCAAACAATTCATTTAATGCTAATTCTCCAGGTCACAATCTATAACCATTTGACAGCTGATCATTTCCTGCATGATTTCAGGAATGTTCCCAGTGTCATTCAAGAAGGCTGACGTAACACAGCTGTCCAAATAAATCCTGCTCACTACACGCTATAGGCTGATGTCATTAGTTCCATTCAAGATCTCGCAAGTTGAATCATCCTGTGTGATTTTGTGACAAAGACCATAAATCCATCACCCTTCTTCAGAATGTGGGGTTAATTTTCAACCAGACATTATATTTACCGGTACATTAACTGTAAAATGTTAGGTCTTACCCACGCAGCTTCTCTGGTCCTCGCTCAGCTTCCACCCAGCGCGGCAGCTACACTGGACGTGGCCCTCAGCCCCGGTCGCGCACACGTGCTCGCAACCGCCGTTTCTTAGTTTACAAGATGTGACGTCTGGATGGGCAAACAAATACTAGCCAATTAAAAAAACAGAAAGGTGTTACGCAATACACCACATGCGCTTCGTTAGGAACATCTGCAGTATCTAATGAGAAAAATTCTGCCTTTATGAAATATGTCAGAGTTATTCATTGAACACGGTTTAGTATTGTGGCTGGTGTAGAAGTGCACTCATACTCACACTCGGTCCTAATATGTTGCCCTTCTCATGTAACTAATCATAACGTTAGGGACACCTGTCAGCAAAATACAGCACAGTTCCACCATAGCAAACCTCAATGATAAAAAATAGTGACTCTCAAATGGTGGTTTTGGGTAGGTCAAGCATCCAATGTCAGACTTATGACACATTTATTATTTCTTTGCTCGCTTTTATACCTTCTTTCTACTCGGTTTGTGCTGAATAGAGAAACATATGCGAAATATCTAATTTATGGCCTTATTTTGATCAATTGGAGTCTTTAAATTTACAGTGGTACTTCAATTAAGAGTCTCCCAACTTTAAGAGTGTTTTAAAATAAGAGCTGTCGTATGTTTTAAGTTGCAAGAGTTTTAAGCATTCCTTGCCATTAGTTGGCATAGTAAATCAATCAAACAATCAATCAAAGTTTACTTATATAGTCCTTAATCACAAATGTCTCAAAGGGCTGCACAAGCCACAACAACATCCTCGGCTCACATCACTTATGAGGGAAACAAAAAAGTCATCCCAATGGGAACATTGAGAAACCCTGGAAGGGACCGCAGATGTGGGGATCCCTCTCCATGAAGGAGAGGGGGGCAGAACAGAAAAGAGAGAAGGCAGATCAACTGGTCTAAAAGGGGGTATACAAATGAGTTTTAAGATGGGACTTAAATACTTCTACTGAGGTAGCATCTCTAACTGTTACCGAGAGGGCATTCCAGAGTAATGGCGCCTGAATAGAAAAAGCTCTATAGCCCGCAGACTTTTTTGGGCTCTGGGAATCATTCATAAGCCGGAGTTCTCAGAAAGCAGATTTCTTGCCGGAACATATGGTAAAATACAATCAGCAAGATAGGATGGAACTAGACCATTTAGTATTTTATACATAAGTACTAAAACCTTAAAGTCGCATCTTAAGTGCACAGGAAGCCAGTGCAGGTGAGCCAGTATAGGCGTAATATGATCAAACTTTCTTGTTTTTGTCAAAAGTCTAGCAGCCGCATTTTGGACCAACTGTAATCTTTTAATGCTAGACATAAGGAGACCAGAAAATAATACATTACAGCAATCGAGACGAGACGTAACGAACACATTGATCTCAGCGTCGGTGGAGGACAACATGGAAAAATTTTAGCTATATTATCGAAATAATACTTTTTTAGTAACACTCTTAATGTGTGACTCAAACGAGAGTTGGGTAATAATATCTAGATTCTTTACCAAGTCGCTTTGTATAATTGTTTTGTTGTCAAATATTAAAGTGGTATTATTAAATAGGCGCCGGTGTTTAGCAGGACCGATAATCAGCATTGGTCTGCACCATACTGATGCAAAGTGAGTCAAATGACAGCCAAAAATATTAAAATCATATCCAAACAGCAGATATTCATCCACGAAAATATGGAAAAGCTGATGATGGTGTGGTTGACGGCGAATCAACTGCAAAGAGATACCATAGAAGTCCACTCTCCAAAGTAAATGCTGTACATTATTATTACATTACTTCATAAAAATACTCTAGTTGTTAGTAGTACATTCTGATGTATTGTTTTTTACAATATTTCCTATCTGAAAGTTAGTTTTTTTTTAAATGTTGCTTTTTTTATGTAAATTACAGTAATTTCAATGGGAGACAATGATTTGAGATAAAAGTGTTTTGAATTAGGGCCTCTGTCACCAAATCAATGAAGCTCATAAATTGAGGTACAACTGGACTTTACTCCATTTCATACATGCATTTACGATGTTTTTCACTAAAAATAAATAACTTCCCTGGTTTGAATTGTCTTAAAGTATGCTAATAGCATCGAAAAATGTCCATCAAGGATTAAAAACAGTAACATTATGTCTGCATTAGATACACCAGGTGTTCCTAATGGTGCGGAAAGTGCTGGGGATAAATGAGAAGCGTACTGCTGCAGGTGAAGTTGTCCGTGTGTAGCAGCAGAGGAGGAGGGCAGTGGCAATCGTGCCCCCCTGGAGAATTGCTGCAGGTGTGGGAGCAGCCGCCGTTCTGGAGTTTGCATTCATCGACGTCTAAGCAGACACACACATTTATCCAGACAGAAAAAACAAATTTTAAACAAACTTTTCTCTCTGGGCAACCCATTGTGGATCTCACTGGACCATAAAATGTCTAATTGGGGCCTCCACTTACAAACATTGAGTGATTTAGTGATGTGTTTAAATGAGCTGAAAATGACTACCGGTAGTGGGGGGAAAAAAAGTGAGGGAACTGACCTACACAGGTGTGACTGTCTATGTGAAGCTGGTAGCCGGGCCTGCAAGAGCACCGGTAAGATCCCGGAATGTTGTCACAGATGTGTGCACAGATTCCACTCAAGGACAAACACTCGTTTACGTCTAAGGATTGAAAGATATGTTTTTTAGGTGGCTTGTGGTCAACCAATCACATGTAAGTACGAATGTCAGCGTTCACCTGTGCATTTACGTTCATCCTGGCTTAGCTGGTAGCCAGAGGCACACTGGCAAGTGTACCCTCCCGGTTGATTGGTACAGTTGTGGTCACAGTGTCCTTTATCAACAGCACACTCATCAATATCTGTAAAGAAATAGTCATCTATTTTAATCTCGATACTACGTGCCCTATTTAAGGTGACAAGTGCACTGCAGACGGTCCCAGCTGCCTCGGGGACACAGTAAAACAGGGGTATCCAAACCTACTCCATTGAGGACCACTCACTGAAAAATCAAAGCATGCGGCGCCTTTTTGATATTTTTTCATTTTCAAAACCAATACAATTTTCATAGTTATTTAACCTTTAGGTTTCCCCTCAAGTTTGGTCCTGGGGGCCCAGAAGGGTCTCAATCCCAATTTTTTTTTTTTTAAATAAGTCACATATTATCTCATTATTTTATTTATTCAACGCTTAAATATCTAGAACAACTTCAGGTCCATCTGTTGATACAAAGTTTAAATGTTTTATACCCATTTTGTCAAAACCCTGTTTTTTATGGCAATAAATACAGTATGTAAAGTAATTGGACCTTTAAAAATCTCAATAATTCATAAAAACTTTGATTTTAATTCGCTATTAGTTTTTGAGCAAGGAAAGTTTTTGAAAAAAATATATACTAAAAATCTTAGGGATGCATAAGGGACACCAAAAGTTATCCATTTTTGTTTAACTTTCAATACTTAAGTCTCCAGATCAACTTTACATCTATCCGTCAACATATTGTGTCAATGTTCATGTTTTTTGCCCTTTTTGTCAAAGAAAACTTTGTTTCTTTAACATGGCAAACCCAAAAATATGTAAGATCTTCCCCAAAAAGTATTTCCAAGTGGAATTTTTCATGTAAAGTAATGGTAGCCTTAAATATGTCAATAATTTTAGGCAAAAACAGCCTGCATGGCAGCTTTGTGTTATTAAAGTCAACATTGCAACTTGTTCTCGTTACATTTCACCTCTTTGCTCTTTTATTCCACTTCGTTATTTTTTGCTATAGTATTTTTAGAATGTGCTGCTGGCCGCTAAAACACTAGCTTCAGACTGCACACTTTGGACACCCTCGCAGTAGACAAACTTTCACACACACGCCCACAGACAATTTACAGTCTCCAATTAGCTTAAAATGCATGATTTTGGGATAAAAAGGATTTAGAATGTGCTGATGGCCGCTAAAACACTAGCTTCACACTGCACACTTTGGACACTCCTGCAGTAGACAAACATTCACACTCACGCCCACAGACAATTTACAGTCTCCAATTAGCCTAAAATGCATGATTTTGGGATACAAAGGATTTAGAATGTGCTGATGGCCGCTAAAACACTAGCTTCACACTGCACACTTTGGACACCCCCGCAGTAGACAAACATTCACACTCACGCCTACAGACAATTTACACTCTCCAATTAGCCTAAAATGCATGATTTTGGGATAAAAAGAGAACACGCAACCCACCAAAGCAAGTATGTCCATCTCCATTGAAGCCCTGGTAGCACTGGCAGAAGTATGAGCCAATGATGTTGCCGCACCGAGCGTTAACGTCGCAGCCATGAACACCTGATGCGCACTCGTTCATATCTGGAAAAAGTACGTTCACCTCTCACATTTCGTCCAGGATATTTCTAAACGATAGAGTAAACTTGAATATACTTAAGAGTAGACAGTGTACAGCTTGTATAGATTACTACTATACTAATTACTAATACTTTACTGAAAATGAGCTATTCTTGTTTAAATAGCTGGAAACAGGTGCGTACAACTCGCAGTAAACATAATTGCTTACCTTCACAGTGTGTGCCGTTTCCCCGGTAACCGGGCGGGCACACACACTTGTAACTCCCGAGCGTGTTCTCACAAACCCCGCGACCCTCACACACGGTGGGACTCTCCAAGCATTCATCCACATCTAAGACAAAATGCAGTCAGTCCTCCAATTAAGTCATTATTTAATTATTCACTAAATCATACTTTGCAAAAGCAAATAACCGGATATCTCATCAGCGGCAAGTAAAAATAAATAACATCTGTGGCTGTAGCCAACCTTCTGATGTATCTTGTTACTGACAGTGGTTTTCTGAAGTGTTCCTGAGCCCATGTGGTGATATCCTTTACACACTGATGTCGGTTTTTGATGCAGTACCGCCTGAGGGATCGAAGGGCACGGGCATTGCCGCTTACGTGCAGTGATTTCTCCAGATTCTCTGAACCTTTTGATGATATTACGGACCGTAGATGGTGAAATCCCTAAATTCCTTGCAATAGCTTGTTGAGAAATGTTGTTGTTAAACTGTTGGACAATTTGCTCTTGCATTTGTTCACAAAGTGGTAACCCTCGCCCCATCCTTATTTGTAAATGACTGAGTATTTCATGGAAGTTGCTTTTATACCCAATCATGCCACTCACCTGTTCCCAATTAGCCTGTCCACCTGTGGGATGTTCCAGATAAGTGTTTGATGAGCATTCCTCAACTTTCTCTGTCTTTTTTGCAACTTGTGCCAGCTATTTTGAAACATGTTGCAGACATCAAATTCCAAATGAGCTAATATTTGCAAAAATAAGCTTACCAGTTCGAACGGTAAGTATCTTGTCTTTGCAGTCTATTCAATTGAATATAGGTTGAAAAGGATTTGCAAATCATTATATTCTGAAAGACCCCTGAGTTAGGGAAGCGAACCCTGGACCTTGTTATTGTAAGGCACACGCACTAACCCCTGTACCACTGTGCTGCCCCCATGTAGACAAATAGTGAAAAAAAGTGAAAAATGTTGTGGAGAAATAAACAAAAAAGTACTTATCCTATACACAAGGGGGCTGGACTAACCTGACTCTTGCCAGATCCTTGTCGTTTGCTGAGCTCCACACAAGAATCTGGGAGTTCTCAATAGGAGATGTATTTCAGAAGGCGGGGCCTTGTAAAAAAATAATTGTATGTGATTTGCATAAACCACTTGTCCGCTATCTTGAATGACGTGCTACTTCAACCACTCACATCGAAATCAACCCGTGAGGCTGATGAGAGCGACGCTGGGAAATCCAAACCCAGTCGGATTGACAGCCAAAACATCCTTGCCACCAATAAATGCCTTCAAAACCGTTCTCTGTTCATCTTTTAAATAATTAATATTTGATCGATGTCGCAAAACAGTTGCAATAGCAGAATCAATGTCAGCACACGACTCCTCGCTCCGTGCTGCCATTGTTGTTTGAATCAAACAGTCCCTTTGGCGCTACGTCACATCTATGACGTGATTGGTTCATTATTTTTTGCTATCTGGAAGGAGTTTGCAATGTCTTCGAGCCCAGACCCTTGTGTTGAGCTCAGCAAACTACAAGGGTCTGGCGAGAGTCAGGTTAGGGCTGGACGGCATGGAACGAGAAGGGGGGGAGGAGGCTGGCAGACCTAAGATACTCGGATGCCCACATAAATACGTTCGTGAATCTGGGATGTCACAAATGGTGCACTGTTAAAAAGAGACAGCAGCATAAAAAACTATGTGCAACTTAATGATTTTAACAAAGAGTATCTAATATTGTAACAACATTTCTAAATCAGAAAAGAAGAAATTCAACATACTGTAGGCCCCGTTTAAAGGTAACAAATTAACTTGCTGCTGGATATACAAGGACATAATGAACGCCGTCAATACAAACCACAATGCTTACCTTGACATTTGGTGACGTTTGGACACATAGCACCTACAGTATCAAGACACCAGAATAGAAGGAGGAATCAATAGAATGAAATTGATCAGATCACAGCTGCAGTTTCGCACTCATCACATCAAACTAACCCGATGGTGTTGAAGCTCAGTGACAAACTCACCAACACAAACCGGGGCCTCTGCTTTGAATCCTGGCCGGCACTGACACTCAAAACTACCCGGGCTGTTCAGGCACACAGTTCCCAGCTCACGGCTACACAGCTCCTCGAAGCTACACTCGTCCACGTCTACGGGAGGATAAATGAAAGATTACGAAGAGACGAATGTGGCCAATAAAGGTAGACTCGACACCTTTCATGTAGGAAGTCAAAATTTCAACTGGTCCAGATTTGGAACAACTTGAGCCTCACCTTCACAGTTTAGTCCATCCAGGGCCATGACATATCCCACCAGGCAGGAGCAAGTGAAGGAACCAGGGGTGTTTGTGCACTGTGCATTGTCCTTGCAGGCCTGCAGGCCCGTCAGTTCCGCCAGAGCACACTCGTCTATATCTGAAACAACAACAAATGACACATGGAGCTGTGAGAGGACGGCACTGGTCCCCCATCAATGACACCGGTAATTACTCCTCATCATGCTCTAACACACACAAACATCATCTCTGCGGACGGACCCTGGCACCCTCCACCGCCCGCCATGTAACCACGGTGACAGCTACACGAGTATGAGCCAGGGGTGTTGGTGCAGCTGGCGTGAGGACCGCACGGCTCCTCTTCTGCACACTCATCAATGTCTGTGGATGGAAAGTAGACTTAATTAAGTGTGTGTATTGCAAATAACCGATTTAGACAGCGTTATAGATAATCATCAGGCACATTAGGTACACCAGTTTGATGCAGATTATAAAACAACAATCAAAACAATTACAGAAGTTCAATACCTTATTTTTTGTTGACAAAAATATAATTTTGTTACATTAAATTAAATGCCATCAAATATGCAGCACTATAAAGGTAATTTCCCCTCATGGGATTACAATAGTACTGTAAAATTAAAACTTAGTAAATACTGTAAGTCAAACGATGAATTTTTATAATATATTAATCACACTGTTGAATTTTGAATAATCTTAATTCATCGCAGTAAATTAATTCCCTGCGTAATTCAAATGGAATTTAAAAAAGACCCCAATATTTTGACACAAATGCCATTTTAGGAGTGGTCAAAATAAATTGCGTCTTTAATCTGCCTTTATCCATGATTAATGAATTCTATTTTGACAGCCCTAATATACACACTGTAAATATCTATATATTCCAAGTTCCAACACACATCGGGGCGACATAGCTCGGTTGGTAGAGTGGCCGTGCCAGCAACTTGACGGTTCCAGGTTCGATTCCCGCTTCCGCCATCCTAGTCACTGCCGTTGTGTCCTTGGGCAAGACCCTTTACCCAGCTGCTCCCAGTGCCACCCATACTGGTTTAAATGTAACTTAGATATTGGGCTTCACTGTGTAAAGCGCTTTGAGTCACTAGAGAAAAAGCGCTATATAAATATAATTCACTTCACATGAATAAGTTGATCATTACAGACCTTTACATCCCGCTGCACTGAAGCCCAGGAGGCAGGTGCAGACATCGGCATCCTTCAGCATGTTGGATGATGGGCAGCTGCACTCCGAGCTGCCCCCTAGCCTCACCTGGTTGCCGGGACACAGAGGAGCGAGACTGGAGGCCTGGATAGCGGGCGCAGTGGACGCTTGGCTAACACTTGTAGTATTGAAAGTATCCACTAGTGGGGGAAGACAGGAGGGAGTGTTATTTGGGGAATAAATCAGAAACAGAATCAGCTTTATTGGCCAAGTATCATGTACGATTATGTTTTATAATAAAAATAAAGACCTGTAGTAGGTGTGTGAGTTGGAGTAGGCTCACTGAGGATTCCAATGAGGTTTTCAGTCAACTGGTCCTACAAGAGAATAGAACCCAGCGAGACATTATGGGTGCATTCCCTTGTAATGTTGGGTTCGGTTTAAAGGAATGTTGGTGCATTTACTGCGCTAGTACGGGTTAGTCAATTGTGAACACAATCTTCCAAACCCGTACGCACAAAACAAGTGGGCCGAGACCGACAAAGATGGGTGAACTCTGATTGCAGACAAGCCATTTAAACCACGCGCAGGTCAGCGCTTATAAATACAACATATAGGGATGGCGATATGGCCGTAAATTTATATCAAGATATACAGTATATTGCAGCCGATGCAACAATATATAGCAGGATATATTATTTGGTATGTAAATGTTAATAAAACCTTTTAAAACGGCTTACAAAGGCTCCTAATTTGGCTTCTGATGTATGCAGTAACATATTGCGTCATTTCCAGCTGTATTATTTATCTCAAAAATACTATTAATTTACTTGCTAATTTACTGTTACTATGTGGTTACTTTCTACTGTAACATGATTCTATCTACACTTTTGTTCAAATGTACTATGCACTTTTTCTTCTGTTGTTTGGATACTTTACATTAGTTTTACTACAATTGTGTGTATAAATCCCAAGTGTAGTGTAGCATGTTTAGCTATTCCTCGTCCTCCAGTGATAATATTTCTTGTGAGAACGTAGTTCATTTGCCACCATGGAGGTGAGGATCGGTGACTAAGATGCTAGCCAGCTAGCGAGGACGCTTCAGTGCGTTGACATGTTTGCTGTCAAATTTGCGGGACACAACTAGAATGTGTCTTCAACATGCATTGTTACAATTAGAGATGTCCGATAATGTATTTTTTGCCGATATCCGATATTCCGATAATGTCCAACTCTTAATTACCGATTCCGATATCAACCGATACCGACATATACAGTCGTTGAATTAACACATTATTATGCCTAATTTTGTTGTGATGCCCCGCTGGATGCATTAAACAATGTAACAAGTTTTTCCAAAATAAATCAACTCAAGTTATGGAAAAAAAAAATGCCAACATGGCACTGCCATATTTATTATTGAAGTCACAAAGTGCATTATTTTTTTAACATGCCTCAAAACAGCAGCTTGGAATTTGGGACATGCTCTCCCTGAGGGGGCGGGGTTGAGGTGGGATTGGGGAGGTTTGGTAGGTGGTAGTGGGGGGTGTATATTGTAGCGTCCCGGAAGAGTTAGTGCTGCAAGGGGTTCTGGGTATTTGTTCTGTTGTGTTTATGTTGTGTTACGGTGCGGATGTTCTCCCGAAATGTGTTTGTCATTCTTGTTTGGTGTGGGTTCACAGTGTGGCTCATACTTGTAACAGTGTTAAAGTTGTTTATACGTCACCCTCAGTGTGACCTGTATGGCTGTTGACCAAGTATGCATTGCATTCACTTGTGTGTGTGAAAAGCCGTAGATATCATGTGACTGGGCCGGCACGCAAAGGCAGTGCCTTTAAGGTTTATTGGCGCTCTGTACTTCTCCCTATGTCCGTGTAGCACTCCGTACAGCAGCGTTTTAAAAAGTCATAAATTAAACTTTTTGAAACCTATAACGATAATTTCCGATATTACATTTTAAAGCATTTATCGGCCTATAATATCGGCAGTCCGATATTATCGGACATCTCTAGTCATAATATAACGATAGTATTGAAAGCTCTAACATCGGCCAAATTATTATCAGTTATATCATCTATATCGTGCAACCATGACAATATAAACATGTTGCTCTACATCGTTTTGAGAGAACTATCTGCCTCATAGTCACTTGCTTGGATCTTGATGAGGTCTGGTTGTGTGCTTGTAAGGACTTCATTTTCCTCAAGGCTGTTGTTCATAGGCTCAGCCACCACCGAGGCGACCAGCAGGAAGATGCAGAGGTGAGCCATCGTTTAATTCTGTTAGGAAAGGAGATGGTGAAGTATGCATAAAATACATCATATTCTCATTGAGTCTTTTAAAATAGAAATCTACCCAAACAAAGTTATTTTTTAAAACAAACTGTACATTGAATACTATAAAGTATATCCAAGTTTACTTCATATAAGTTTGTACCTTAAGAAAATATAACAAATATATGATATGAAATGATAAATGATGCTAACATGTGACGGGTGTACTGTTGATGACTAGTGATGCACGAATATTTGGCTGCCAAAAAACGACCTTGATCACCGAAAACAGCACTGTTGAAACCGGATGTTGTGATGACGTAAGCAATACGCATGGGATTGTCTGGAGCGGAGGCAGCATGTCTGTAATGTGGACATACTTTGATACAGCTGAGATAAACCCCGCACACAGCGATGTACAAAATGTACAAATATTATTGTCACGGCGCGGACTCGAACTCGCTTTTCCTCGGCAGTTGGAGCTGCCGGGACCTCTGCAGGCAGCGCGCTTGGACACGCCCCTGCTCGCGCTGGGCGCAGCACGCCCACGCAGCGACAAGGCTGCAGGCAATTGCGCATCAGCGCACCTGGACCTGATGAGAGGGAGCGGTATAAAAGCCAGCGAACCCAAGAGACCTTCGCCAGAATGTAGCCAATCTCCCTGAGTAAGCATCATGTCTGGCACCCCTCCCTCGTTTCTTGCTCGCCTTCTTTGTGCTCTTCCTCGTTCCCGTTTTGATGTCCTTTGTGTCTTCCCTGTTGCCTGTGATCGTGTCTCGCCTCACGACCTCCTACCGGATCTCTGCTTGCCTCCCTCGATCCTCGACCCCTGCTTTGACACGGACATCGTTGCCTCTCTCCAGTCCCCGACTGCTTGCCTCCCCGCTGACTGCCTCTTCTCCTTCTCCCTTGGATTCGGCGAAAGATTCATTCCACAAGCACCGACAAACAACATCCTCTGGTAAAACTCACATTGTTAATTCCACACATCGTCCGCACTCATTCACTTGTGGTAGCATACACACCCCACACATTCATCAAAGGTTTAAATAAACCTGGTAAACTGCAGTTCCGCCTTGGTATCGCCTCCTTCCCTTTGACACATACACAACAATTATAGAGTGAAAGGCTCACAGCAGCGTGATGCAAATGTGACGTCAGGGGCACTGCAACTCGCTGTTTGTCGGGGACATCGTGCAACAGTAGTAAAGGCTCTCTAAACACGAGTACAGTCTACAACAGGGGTGTCAAACTGTTTTTTATTGAGGGCCACAGCACAGTAATGGCTGCCTTCAGAAGACGCTTTTTTAAGATTAATTTAAATCATGCATGCGGGTAATAACCTGTGATTAATCGGAATTCCAGTGTGATGCAATTGATATTAAAAAAAATTATTTTACAGCACTAATATAAATGTATAATCCCTTCATGTTGTTGTACACAATTGCTGATGCATTTGATTATTCGATTATTTTATGCCCAAATTGATGGATACTAACTTGCTTTGAAATCTTAAAGGTAAGTAGCAGATATTTAACTATTTATTTTTATCTTAAAAGTATATTTGTAATACAATATATCAAGGCTGAAACGACGCGTCGACATAGTCGACGTCATCGGTTACGTAAATACGTCGACGCCGTTTTTGTGCGTCGACGCGTCGCATGTTTACGTCACACTACCGTCATGGCGAAGCGCAAAGCAGACGATCAAAGCAGACTATGCGAGCGAGGGGGGAAAAGCATGCCAAAAGTGGTCAAAAGTGTGGGAGTATTTCAATAAACGGCCTAATAATGTTGTTGTATGCACACTGTGTGGAGCGGAAATGGCCTATCATAGCAGCACAACGGCTATGAACGAACATTTGAAAAGAAAACCATCAACTAGTCGATAGTCCGCGCGAGCATACGTTGTCATCATTACACAAAAACATGAATGTGTCATTTGTATCTGCTAGGGGTGTAACGGTACGTGTTTTGTATTGAACCGTTTCGGTACGGGGCTTTCGGTTCGGTACGGGGGTGTACCGAACGAGTTTCTAAGCTAAAGCTAAAGTGTTAACAAGCTGCTTTGCTCCGTCTGCCTCTGTCTCAGCACGCAGCATTGTCCCACCCACACAACCATCTGATTGGTACACACGAAGCATTATCAGCCAATCAGCAGTGCGTATTCAGAGCGTTACCCAATCAGCAGTGTGTATTCAGAGCGCATGTAGTCAGCGCTTCAGCGTGGAGCAGATAGGTGTTTAGCAGGTGAGCATCAGGCAGCGGACTCTCCCCAAATGATAATAAACACCTCCCAGTCAACTACTAGTAACATCACTATGAGCCCGTTGACCTTCTAGAAACTTAAACTGCAGCTCAGCTCACTCGCAGTCCTGGCTTGAGGTGAAGGCTAATTACCTCTCAGTTCCAGCCACATCGACCCCTTTTGAGCGCCTATTTTCAGCTGCTGGGAATATTGTAAACAAGAAAAGAACCAGAGCATGTACACATGCTAACCTTTCTTCATTACAACTGTTAGTCACTCACTGGAATGAGTAGAATTGTTTATTGTGTACTGTGTTGGACTGGATGTTTATTTTGCACATTTTAAAAGCAATACTTAATGTTTACAGTGCTCCAGAATATTTAGATTGGCACTGTATTGGATGTTTATCTTTATTTTTGCACATTTTAGCAAATAAGCAATACTTTCACTTTTGTTGAAATGTTTACACTGTTGTTACAGAATATTTCTTTTTTGTATTGGATGTTTATCTTTATTTTTGCACATTTTAAAGCAAAATAAGCAATACTTTTACTTTTGAAATGCTTATACTATCGCAGAATATTAAGATTTGCACTGGATGTTGACTTTTATATTTGCACATTAAAAAGCAAATAAGCTACTTTTAATTTTGTTAAATGTTAAAAGTTTTAATTGTTTACATTGTTACAGAATATTTAGTCATGTTGTTGTCAATGTTGACTGAGTGGCCATACTTCTTTTTTTTTGTAAATAAAAGCCATGCCTTTTGAAAAAACGGGCCTACATTTATTTTTTCATCTTCATTTTGAATAAAAAAATAATCGGTAAAAGGAAAAATAATCTATAGATTAATCGAAAAAAATAATCGATAGATTAACCGATTAATCGAAAAATAATCTATAGATTAATCGATAGAAAAATAATCGTTAGCTGCAGCCTTACAATATATAATATTTGGCATGTTTAGATAATATTAAACTCTAAAAGATATGTTTTTCTCTATCAAAATTGAAAGACCAAATACATTTAGTAAAGTATTTTGACACAAATTTTTCCCGGACTTTTGCAAGCCACATATGTGGCGGGTCAGATCTGGCCCCCAGGCCTTGAGATTGACACAGTGATCCATAATAACACCAGGAAAAAATTGCTAGATTTGTTGCTAGTCGTTTTTAATAAAGAAAAAGTCACTTAAAGGATTGGAAAAGTCTCAAGAAACTTGAACAATTCTTAACAAAGTACACTGTAAAATAAGCAGCAAGTGAAAAATAGAACAAAACGATATAAGACAAAAATATGTTAATGCTAATAATTTGTTTTTAAATGAATGTATAATTTTTGAGTATTTTTAAAATATATATATGCATTTTAGCAGATTATCTAAATTATATGATGACATCATGTAGGGCAGTGTTTTTCAACCACTGTGCCGCGGCACACTAGTGTACCGTGAGATATTGTCTGGTGATTATGTGATTTCACCTAATTGGGTTAAAAACATTTTTTGCAAACCAGTAATTCTAATCCGCAAATAATGTGCCGTTGTTGAGTGTCTGTGCTGTCTAGATATCGGCAGAGTAACCGTGTAATACTCTTCCATATCAGTAGGTGGCAGCAGGTAGCTAATTGCTTTGTAAATGTCGGGAACATGGTTTGTCGTGATCACAATATGCCGACGACAGCGGGAGGCAGTGTGCAGGTAAAAATGTATCAATGCCTAAACCAAAAATAAACAAAAGCTGTGTAAAACGAAGCTAAAACTGAACTGGCTGCAAAGTAAACAAAAACAGAATGCTGGACGACAGCAAAGACTTACAGCGCATGGAGCAGCAGACAACGTCCACAAAGTGCATCCGTACATGACATGACAATCAACAACAAAATAGGAGCGCAAGACAAGAACTAAAACACTACACACAGGAAAACAGCAAAAAAACTCCAAATAAGTCACGGCGTGATGTGACAGGTCATGACTTTGAGACAAGAGCTATAATGATGCATGGTTGGTTATGGTTTGAATTCATATCCAACAATTGCGAGAACAACTTTTTATCGTCAATATCGGCTGCTGAGTTTAATTTTTTAATGTTTTCTGCTGGTGGTGTGCCTCCACATTTTTTCAATTAAAAAAATGGCTCAGAAAAGGTTGAAAAACACTGATGTAGGGCACCCTTGCTCTCTACTAACGGTACTCTTACTTTAAGGCCTACTGAAACCCACTACTAGCGACCACGCAGTCTGATAGTTTATATATCAATGATGAAATCTTAACATTGCAACACATGCCAATACGGCCGGGTTAGATTAGTAAAGTGCAATTTTAAATTTCCCACGAAATATCCTGCTGAAAACGTCTCGGTATGATGACGTTTACGCGTGACGTCACGGATTGTAGCGGACATTTTGGGACACCATTGTGGCCAGCTATTAAGTCGTCTGTTTTCATCGCAAAATTCCACAGTATTCTGGACATCTGTGTTGGTGAATCTTTTGCAATTTGTTTAATGAACAATGAAGACAGCAAAGAAGAAAGCTGTAGGTGGGAAGCGGTGTATTAGCGGCCGGCTGCCGCAACACAAACACGTAGCCGGTGTTTCATTGTTTACATTCCCGAAATATGACAGTCAAGCTTTACCATTGGCCTGTGGAGAACTGGGACAACAGAGACTCTTACCAGGAGGACTTTGAGTTGGATACACGCTACCGTGAGTACGTAGCTGCGGCTTCCAAACATTTGATCGCTTGTCCGTACGTGCGTGTCGCTATGTGCATGTCACGTACGTAACTTTGGGGAAATATATGTGCTGTATGAACTTTGCGGAGGTGAACGGTACTTTGGGCTGTGGGATTGAGTGTGTTGTGCGGGTGTTTGATTTGTATTGGCGGGTTATATGGACGGGAGGGGGGAGGTGTTTGTTATGCGGGATTACTTTGTGGCATATTAAATATAAGCCTGGTTGTGTTGTGGCTAATAGAGTATATATATGTCTTGTGTTTATTTACTGTTTTAGTCATTCCCAGCTGAATATCAGGTCCCACCCGCCTCTCACAGCATCTTCCCTATCTGAATCACTTCCACTGCCCTCTAATCCTTCACTCTCACTTTCCTCATCCACGAATCTTTCATCCTCGCTCAAATTAATGGGGTAATCGTCGCTTTCTCGGTCCGAATCGCTCTCACTGCTGGTGGCCATGAGTGTAAACAATGTGCAGATGTGAGGAGCTCCACAACCTGTGACGTCACGCTACTTCCGGTACAGGCAAGGCTTTTTTATCAGCGACCAAAAGTTGCGAACTTTATCGTCGATGTTCTCTACTAAATCCTTTCAGCAAAAATATGGCAATATCGCGAAATGATCAAGTATGACACATAGAATGGACCTGCTATCCCCGTTTGAATAAGAAAATCTAATTTCAGTAGGCCTTTAAATGGTAAATGGGTTATACTTGGAAAGGGTGTTTCTACCTTCAAGGTACTGATGACAGGAGCTGCCATGCAAGGCTCTAACCATGACCCATCAGGAGCAAGGGTGAAGTGTCTTGCTCAAGGACACAACGGATGTGACGAAGTTGGTAGAGGGTGGGGATCGAACCAGGAACCCTCAGGTTGCTGGCACGGCCACTCTCCCAACCACGCCACGCCGTCCCCACTGTACATGAGTACAATTTCCACCCACCTCTGCAGAATGTGTGTTCTTGAAAAGTACATTTTAAGTGTTAATGATACTTTTACGGAGACGTAAAAGTATTCTATTGCATGAAACAAAATACAGTAGTCACTGCACTTTCTTAATGAGAGTTACAGTAAACATGTCCAGGCAGGCAGAAAGAAACATGTCTCCTGTTATTAAGTTGACATTAAACCCCCACTCTTTTCCTCCCTTACCTCCTCTGCTGGCTGTTTGAAGAAAACAAAAGAAACCGCTTCAGTTATCAAAACGTTAACTTGGTGGTGAAATATAGTAAACAGTTTATGGAAAGTGTGGTCGTCGTCCATGTTGGAAGTGAGGACACCGAACCCCCCCAGCAAACAATGATTAAAAAATTAAGATTTCAGCAAATTTAGCGTCTTGTTCTAATTTAACAACTTTTATTAGAAAGGGAAAGTAATAAAAAATAAAACTTACCAGTGTTTTTTTTTTTTAAAGAGCGCGAAGACCTTCCAAGCTGCCTGATGTTCGTGGAGACTGACTTGACACTTCCTGTCGTCTTTCTCTGTTAACAGCAGCTTTTACACCACAGAGACCCCTCATTGGCCCACTTTATGCCCCCACTACGAACCCTGACACGGGGGTGGGCTTCTCCGGTGGGTCGTAAAACATACACACACATTGAGTCGATGATGGAAGTCTTCAAAAGTGTGTGGTAGTTAAGACCGTGTATGAAGACGACCACCAGGGGGCAGCAGGTGACTCGTCACAGCGTGGCTTCACATTAATAATAAAAAAGGTGCGTCCCAGGACTGTTTTTAATTGGCCCTCAGCACATTATAAACCAGTGGTTAAATTTCCAACTAGACAGTATTTTTGTTATGTATACACAAGAAAAAAGTAGTTTTAAAAGATTATCTGTATATAGCAGTTTTTGGAAGTAGACATTTGTTGTCATTAGGATCGAAAATGTAAGGGGAAATTTTAACCCTTTATTTCCCAAATATTTGCTTACCTAATTCAATTGATCAGAAAAAACTAGTAAATAACATGTTTAAGAACATGCTGCATGCGATGTTATCTAACTTTTGCAACAAGATTAGTGTCCAAAAACACCAACAACACAAATATTGTAGTAGTACTAACGATGAACAAATGTTCTTTTTAAAACAGCTTTTTTTATTCAATTGCCATTCATGTTTTGACAATGACGGAATAACAGTAAATATGGTTATACAATATCCGGAAAAAGATCTAAAACTCATTAACAATATGTTGTCCTTCTGGCTTATTGCAAATAAATTCATACGTACATTAAAAACCACCTCACCGAAAATACAAAGCAGTAAAAACTAGGGATGGGCGATACCACACTTTTAGGATTCGATACGATACCGATACTTTTTTTTGCATTTTCATCGATACCAATACCGATACCATTAATTTCTTATTGGCAATTTTTGTCAGTCAAAAATATTATTACTATTATTAGTTAAGACAAATCACAAGACAAATACAGACCATTTATACCACATGTATTATGGTCAATATGTAATAAAAGTAAAATTAAAATAAATAACATAAATATGAAAAATAAATTAAATATTATATATAATAATAATTAGATATTAGGGCTTTCCAATTAACTGTCAAATCCGAATCGCAAGAAGCTGCAGTTATTTTTTAAAGTTTGTGATATAATTAGCAATTAATGAAATATGAAATAGGCTAATGTTTTCGAAATGTAAGAAATCATGTTACAGATTAAAACCAAAATCACATTCAATCATATATTTCAAGATTTTCTTGGAAAAAAGTAAAACTGTAATGCAAAGAGGAAGAATCTCCAAATTGTATCTCTTTCTTATCTTGTTTTAAATACTCAAGCAATTTTCAACTAACAGTAAATTCCCCTGTGTGGAAATTATTTGAAATTAGGATAATCATTTAAACAAAAATATTCAGTAAAAAAATCAAATAAACAATGCCTGACACTGGATATGCCTGGCTGCATCGCTGTCGGCTGGCTGTGTGTGTGTTGCACGTTGACGACGCTCATTCGCTGTCTCCTGTCACGTGACTGGGCCAGCTCTATACTCTGCCAGGTACAGGGGTGTCCCAGCACATAGTAAGTTAAGTAAGTCATCAAAAACATCTGAAAGTGATGCTTGCACCCCCCACACGCCGTTTTTTGGTTTATATCGATACTTTTTTCGGAAAAGTGATGCCAAATGAGTAGCGTGTGAGTATCGATATATCGATACCACAGGATCGATACGCACAGCCCTAGTAAAAACGGAAACATTTTATTGACTAATTGATGGCATCAGTCTCTTTTTTTTGTTAGTTTGACCAAAGAAGCCATCAAAAAAGTCTAGAAGCTGACCTGTCATTGTGTGTGTGTGTGTGTGTGTGTGTGTGTGTGTGTGTGTGTGTGTGTGTGTGTGTGTGTGTGTGTGTGTGTGTGTGTGTGTGTGTGTGTGTGTGTGTGTGTGTGAGTGTGTGTGTGTGTGTGTGTGTGTGTGTTATGTCACATGGGGCGTCTAGAAGGGCGTGTCCATCATGCTGCACTTGGCTGCGGGGGACACCACGCCATAGCTCCTCTCCTGCCACCTCAGCCACTGCATGTGCACCTCTTTCTGCACCTACAGTACACACAGTTACATTATATTATGTACAATATATTCACTTTATTAATGATTTTTGGACTGCATGATAAGGTGGAAAAGGAATGCATAGCTCTTTTTGACCACACGGTTATTTAATAACAAGTACATTGTACAACACAGCATCAACAGAACCGATGTTGTAATTGCGATAAGGAGCAAACAGCATGACTGAGTTCAATGTAAACAACAGTACAGGGAGAGGAGAATTAATTAGAAAAAATATATACATGAGAGGAGGTTGCCTACAGCCACAGCTGAAAATGCCAATGTTATTTGACACGGCGCCAATTAGAGACGTCAGCGGTTTAACCACACAGTAGTTAGTCTAGGGACGTCACATTCAACATTTTTGGTCATCAGATCTGATTTCGAGTCCCGATCCGATACTTTCCCCAATAGATTATATAACAAAAAGTAACTGGAATTAAATTATTTGAGTTTTGCCCTTCATGACGTCCTGTCTCCAAAAACGTATTCCCCAAGTTTGTAAACAACAACAAACATCCAAAACACATTTTATGATAACAAGAACAAAAAAATTAAATAATGATTTAATCACTTAAGCATCATTCATACTCTTTTTTTTGAACATTTTTTTGAACGCTTTTTAGCCACATAATTCACAGAAACAGTCAAACACATCAAATGTGTATCATTTATATTCTGATACCATAATATGTATTGATAGTATCAACATCTGACTGCATCACCCTTACTTTACTGTGTGTGTGTGTGTGTGTGTGTGTATGTGTGTGTGTGTGTGTGTGTGTGTGTGTGTGTGTGTGTGTGTGTGTGTGTGTGTGTGTGTTCTGGCAACGCTTACTTAATGCGGACATTGCTCTGTTTACACAGTCACTTTTAGGGGACCTCTGACGGTACGGGGACAAAAAAACAGGTCCTCTAAAGGGAAACCTTTTTAAATGATAGTCAGATCCATTCTGAAGATGCCTAAGTGATTTTTAAGCTTTTTTAAGCTTTAAACATTATTACCTTAAAGTACACATTCAGAGTTATCCATCCTTCTCTATATGGTAGTTGGAGTTGCAGACAACTTCATTACTGCTGAATAGCAGTTTTCAGTAATGTCACAGAAGATGCAGGATTTGCTATAACATTTACGTGGTGAAATTTGAGCCGGTGTTCTGGCAAGACACGCAGCCTCCTGAAACTCCTACAAATCCTGCATGTGCGTAACAAGGAATATCGAAATGTAATTGGGCGTCCCTGAGCGTGCATCCATTTTGACGGAATCTTTCACTCGAGTACAATCTTTAGCCATGCATATGGGAGTCCAAGAGACAGCTGTGGTTAAGATCAGCAGCCGTTCAGTTAAAAAAAAAGGACAAATATCGGCCCTCCGAGCCGATTCCACGATAGCTTCAGTTCAACTTGTCACAGTAAGTTCAGTCACCAGTTCTGTGGTGGCGTCAAATGCACACTGCACTGAAGTCTTGCGAGATTTTAACAGCAGAGATCTGGCGTGATGTCCAAAATCCCTCTTTTTGAACAATTCTAGAAGCATTTTTTTTGTTATTTTCAATTGCCTTTTAGGTCATTCAAATGAAAAGTTTTTGTTCAAGTTCACATGATTACATGTTCTTGCTTTGTCACTTGTATTAGGCATTAGACCAGTATTAATTATTAATACTTCTACGTGGGAATGTGGACGTAGAAGAATGTGTTGGCCTCCATCATGTGACTCTTTATTACTACTTCTGGTGTTTTGTCGCTGGTGTTGTCTGTCAAGGAAGGGGCGAACGGGGTTGACCTCACGTTAATCATGTCGTTACATAAGTGCACCCTGGGGTTTTCTTTTATAGCTTATGTAATGAGGGCAAGAGGAACTGCAAATTATGTTTAACTTGTTGACCTGCAATAGTCCCCCCCACCCCCACCCCCACCATTGTCAAGGAATGTGGTGTATCCATGTGGCGGGCACTGACTCACCTCTTGGTTAAGAAAGCAGTAGAGGATTGCCACAAGCAGACCCTGAAAGACAACATTTGAAAGTGAGTCATGTTAATCAAATACATTTTTTATACATTAAAGGCCTACTGAAAGCCACTACTACCGACCACGCAGTCTGATAGTTTATATATCAATGATGAAATCTTAACATTGCAACACATGCCAATACGGCCGGGTTAACTTATAAAGTGCAATTTTAAATTTCCCGGGAAACTTCCGGTTGAAAACGTCTAGATATGATGACCTTTGCGCGTGACGTCAATGGTTGAAGCGGAAGTATTCGGACACATTGTATCCCAATACAAAAAGCTCTGTTTTTATCTCATAATTCCACAGTATTCTGGACATCTGTGTTGGTGAATCTTTTGCAATTTGTTTAATGAACAATGGAGACTGCAAAGAAGAAAGCTGTAGGTGGGATCGGTGTATTAGCGGCTGGCTGCAGCAACACAACCAGGAGGACTTTGAGTTGGATAGCAGACGCGCTATCCAACGCTAGCTGCCGACCGCATCGATGATCGGGTGAAGTCCTTCGTCGCGCCGTCGATCACTGGAACGCAGGTGAGCACGGGTGTTGATGAGCAGATGAGGGCTGGCGTAGGTGGATAGCTAATGTTTTTAGCATAGCTCTGTGAGGTCCCGTAGCTAAGTTAGCTTCAATGGCGTCGTTAGCAACAGCATTGTTAAGCTTCGCCAGGCGGTACAGCATTAACTGTGTAGTTACATGTCCATGGTTTAATAGTATTGTTGATCTTCTGTCTATCCTTCCAGTCAGGGGCTTATTTATTTTGTTTCTATCTGCAGTTAAACCCGCTGCTATCACGTTAGCTCCGTAGCTAAAGTGCTTCACCGATGCATTGTCGTGGAGATAAAAGTCACTGTGAATGTCCATTTCGCGTTCTCGACTCTCATTTTCAAGAGGATATAGTATCCGAGGTGGTTTAAAATACAAATCTGTGATCCACAATAGAAAAAGGAGAAAGTGTGGAATCCAATGAGCCAGCTTGTACCTAAATTACGGTCAGAGCGAAAAAAGATGCGTCCTGCACTGCACTCTAGTCCTTCACTCTCACGTTCCTCATCCACGAATCTTTCATCCTCGCTCAAATTAATGGGGTAATCGTCGCTTTCTCGGTCCGAATCGCTCTCGTTGCTGGTGTAAACAATGGGGAAATGTGAGGAGCCTTTCAACCTGCGACGTCACGCTACTTCCGGTACAGGCAAGGCTTTTTTTTATCAGCGACCAAAAGTTGCGAACTTTATCGTCGATGTTCTCTACTAAATCCTTTCAGCAAAAATATGGCAATATCGCGAAATGATCAAGTATGACACATAGAATGGATCTGCTATCCCCGTTTAAATGAAAAAAAAAATATTTCAGTAGGCCTTTAATTTTCCTCACATAGTTTATGCAACAGCAGCATCTCTTCTAGTCTTCATTTTTCACAAATGTTTCACTGGCTACTTTCTTTACCACGTCACAATTCAATCAGAAACAACATCAGAGGTGTTAGCGTTCCCCACTGACATGAGGAGTTTTGCTGGTAAATATTGAACACGAGACGGTTATTGGGACGAATTCACTAACACACCTTAGACAAAAAAAACTATCTTAATAAGTTAATATAAGGCATAAAATAATCAGGCGTTTGCTGTCTTCGGTCTGAAGGGGGAAAATCAGGACAAAACAGCCTGATTATTTTTACCCCGCTTATATGCTGGCACTTGCAACTTTCATTGGTCCCTGGGTGGCTTTTTTTTTGTTGCAGATTTACTCAACAACAACAAAAAGCCCAGACTCGCCATCCTGTGGGATTTTTTTGGGCGCTCATTTCCATTGAATGTTAATTGGGAAGACAAAAGAGATTTGGTTTTTAAGGTTTATGAAAACCGATGCAACATTTTAGTTAAACTGAATAATACGAAAAGCGGGGTGTATTAAAACACGCGGCAGGCTTACACACACACATGCATCCACAAAAAATATACCCCACACACACATACCCCACCCCACCCCCCATCAAATGCCCTTGACACAAATTCCTTAGTGGTGATGGACAGCTGGGCAGCGCCTGAAGAGCTGCAGCCTGCCACCGTAGCCCCTCACTCCCTCCCCTCTGTTGTAAGTCTCGAGAGGTCTGTTGTAATATGTATATGTGCTTTGCTATGGAGGTTTTTCCCCACTCTAGACTGGGCCCCCTTAGGAGCCCAGTCTAGATTGTATTTTTTTACTTGTCCTCCCCCAGCGTTGACCTTTTTCCCATCTTTTACGGGGAGCCTTGTGGCGACCCATCAGCGTTCCTGTTCTGTAACCCTGTACACTGTTTGTTTGTCTAATCTTAAACGGGTTTGTGCTGAAAACAAAGTTTCGTTGTACTTGTGAAATGACAATTAAGACCTACCTACCTACCTACCTACCTACAACAATAAATGACATTTCTGGCATCCTCTGTGTGTTGTGGTCAAATTCCAGATATAATAACATCAAAATTGTATAATCATTACACAAATGGTCGATGACTTATTAACAATTGGTTGCTAATTCCCACTTTTGTTTGATGACGGCCATGTTTTTCCACCAATCTTGCTCAACTTTAACACACATGTGCTTGCCAGCTCCCTAAAAGTGCATACCAAATGTTATGGTGATCCGGCAATACACTCTAAAGTTGCAGCAGCTTTTTTGTAACTGTGGACACTCTTGTGATTTTGGATAACATCGGACTGTCTGCCCCGCAGGATTTTGAGGACCAGTCATAGACAATTTAGAGTGAAAAGCAAATTTTATTTTCACTCGTATACAAAAAATTCCAACTTGGATTGTTTCCCTGGCTTCGAGACTCTCCCGAAGGACAGTGCGGCAAAGACACAACAAACTCCCTTCTTGTCTCATGGACACACACCTGTTGTTGTTGACTTTGGACTTATCGGCTGCACGACATCAAGTCCGCGGAACAGAGACACGCGGCAGGCTTACACACACACATGCATCCACAAAAATATACGACACACACACATATCCCACCCCCAATCCAACGCCCTCGACGCGAATCCCTTAGGGGTGATGGACGGCTGTATGACACATAGAATGGATCTGCTATCCCCGTTTAAATAAGAAAATTTCATTTCAGTAGGCCTTTAAGGGGTTTAATAACAACGCCATCGTGTGGTGTTTGTGTCGGAAAAATAATAGCGCAGGCAACACAGTTGGGGTGCACGTTTCAATACATTTTCACCCTTTTGCTTGCATGCAGCAGTTAGGGAGTAGAAGAGTTTGCTTACACACACGTGTCCAAATCTCTTAGCATTACTATACTTGGCAGTTCAGACATATTCTTCCTTTTGTAATATTTTGTAATATTTTCGTTTAAGTTTCATTGTGTAAAATCAAGTAACAGTTTAATAGTAAGGTGAAGTGAAGGTTTGACTTTTTTTTTTTTGTGACACATCATTACAATCAACTCCATCGGATTCAAACTCATGCAATTATTTGATAATTTCCAAGTAAGGAAGACCTGTCTGGGCTGATGATATATGATTATATTCAATCATAGACTTCCTTGCATAATTAGGACACAGGAAATAATTCATTCGTTGGAGACGGTTATATTGTGGTCTATAACACACACACTTATTATAGAGCAATCATTTAAGAGAACTTTGAATCAAACATTATTTAACACAAGCTGACACCTCTGAATGTGAGATTTAAAAAAAAAAAAATACAGGATATTAATCCAACATCATATTTTCATTAAGACAATTCTCCAGTGCCCTGAAACATATAGACATATATTGAGATTCTGATCAAACTGCTGCTGAACTAGAACTAGTATTTGACTAATTATATGTGATCTACTTCAATAAAACACTATTATAAGCACATTCGATAGTTCTGAAAAAAGGCAAAACCTGATTTCGACTTTCTTAAATATTCAGCTTTGAGGTTTACTAACATTTGTATTTACTGAAAGTACTGTATGGTGAAATGTGCTCAAGTTGACGTCGACATACATGGTGAGCCGCTTCTGTTGATATGAAATTACAGTAGGCACCCAAAGAGGTCTGTTTGTGTCAACATGTGTTGTAGTATTGTCGCTAAGTAGCGTGAAGCTATAAAAACACAACTGTTGTCTAGTTAAAGTTAAAGTACCAATGATTGTCACACACACACACTAGGCGTGGCGAAATTATTCTCTGCATATGACCCATCCCCTTGTTCCACCCCCTGTGAGGTGAGCAGCAGCGGTGGCCACGCCCGGGAATCATTTTGGTGATGTAACCCCCAATTCCAACGCTTGATGGTGAGTGCCAAGCAGGGAGGTAATGGGTCCCATTTTTATAGTCTTTGGTATGACTCGGCCGGGGTTTGAACTCACAACCTACCGATCTCAGGGAAGACACTCTAACCACTAGGCCACACAGCATTAAAATGTGCACACAGGGACTTCCTACTCAGTGCAAATTAAGTTTCAAAATAAAAGCATGACAGTATTAAGCTAGATTTATTTATTTATTTTAGGTTGTTAGCCAACGAAAGAATAGTGATTAGGGATGTCCGATAATGGCTTTTTGCCGATATCTGATATTCCGATATTGTCCAACTCTTTAAATACCGATACCGATATCAACCGATACCGATACATACAGTTGTGGAATTAACACATTATTATGCCTAATTTGGACAACCAGGTATGGTGAAGATAAGGTCCTTTTTTTTAAAAATTAATACAATAAGATAAATTAATTAAAAACATTTTCTTGAATAAAAAAGAAAGTAAAACAATATAAAAACAGTTACATAGAAACTAGTAATTAATGAAAATGAGTAAAATTAACTGTTAAAGATTAGTACTATTAGTGGACCAGCAGCACGCACAATCATGTGTGCTTACGGACTGTATCCCTGCAGACTGTATTGATATATATTGATATATAATGTAGTAACCAGAATATTAATAACAGAAAGAAACAACCCTTTTGTGTGAATGAGTGTGAATGGGGGAGGGAGGTTTTTTGGGTTGGTGCACTAATTGTAAGTGTATCTTGTGTTTTTTATGTTGATTTATTTAAATAAAAAAAAACAACAACCCGATACCGATAATTAAAAAAACGATACCGATAATTTCCGATATTACATTTTTAAGCATTTATCGGCCCATATTATCGGACATCTCTAATAGTGATTGGTACCGAATTTGGTACTTGAGTAGGGACCGACCAAATTCCGTAGGTATCGATTCACGTAAAATCAAAACTGTGCCGTATTGTGATACTTTTCTTGCTCGTGATGACTAAACACTTGACGAGAAAATAAATACTCAAGCAGCACTCAGGTAATGTTGCACTTTTCAATACCAACCAAGCAAGTATGCCTGACAGAAAACACTAGGACGTAAGTAAGGCTCAACTTTTCTAAAATGCGGTAGCTCGGTGCTAATTTACTGTTGCTTTTGCAACTGATTGGCATTTGTGATTTTACATGGTGATTTTAATACCTCGAAATTCGCTAATGAAAACTACAACTTAGATGCATGTTACAATCAAACAGCTGGTGTGTAATAAGTACAATATACCTGCAGTATAAACACCATTGTATGGCACAACAACACTAGAGAGACATTCAGCCTAATGGCAAAGACTACTTCAACTCACCGTAGTCTATAGACTACTGCCATCTAATGTCTTGGAAATGTAACTGCATGCAAAATCTATTGTATAATACTTGCAAATGAGACTCAAAAATGTACTAGGAAAGCAAGTTATAACAACTGGACAGCAGAGTTATTATAATAAGCTCATTTTAAATGTTACAAAAAAAATTGGATTTTATCAAACATTGGTACCGCTGAATGCGATTTCCAGGTACTATGAATTGATACCGAATCGGCTCAAATGTACTAACCCATGCCTATACACAAAGATTTATTGTTGTTGTAGTCAAGACGACAACCTCCTATATCGACTTAAGCTTATTAAACATAACAATAACAATCTTTAAAAATATAACTTAATGTATGCCAAGAGCAGGATTTTTTCCTCATAAATCCAAGTTGTTTTTGTTATTTTTATCGGGGAATATGATTGTACCTGGAAGGATCCTATGCAGAGCTCAATGCAGAGGCGCAGGTTCACGTTGAAGTAGTCGGGCAGGAAATTGAAGAACATGTAGTGAGTGCCAAACAAAGGAATGAGCAGCAGGGTGGACTTGGTCAGGCGTCTACAAGGAGCACAAACAAACATGATGTTGAGGGAGGTATTAAACACGTGTCTCATAAGAACAAATGTACTAATAATGTACACTGTTTATAATTAGAAGGAGCAAGGCCAAAATATTTGGGGGTTTAGTCCATTCTGCTACTGCAGCAGTGCCGCATGATATTTTTACATGTTTATTTT
This sequence comes from Entelurus aequoreus, assembly GCF_033978785.1. Classification (NCBI taxonomy): domain Eukaryota; kingdom Metazoa; phylum Chordata; class Actinopteri; order Syngnathiformes; family Syngnathidae; genus Entelurus; species Entelurus aequoreus. The sequence continues at coordinate 26,612,935 of NC_084757.1, forward strand.
TGTAATCAGCCAGCTCATTTCAATTAGGAATGTCGCTAAGCCTCGCCAGGGAAACGTGAATGAGCGAGACGGACCGGTGCCTGGCTAAATTAAACATTGCCCAGAGTGACAACATTCTTTACTCCAATTTGCATCTTTTTATAGGAGAGGAAATAATAGCAGAACAGTATAAGAGAAAGGGAGATTTGACATATCCCAAAAGTCAAGTTCTAAGATGCACCCATCCTAATTCAGGGCTCGAAAAAATTTAGCAACATCTGTGGCACGAACATGCTGTGACCGCTCTTGACTTTTTACTTGTTAACAGACGAGGGATGTAACAGTAAACGGTATAATGATAATTCGCAATAAAATCCACGAAAAATTTAACATTTTTAATTACCCAAAAAACTTAATTTATTCATGCATTTTCGGCAACACGAAGTCAGGCGCATGCACACTAGCGTCGTTTGGCTTGATAATCATGGAACTACACAGACTTTGCTATGGAGATTTACCCTCGGAGTAAACAGAGCCAAGCGCCAAACGTCATTTTCCCTCGCTTCCCGCCGTGCGTTTAAGAACGCACTGTTGTGTTTAGATGGAGACAGGTGTGGACAATATTGGAGACAGACACACTTGTCCCCACACAAAGTATACAGAGAAAGAGAAAACGATTTGTTCTGCAGCAGGCGATGTGTCGTGAACGTTGTCACAACTTGTTTATAAAGTCTTTAGTTTGTGTACTGGGATGTTCACTCGTCCTTTATTTAACTGCAAACTGTACAAGTGACAAATGTTTTGTCATCTCATCGAACTGAACGGAGGCTGTGGAGATTGTGTATTCGATGTGAGAGGTGTCACTCCTCTTTATTTGTGTTGGCCAAACTGAAGAGAAGAACTAAGCTTGTTTATTAGACTTTATCTTCATTAGCCAAACTGCTTTGTGTTTTATTTTAATATCAAAAAGTAAACACAAAGTTTTTATACATTACTTGTTTTTTTCATGTCACAAAGGTGACATGAAAAAAACATTCATGCGATGCAGCATTTTGTTAATGTGTTATTGAGTATAGTTAATTCCCATATGACATATTTCTGCTCAAACTATTAATGGATCTGTCCCGATACATCATTGACATGTACATATAAATAAACAAAACTTAAAAAAAAAAAATCATAATAATAAAAAAATACCTCCCTCTATCAAAATGTAAAAATAGTAATGAAGGTATCATAAAATGACAAAAAGCTTTGGAGTCCCTGCCTCGAAATAAAATGTCTGCCTTGATGCCCTTCCAACTTGCCTTGGTGCTCTAAAATTTATGAACCCTCCTTTAAGGCAACACTTGCCTTGACCTTAAAAATAAAAAATTTGAGGCCTGCTAATTTTTTCCCCAAGACTGATTTGTGACGCCTCTTATGGTTTGTGGTGAAAATGCGTTGGAAGACATGCTAGCATATAAGGACTCCAGATATCATTAAATATTGTATCACCTTTAGATAAATGGCCAATAACTTATGGACGATTAGTAGCAAGCAGTTATTCTTACTCTGCAAAGACATTTTTCAACCAATCTTGCTCAAACTTTACACACAAATGCTTTTCATTCCTCTAAAGGGTGTGTACCAAATTTTGTAGCAATTCGACAAAACACTCTAAAGTTACAATGGATGTTTCGTAACTGAAAAACAATTCAAACAGGAAGCAATATGTGAACTGAGAAGATCACACATCAGAGTGCTTCGATGTATTTTGTCGTGTATTTTAATTCTGGGGACCAAAATTATTTGATTTATATATAAATTACATATGTAATGGCCACGAATTAGCTAAAGCTAATACAGTTTGCAGATGTCACTACTGCATTCTTCTTAGAGGAAAACACACAGGAAGTAATGAAAACTATTATAGTAGAAATAAACAAACTAAAAAGATGTTTTGATGAAAACACATTATCCTTGAATTTAAGCAAAACCAAATGCGTGTTATTCGGAAACGCAAAAATAGGTACTCAAATACAAATGGTGTAGATATTAAAGTAGAACAAAAAAACACATTTTAGGACTGGAATTAGTTAAGCTGGAAACCAAAAAAATTACACATGCACATACAAGAAATATTTTTGAATTAAATGAAATTCTGTAAAAAAAAAAATCATTACCATGTCAGAACTATTTATTATACATTTCAAGTCAGTCCGGTTTATACTGTAGGCCGGTGGTTTAATAACAGCACCGCAACAACAGGAGAAGTTCATGTTTTGACATACGGTCACTCTTTTGTGAGCTGCCGTTCAAAATTAGAAGAGTTAGCTTACACAAACTAATACGGTCGTCGCGTTTAATTAGTCACAGACCAGACCGCCATAAATAATTTTCGCAAAGTAACAATCCCTTTTTATAAATCGAGTATTTTTATATTTACAGCATAAAAAATAGTTTAAGACCTTCTACTGTAAATATGGTTTTGAACATTATCAGAGTCCTCTTTGCATGGAATAACTCCCTTATAATCACTTTTACAATTGTTTTACCTAAAATAGTAGACATGTAATATAAGACACATTGTAACAGATAAAGTTAAAGTTGCCATTTCTAATACAAAGTAGTGTAAAGTTCTTACTTATATCTGTCAGTAAACTCGCCATGAAAGCGCTAAAACATACCGGTGTAGTGAGTTGACATTATTCACCCAAGGAACTTTAGTTATTAGAGAGTTCCAGTCGGACGTTTTTTCACGGGACACATTTCCGACGTTGTTTGAGACGCTGCTCCGTTATTGATTGAAGTAAAGTCTGAATGTCATTAAAACAGTTAGCTCCATCTTTTGACACTTCTTCCACTCCCGTCCTTACACGCTACACCGCTACAACAAAGATGACGGGGAGAAGACGCTGCCGAAGTGTGAGCCACGTAAATAAGACCGCCCACAAAACGACGCATCCTGAAGCGACTGTCAGAAAGCGGCTTGAAGATGATCTGCAAAACATAATTTATGCAACATTTTGACCAAAGAACCACCATTACAAGTTATGTAGACATACATTTAGAAAAAAATCATAATATGACCCCTTTAATGCGCCTTATAATCCGGTGCACCTTTTGTATGAAAATAGATCTGAACAGACCCGCTCATCGGCAGGTGCGCCTCATAATCCGGTGCGCCCTATGGTCCGGAAAATACGGTATTCCCACCTTGCCAGTCAGACGCCACCTTCAATGCCTGTAAAAACAAGGGTCTGGTTGCTATATATTAAAGACCTGTATATGAGGACAACCTTTTTACAAATTTTGCGGAGCTGTCCAGCAGAGCTGATTTGCCTCAACCTCACTTTTTATTGTTTCCTTCATGTCAGGCATTTTTGCAAACAACTTAGCCCCACTACCCCAATCACCCGTCCGGGTCTTCAATCCACCCATTGTCTTCCCCAGATCATGCTCAGAAACGCCACATTTCTCCATTCTGCAATATAATTAGCTCCCTTAACGCCAACCGGCTTACTCATTTGAAAGAGAAATGGGAAGAGGAGGTAGAAGTAGCAATGTCAGACGACCAATGGGATCAGATTCTAAAGCGAGTGCGTTCATCCTCCATTTCCGCAGGACACAATTTATTACAAAGCAAGGATCTTGTCAGAGTGCATTGTAGGAACGTTCAACTGGAGAACATTTTCCCTGCTGTCAACGACAAAACCGGTGCAAGCAGTCGCCTGCGAACCACACTCATACACTTTATTGCCAAAAGTATTTGGCCACCTGCCTTTACTCACATATGACCTTGAAGTGCCATCCCATGGAATTGTCCAAAATGTTTTCGTATCCTGAAGCATTCAAAGTTCCTTTTACTGGAACTAAGGGGCCAAGCCCAACTCCTGAAAAAACAACCCCACACATAATTCCTCCTCCACCAAATTTCACACTCGGCACAATGCAGTCCGAAATGTAGCGTTCTCCTGGCAACCTCCAAACCCAAACTGGTCAATCAGATTGCCAGATGGAAAAGCGTGATTCATCACTCCAGAGAAGGCGTCTCCACTGCTCTAGAGTCCAGTGGCAACATGCTTTACACCACTCCATCCAACGCTTTGGTGATGTATGGCTTAGATGCAGCTGCTCGGCCATGGAAACCCATTCCATGAAGCTCTCTGCGTACTGTACGTGGGCTAATTGGAAGGTCACATGAAGTTTGGAGCTCTGTAGCAACTGACTGTGCAGAAAGTCTTTGCACTATGCACTTCAGCATCCGCTGACCGCTCTCTGTCATTTTACGTGGCCTACCACTTGGTGGCTGGGTTGCTGTTGTTCCCAAACTCTTCACTTTTCTTACACTTAAGTTGACTTTGGAATATTTAGGAGCGAGGAAATTTCACGACTGGATTTGTTGCGTAGTGGCATCCTATGACAGTTCCACGCTGGAAATCACTGAGAGCGGCCCATTCTTTCACAAATGTTTGTAGAAACAGTCTCCATGCCTAAGTGCTTGATTTTATACACCGGGCCAAGTGATTAGGACACCTGATTTTCATCATTTGGATGGGTGGCCAAATACTTTTGGCAATATAGTGTACGTGTTGGTCGTGTCCAGCACGTAATAGCTTCTGAGGTCAGATCTATGATACACTTACTACAGTGCTCTATATAGATCTAAGCTCTGATCCCTGCTTTGCTCTCTTTGGTTCCTCTCCGCCCACAATGACTGATCTCCCATTTGCGAAACGTCCTGTGTTGGCTTTTACAACCTTGCTGGCACCTTATTTTATTTAAAGGCCTACTGAAACCCACTTCTACCGACCACACAGTCTGATAGTTTATATATCAATGATGAAATCTTAACATTGCAACACATGCCAATACGGCCGGGTTAACTTATAAAGTGCAATTTTAAATTTCCAGCGAAACTTCTGGTTGAAAACGTCTATGTATGATGACGTATGCGCGTGACGTCAATGGTTGAAACGGAAGTAATCGGACACATTGTATACAATACAAAAAGCTCGGTTTTCATCGCAAAATTCCACAGTATTCTGGACATCTGTGTTGGTGAATCTTTTGCAATTTGTTTAATGAACAATGGAGACTGCAAAGAAGAAAGCTGTAGGTGGGATCGGTGTATTAGCGGCTGGCTGCAGCAACACAACCAGGAGGACTTTGAGGATAGCAGACGCGCTATCCGACGCTAGCCGCCGACCGCATCGATGATCGGGTGAAGTCCTTCGTCGCGCCGTCGATCGCTGGAACGCAGGTGAGCACGGGTGTTGATGAGCAGATGAGGGCTGGCGTAGGTGGAGAGATAATGTTTTTATCATAGCTCTGACGGGGTCCCGTAGCTAAGTTAGCTTCAATGGCGTCGTTAGCAACAGCATTGCTAGGTTTCGACAGGCGGCACAGCATTAACCGTGTAGTTACAGGTCCAGTGTTTGGTTCGGTGTCTCCTGATAGTAGTATTGTTGATCTGCTGTCTATCCTTCCAGTCAGGGGCTTATTTCTTTTGTTTCTATCTGCATTTAAGCACGATGCTATCACGTTAGCTCCGTAGCTAAAGTGCTTCACCGATGTATTGTCGTGGAGATAAAAGTCACTGTGAATGTCCATTTCGCGTTCTCGACTCTCATTTTCAAGAGGATATAGTATCCGAGGTGGTTTAAAATACAAATCCGTGATCCACAATAGAAAAAGGAGAGAGTGTGGAATCCAATGAGCCCTTGTACCTAAGTTACGGTCAGAGCGAAAAAAAGATACGTCCTGCACTGCACTCTAGTCCTTCACTCTCACGCTCCTCATCCACGAATCTTTCATCCTGGCTCAAATTAATGGGGTAATCGTCGCTTTCTCGGTCCGAATCGCTCTCGCTGCTGGTGTAAACAATGGGGAAATGTGAGGAGCCTTTCAACCTGCGACGTCACGCTACTTCCGGTACAGGCAAGGCTTTTTTTATCAGCGACAAAAAGTTGCGAACTTTATCGTCGATGTTCTCTACTAAATCCTTTCGGCAAAAAAATGGCAATATCGCGAAATGGTCAAGTATGACACATAGAATGGATCTGCTATCCCCGTTTAAATAAAAACATTTCATTTCAGTAGGCCTTTAAGTACAATAACTGCCTCAGGGACATCTTGACTATATAAAACTTGAAAAGATTAGATTTTTGCCACCGGCTCCGGTTGTACAGAACTTGGCAGCCCTTCATGGAGTATTTAAATGGAACCACAATTAATCCAGAAAGTGATTAAGCCCCTCTGCCCTTTCCACTCCTACCCGCATCCCCCAAACCCAGGCCTGAGCAATTATTTTGACTCAAGGGGGCCACATTTAGAGAAACAAATGTGTCTGGGGGCCGGTATAGCGCAAGGGGAAGGCCACAACAGTAGCGATTAGCCATCAAATTCATTAACCGTTCAAAAAAACAAAACAAAAACAGGGAAGCAATCACCTGTATTGTGAGGAGTTGTTGAACTGGATCAGACGAGGGCTCAGCTTCTGTATCAGAATCCTGACGATGTTGACAAACAGCATGAAATTGACCTATGCATAAATAAAAAGGAGGAGGATGTGTGGCAGCTGCCAGCAACAATATGTGCAGCAGAGTGTGTAACTGACTTTTATGCACAGAAATGATTCATCAGGAGAATAGAAAAAAGATAAACAAATCATCTGCATGACAACGACCAGTAGTGTCATACGCAGGTGTAACACAATGAGGAATATTTACCACAATGGAAACAATGATCGGGCCCTTGATGATCCACCAATAGAGCGAGTCCTCATTGATGTCCCAGCATCTGTCAAGATGGAGAGGGGGTTATTTGAAGATGGAACCCCCAGATCAGGGGCGTCAAACCCATTTTAGCTCAGGGGCCAAATGGAGGAAAAGCTGGTTAAGTCATGGCATAATTACTTCAAAATAAAGACAACTTCAGATTGTTTTCTTTGTTTTACTTTGGCCAAAAATAGAGCAAGCACATTCTGAAAGTGTACATATCACAAATAATCCTCTTGACAAAACATTTCAAGTTAGTTGGAAATTCTGAGGAAAATAATTGGTGGAGTTTCCAAAATACAACTTAGACTTTGTCTCAGAGCCAAAAGCCATTAAAACTGTAAGTCACAGCCTATCTTGGATTGAGCTAAATAAATAATAAATAAATAAATAATAACAAATAAATAACTACAAATAAATAACAAATACATAATAAATACATAATAAATAAATAAATAATAAATTAATAAATAATAAATAAATAATAGATAAAAACTCTTCTAGGTATCAAATGCCTAATTTGTCATGTCCTCGTATTAATCTTGTGTGAACTCAACAAACCATACAAACGGAAGTAGAAACTATTCAAGAGTGTTGAGTTACACTCTTAGAGTTCACATTCTCTTTTTGAGAGGCATTTTGGGAAAATGAGGGTACCAAATAACGATGTTTTCGAAGCAGAAAACGTAAAACGGCCGGTTTTACGTTTCATTTGGGTCAAGGGAGAGGAGCCGCAGCCATGGTTTACTGTGTACAACTTGCTTGCCTAACAGAATTGCTATTGCGACATCCAGTGGACACATTTAAAACAGCAGTTTTTTTCATTAAAGTACCAGTAGAGTTGGAAAAACAAGTTGCTCTATATTGAAGCTATTATTATGTATATCTAATCTATGACACCAAAAACGTCCAAAGTTGGTGAATAAATAGATATGATAGATATAGTCACTTGGGAGTCCCAAGTGAGTATCCAATCACAAGTTGCGAAAACAGGAAGTGGCACCGCAGCCATAGAAAGCCACAGAAAACTCACCGGTACTCACAAAGAAGGAGAGCAACATGTTTGTTAGGTGGCAGATATATATTTGCAAGGCCATTTTCAAGAAGGATACTTAAAAGAAACTACATCGCTATCCCGGCGGTGAAATGGTTTGCCCGCCACTTTCACACGAATCAACCGACTACGACCAACTACCGACTACGAGCAGTACCACTGGCTTATTTGCCGTCAAATGGGTGCTACAAATTGTGACTTTAAATATCTTATTTATTAATTTTTTCACGTTTTATTTGTTTTATACAATTCTTTTAATTTTGACAGTACCACGTAAGATATGTTTTAATTGCTGAAGCTGGTTTATTGAATGTTAAATGTACCGAAAAATAAACCGTTTTGTACACTGTTGAGGGGATCAATATCTGTATAGCAGCCGTGTCCATGTGGTGACATAAATTAAGGTATTTTGAGAGGTGAAGTCGGGCTAAGTAGGACATCACTAGGTGAGACACGCACGGCCCGCCACTGCAAAAAGTTAAGGACTGGGGTCCTTTTTGTATATTCCGGAGAACCAGCGTCCTCACAGTAGATATTGAAATTTGGTCTATTTATTTTGTCAGAGTTACAGGAGCGCGCTGCTTTTTTTAAAGACCTTCTGTATAAACTTAGTCGAAGATTATCTCTATGACAGCACACTAGTCTTTTTAAGAATCTGCTGCAAAAGCATGAGTGTCTCCCAAGTTTTTTAAACTGAACTTGTGGGCCACCAGTTGAATAGACCAAATGATGAAAAAGAGAGGACCTAAAATAGAAACACTTGAAACTAAACAAGTTGAACAAAAGACTACAGCGTAGTTAAATAAGTCACATTATGAAAAAATGTGTAACTTAGAAAACAGAGAGGACTTAAAGGGGTTCCTTGAGGAACTCCTCAGTTATGTAAATCACAAGTTTGGACCCTAGGTTTTCTCTTTTTGCCATTAATGTTAAAATGTCAATATACAAGGATCCGGCAATATGTTCACAGTGTATCTCTATATAACAGGAGCACTCTATTGTTTATAGCAGGGGTCAACAAACTACGTCCAAACTCCGGCCCGCGGGAAGTCCCAAGTAAAAATAAATAAATAAATACATTTTAAAAAATTGTATTATTATTATTATTATTTTTTAAATCTGTCCTTTCTAATCCATTTTCGACCGCTTGTTACTCTCAGTGTCTCGTCAGTGGTGCCGCTCAGGCAAATCATATTGTCTAAAAATGCCTTTTCCCATCGATAACGTTGACATCATCGGCAAGTGCGCGCTCTTTCAGTCAATTAGTGCGCGAGGAATATATATATATATATATATATATATATATATATATATATATATATATATATATATATATATATATATATATATATATATGTATATGTATATGTATAATATATATATATGTATAAATGTATATGTATACATCTATATGTATATGTGTATATATATGTACATGTGTATATACATATGTATATGTATATATGTATATGTGTGTATATATATATGTAGATATGTGTATATATGTATATATGTGCATATGTATATGTGTATATATGTGCTTATGTATATATATATATATATATACATATATATATATATATATATATACCGTAATTTCCGGACTATAAGCCGCTACTTTTTCCCCTCGTTCTGGTCCCTGCGGCTTATAGAAGGGTGCGGCTTATTTACGGCCTGTTCTTCTCCGACACCGACGAAGAGGATTTCGGTGGTTTTAGTACGCAGGAGGAAGACGATGACACAATGATTAAAGACTGACTTTTCATATACCGGTAGGCTGGTTATTTTGATAACGTACAGGCGAGCACTTTGTATTACTTTGCACCGTTGTATTATTTGTACTCTGCACGAATGCTGTTCGCCATGTCAAAGATGTGAAAGTTTGATTGAATGATTGAAAGATTTATTGTTAATAAATGGGACGCTTTGCGTTCCCAAACAGTCATCTCTGTCCCGACAATCCCCTCCGTGGTAGCAGGAACCCCTATATACTACGGTAATTACACATCAAAACCCTGCGGTTTATATATGGAGCAATCTGTAGTTTCCCCTAAATTTAGCTGGTGCGGCTTATAGTCAGGTGCGGCTTATAGTCCGGAAATTACGGTACATATACATACACACAGCCCGGCCAAATTGTTTTAACCCAATGCGGCCCCCGAGTCAAAAAGTTTGGGAACCCCTGGTTTATAGAAATTTGCTGGAAAAAAATTTTGTTTCACAAGTTTTCAACCGACCCCGCCTTCCGCCCGTGTGCAGCTGGTATAGGCTCCAGCACCGCCCGAGAGCCCGTAAGGGACAAGCGGTAGAAAATGGATGGACGTTTCGAACTAAACTTGGGGCCGGTATGGTGTCTCTCCCGAGCCAGATTAGGCCCCCGGTCCGCTAGTTAAATAGCCCTGTTCTACTGTATTTGAAAGGTTAATTAAAAATCTATATATGTGCAAATAATCCAATTGCAGGGACATGCCTGACATAAATACGTGAAAGAAGAAGAAAGATACAGACTCTGTGTCTTCAAAATACACTCTGGAGCCAATCCATAGCACAATGAAGAGCACAGGAACCCCTAGGGAACAAAGAAAATGAATTTAAGAAAGGCATTTGGCCAGACACAAATCAATAGAGACAGTTAGCAAGCAACTTAATGTTAGTTGTTCTAATAGTCCCATTGATCTATTCTGTGCTAAAACCAAAATCAATGACCAATTTAAGATCTCTCCTCTTGGAGTGAGCGAGTAGAGTGGCACAGTCGGCAGCTGCTTTTGTCCACAAAAGCTCATTTTAACATCATTATGAATTTTTTACCGCCTTCGATACCTTTTAGAATTCGGAAAGAGAGCGAGAGCCTTCATATTATCTCAGCCTAATCCTAATTTAAAATCGTGACCACATTTCTTTTTCAAATCCCTGCGCTGATCTTCGTATGTCATAATCACCTCGCCACATCTCAGTCAGACATGTGAGCCGAATCTCAACTCTCGTGGGTTTTTATCGCCAAGCAAACATTATTTCTGAAACTGGACACGGGCGGTTTGTCTCACAGACATACAATGTCTCCTGCGTCTCGCTACGTTGGAGGAATAAATTGGTACTGAAGGTATCATGTTCATGGTTTCCTGATTTGAAAAAAAAAGGAAATGGCAACATCACATCTCATAAGAATTTTAATGGCCATTTTCCAGCAACATGAGCATCCATGCTCACCTCAACAACACCACACAGTACTCGGAACACCTCTGCCAAGCCTGGGGAAATGGATCCATTTGTTTACACTTAATTGTACAACACTGTATTATGGTACTTTTGCTAGTTTGGTGGATTATTTTGAGGTTTTCAAATACAGTGCAAATTTGCAGTTATCAGTAATAACTGGCAGAAGGAACAATCGCAATAATCATGTGACGCCTACGCTGCGTGCACATATAGTAGTAATCTTTCAATTTATTTACAAAAAACAGTGAAGTTGGCACGTTGTGTAAATGGTAAATAAAAACAGAATTCAATGATTTGCAAATCCTTTTCAACCTATATTCGATTGAATAGACTGCAAAGACAAGATACTTAATGTTCAAACTGGAAAACTTTGTTATTTTTTTGCAAATATTAGCTCATTTGGAATTTGATGCCTGCAACATGTTTCAAAAAAGCTGGCACAAGTGGCAAAAAAGACTGAGAAAGTTGAGGAATGCTCATCAAACACTTATTTGGAACATCCCACAGGTGAACAGGCTAATTGGGAACAGGTGGGTGCCATGATTGGGTATAAAAGTAGCTTCCATGAAATGCTCAGTCATTCACAAACAAGGATGGGGCGAGGGTCACCACTTTGTGAACAAATGTGTGAGCAAATTGTTGAACAGTTTAAGAACATTTCTCAACCAGCTATTGCAAGGAATTTAGGGATTTCACCATCTATGGTCCGTAATATCATCAAAAGGTTCAGAGAATCTGGAGAAATCACGTAAGCAGCAAGCCCGTGACCTTCGATCCCTCAGGCTGTACTGCATCAAAAACCGACATCAGTGTGTAAAGGATAGCACCACATGGGCTCAGGCACACTTCAGAAAACCACTGTCAGTAACTACAGTTCGTTGCTGCATCTGTAAGTGCAAGTTAAAACTCTACTATGCAAAGCGAAAGCCATTTATCAACAACACCCAGAAATGCAGCCGGTTTCGCTGGGCCCGAGCTCGTCCAAGATGGACTGATGAAAAGTGTTCTGTGGTCTGACGAGTCCACATTTCAAATTGTTTTTGGAAACTGTGGATGTTGTGTCCTCCGGAAGAAAGAGGAAAAGAACCATACGGGTTGTTATAGGCGCAAAGTTCAAAAGCCAGCATCTGTGATGGTATGGGGGTGTATTAGCGCCCAAGACATGGGTAACTTACACATCTGTGAAGGCACCATTAATGCTGAAAGGTACATACAGGTTTTGGAGCAACACATGTTGCCATCCAAGCAACAGTATCATGGACGCCCCTGCTTATTTCAGCAAGACAATGCCAAGCCACGTGTTACAACAACGTGGCTTCATAGTAAAAGAGTGCGGGTACTAGACTGGCCTGCCTGTAGTCCAGATCTGTCTCCCATTGAAAATGTGTGGCGCATTATGAAGCCTAAAATACCACAACAGAGACCCCCGGACTGTTGAACAACTTAAGCTGTACATCAAGCAAGAATGGGAAAGAATTCCACCTGAAAAGCTTCAAAAATTGGTTTACTGAGTGTTGTTAAAAGGAAAGGCCATTTAACACAGTGGTAAAAATGCCCCTGTGCCAACTTTTTTGCAATGTGTTGCTGCCATTAAATTCTAAGTTAAAGATTATTTGCCAAAAGGAATTAAGTTTCTCAGTTCGAACATTAAATATCTTGTCTTTGCAGTCTATTCAACTGAATATAAGTTGAAAAGGATTTGCAAATCATTGTATTCTGTTTTTATTTACCATTTACACAACGTGCCAACTTCACTGGTTTTGGATTTTGTATATTGCACAAGGTGGGTGAGGGTTATGGTTATTTATATCACGCAAAGGGATGGTTATCATTAATAAATGGAGGGAGGAGTGATTGTTTTAATTATATATTATGGATAAATCTCATTAACATTATTTACAATCACACATCTTATGTACATATATTTGAGCATGCTGTATAAAACTACTATAACCATACACTGCAATTCTTGTCAAATAAATGTCACTCATATCTTGCTTTTGAGTATATTTTAATGGAATATAAATCATTTTGACCAGTAGTTGGGAAGGAGTATGTCAGGACGTGGGGTTTTTCGCAACTTACTGCGAGATTTGTTCTCCCGGGATGCAATCGGACTATACCGGACAAGGCTTGAAGGTAGGAACATTATTTAATCTTGACTTTCAAAAAGGAACAAACAAAAGGCGTACAAGGCGAAGGCACAACTTAGCGAAGGAAACAAAAACTAACACTTAGCGTGAACTATGGACATGAAACAAAAACTCGCTAACTGTGGCATGAATAAACAAAACTTACTTGGCAAGCCATGGAACAAGCAGTATGAAAAAAGCAAACACATGAATACAAGCATGAAACTATCAGCATGAACTATGACATGAAACAAGTCAGAACAGAGCAATGTCGCCAGACCGACTAACTGGCAACCACAAGCTTAAATAATAATCTCATGATTAGCGACAGGTGTGAACCTAACAAATGAGGCAGGTGAAGCTAATGAGTCGCCATGGTGACAAAAGAAACAAGGAGGCGCAAACAGGAACTTTTGGAGTCCAAAACTAACAGAATATAACTACCGTAATTTCCGGACTATAAGCCGCTACTTTTTCCCCTCGTTCTGGTCCCTGCGGCTTATACAAGGGTGCGGCTTATTTACGGCCTGTTCTTCTCCGACACCGACGAAGAGGATTTCGGTGGTTTTAGTACGCAGGAGGAAGACGATGACACAATGATTAAAGACTGACTTTCCATATACCGGTAGGCTAGTTATTTTGATAACGTACAGGCGAGCACTTTGTATTACTTTGCACCGTTGTATTATTTGTACTCTGCACGAATGCTGTTCGCCATGTCAAAGATGTGAAAGTTTGATTGAATGATTGAAAGATTTATTGTTAATAAATGGGATGCTTTGCGTTCCCAAACAGTCATCTCTGTCCCGACAATCCCCTCCGTGGTAGCAGGAACCCCTATATACTACGGTAATTACACATCAAAACCCTGCGGCTTATAGTCGGGTGCGGCTTGTATATGGAGCAATCTGTATTTTCCCCTAAATTTAGCTGGTGCGGCTTATAGTCAGGTGCGGCTTATAGTCCGGAAATTACGGTAAACAAAACATGATCTGGACCACGGATCATGACAGAGTAGAACAAACCAGCAGTAAAATGTATACATTTTAACCCACTATTGGGTCAAAGAGCGCTAAATTGCGCAACCCAATAGTTGGGTTGGGAATAACCCAACATTGTAGTGAGGATAACTCAGCTTTTGTGCTAAATAAATTAAACCCGATAGTTGGGTTATGAATCAACCAACATTGAGTTAGCATAACTCAACTTTTGGGTTAAAATAATTCAACCCAATAGTTTGGTTGGGAATAACCCAACATTAAAGTTATCGTAACTCAACTTTTTGGTTAAATAATTAAACGCAAAAGTTGGGTTGGAAAAAATTAACCCAAAATGTTGAGTTAAAATAACTCAAATAAAGGGTTTGTCCTTTTCTGAACCAGCAGTTGGGTTAAAGTTGGGTTAATTTTTAACCCAACATTTTTTAGTGTGTAGTCGTTCTGTTTATTTCTATTCTGGAAAATGATGGATAGCCTCAATAACTGACAAGAGGAGTAATCACAAAACTCGGGCTTGTGCACGAGCAAGCAAGCCGTGTGATATGACTGAGTATAATTGCTGGATCTTTCTCATCATTGCTATTGCAGATGGAGGCAATTATCATGAATTACTGTCAGGAAGAGTAACTGGATTAATAATCGGTATATGTGGCATTCTGCATGCTGGATGTGTGTATTCCCTTGACAAAGCTAATCAAATGTGGATTATTATTAGCATTTTCTATGGCACAACGTGGCGGTTACCGGCTGGAGGAGCAATTCATTAATATTATGACACAAGTAATGGCAAAAAACACACATCCAAAATGAAAATAATGGTAACTAGCTAGGTCTAAGAAGTTAGTAAAAACATATGCATGCGTACCCCATCCCAGCAAGCTGAAGCCCCACAGACACCGGCGGCTGTGGTAAAATGAGGAGAGCAGCAGGGAGTTGAGGTAGAGCGCCTCCACCAGGAGCCAGAAGAAATTAGCCATGACGCAATAGTGACAGAAGACCACGGCGGCCTTACAGGCGAACTGGACGGGAGATTGGGGAAAAGGGAGAAGGATGAGTATCGAGGAGGGAACGTTAAGGAAAGACGTCTTGTCTTACGTTGGAGAGGGTGCAGTGGTTGGTCTCCTCATTAGAGAAGAGAGTGGCGTCTTTGATGAACACCGCCGCGGCTTTCAGGATGAACGTGAGGAAGAGTTGAATGTGGATGAAGTTCCTGGCGCAGCGTAGCCTCCTGGTGAAGACAACACATCAGTGTGGCAATGCTGAAAGGGGGGGAAACTCTTTATTTTGTTATTATCCTTTACAGCAGGGGTCACCAACCTTTTTGAAAGCAAGAGCTACTTCTTGGGTAGTGATTGATGCGAAGGGCTACCAGTTTGATACACACTTAAATAAATTGCCAGAAATAGCCAATTTGCTCAATTTACCTTTAACTCTATGTTATTATTAATAATTAATGATATTTACACTTAATTGAACAGTTTAAAAGAGGAGAAAACACGAAAAAAATGACAATTAAATTTTGAAACATAGTTTATCTTCAATTTCGACTCTTTAAAATTCAAAATTCAACCGAAAAAAAGAAGAGAAAAACTTAAAAAAAGAATTTATGGAACATCATTAGTAATTTTTCCTGATTAAGACAATTTTAGAATTTTGATTAAATAGGTTAAAATCCAATCTACACTTTGTTAGAATATATAACAAATTGGACCAAGCTATATTTCTAACAAAGACAAATCATTATTTCTTCTAGATTTTCCAGAACAAAAATTTTAAAAGAAATTCAAAAGACTTTGAAATAAGATTTAAATTTGATTCTACAGATTTTCTAGATTTGCCAGAATAATTTTTTTGAATTTTAATCATAATAAGTTTGAAAAAATATTTCACAAATATTCTTCGTCCAAAAAACAGAAGCTAAAATGAAGAATTAAATTAAAATTTATTTATTATTCTTTACAATAAAAAAATACATTTACTTGAACATTGATTTAAATTGTCAGGAAAGAAGAGGAAGGAATTTAAAAGGTAAAAAGGTATATGTGTTTAAAAATTCTAAAATCATTTTTAAGGTTGTATTTTTTCTCTAAAATTGTCTTTCTGAAAGTTATAAGAAGCAAAGTCAAAAAATTAATGAATTTATTTAAACAAGTGAAGACCAAGTCTTTAAAATATTTTCTTGGATTTTCAAATTGTATTTGAGTTTTGTCTCTCTTAGGATTAAAAATGTCAGGCAAAGCGAGACCAGCTTGCTAGTAAATAAATAAAATTTAAAAAATAGATGCAGCTCACTGGTAAGTGCTGCTATTTGAGCTATTTTTAGAATAGGCCAGCGGGCTACTCATCTGGTCCTTACGGGCTACCTGGTGCCCGCGGGCACCGCGTTGGTGACCCCTGCTTTACAGTTATCCCTTTGTTGACCGCAATAAACACATTTCCGCAAAGTAGGTATTATAAATGGAATATTTTCAAAAACTGTTTACAACCTTTTTAAATAATGTTTTTCAATATGATGAGAGCCCTCTAGACATGAAATAATATCAACATGCAGTACCCACTTGGAATCTTGATTTACGAACATCAAGCAAACTTTTCAATTTACGAACTAACGACCGGATAATGATATGCTTTGGTGTACGAACCTCGTCGTTTTATCCACCTATTGTGTGCCTGGCAACACAGCCTTTGTTGCCGTGCTGATTGATCTCTGTGCTCATTCAGTCAACAGCCGTGCTACTTTGTGTGCGTTATAGCTTTTTTACAGCTTTTTCTACAAAACCCAAAACCAGTGAAGTTGGCACGTTGTGTAAATGGTAAATAAAAACAGAATACACTGATTTGCAAATCCTTTTCAACCTATATTCAATTGAATAGACTGCAAAGACAAGCTATTTAACGTTCAAACTGGTACATTTAGTTATTTTTAGCAAATATTAGCTCATTTGGAATTGGATGCCTGCAACATGTTTCAAAAAAGCTGGCACAAGTGGCAAAAAAAGACTGAGAAAGTTGAGGAATGCTCATCAAACACTTATTTGGAACATCCCACAGGTGAACAGGCTAATCGGGAACAGGTGGGTGCCATGATTGGGTATAAAAGCAGCTTCCATGAAATGCTCAGTCATTCACAAACAAGAATGGGGTGAGGGTCACCACTTTGTCAACAAATGCGTGAGCAAATTGTCGAACAGTTTAAGAACAACATTTCTCAACCAGCTATTGCAAGGAATTTAGGGATTTCACCATCTACGGTCCGTAATATCATCAAAAGGTCAGAAAATCTGGAGAAATCCCTGCATGCAAGCAATGATATTACGGACATTGGATCCCTCAGGTGGTACTGCTTCAAAAAGCAACATCAGTGTGTAAAGGATATCACCACATGGGCTCAGGAACACTTCAGAAAACCACTGTCAGTAACTACAGTTCGTCGCTACATCTGTAAGTGCAAGTTAAAACTCTACTATGCAAAACGAAAGCCATTTATCAACAACACCCAGAAACGCCACTGGCTTTGCTGGGCCCGAGCTCATCTAAAATGGACTGATGCAAAGTGGAAAAGTGTTCTGTGGTCTGACGAGTCCACATTTCAAATTGTTTTTGGAAACTGTGGACGTCGTGTCCTCCGGAACAAAGAGGAAAAGAACCATCCGGATTGTTATAGGCACAAAGTTGAAAAGCCAGCATCTGTGATGGTATGGGGGTGTATTAGTGCCCAAGGCATGGGTAACTTAAGCATCTGTGAGGGCACCATTAATGCTGAAAGGTACATACAGGTTTTGGAGCAACATATGTTGCCATCCAAGCAACGTTATAATGGACGCCCCTGCTTATTTCAGCAAGACAATGCCAAGCCACGTGTTACAACAGCGTGGCTTTATAGTAAAAGAGTGCAGGTACTAGACTGGCCTGTCTGTAGTCAAGACCGGTCTCCCATTAAAAATGTGTGGCGCAATATGAAGACTAAAATACCACAACGGAGACCCCCTGGACTGTTAAAAAAATAATGATAAGTGGGTTATACTTGTATCGCGCTTTTCTACCTTCAAGGTACTCAAAGCGCTTTGACAGTATTTCCACATTCACCCATTCACACACACATTCACACACTGATGGCGGGAGCTGCCATGCAAGGCGCTAACCAGCAGCCATCAGGAGCAAGGGTGAAATGTCTTGCCCAAGGACACAACGGATGTGACTAAAATGGTAGAAGGTGGGGATTGAACCCCAGTAACCAGCAACCCTCCGATTGCTGGCACGGCCACTCTACCAACTTCGCCACGCCGTCCCCTGTTGAACAACTTAAGCTGTACATCAAGCAAGAATGGGAAAGAAATCCACCTGAAAAGCTTCAAAAATTGCTCTCCTCAGTTCCCAAACGTTCACTGAGTGTTGTTGAAAGGAAAGGCCATGTAACACAGTGTTTGCCCCTGTGACAACTTTTTTGCAATGTGTTGCTGCCATTAAATTCTAAGTGAATGATTATTTGCAAAAAAAAATTAAGTTTCTCAGTTCGAACGTTAAGTATCTTGTCTTTGCAGTCTATTCAATCGAATATAAGTTGAAAAGGATTTGCAAATCATTGTATTCTATTTTTATTTACGAATTGCACAACGTGCTAACTTCACTGGTTTTGGGTTTTGTAGTTTTGCTAGCTCAATATGAGTCCGAAAAAAGTGATGGACAAGCGATATGTGGTTTGAAACATTCGGTTTTTCACTCTGCCTCCCCCCTCCCTTTTCTTCGGCTGCATGGCAAAAAAAGTGTGTGCGTGTCGGCTGCAAATTAGGACAGTTCAGCTTGTTGTTGTTGTTTTGACTTTGTTATCAAAAAGAAAGTGGATCCATCATCCCATTGTTGTGTTGTTTGATATAATATACCGTATAGCACTTCATAGTGTGTTTAAAGTGTAGAAACCTTTACTAAAATGTTAACTGTAGTTGATGTTGGAACCCATTATTCATGTTTACATTGTTTCTTATGGAGAAATTTGCTTCAATACACAAACTTTAATATTTAAAAAACCTGCTCAGGAACCAATTAAATTAGTAAATCTAGGTTCCACTGTATGGTAATGCTGACTGAGGATGAGCCTGTCTGTGGCCACAATACTGAACATCGTGCTCTGAGTGGTTTGGCCAATTCTATTGTAATATTGATATTTTTAGCTTATTAAGCCAACTTTATGCTTGAAAATGCTTAATTTAAGCAAAAAATGTGATATGTTATTGGGAAAGAAAAAAAAAGCTGATGTGGTGAAGCCGCGTTATTTGAGGGGCCGGCTACACCCTGGCGCCTCATTTACAAAACTCTACGTGCAAATCTGACAAAAAGTGTGAAAAACCCCATAACTGCATGCATACAAAAATATTCTGGCGAACAAACAGTATCGTATGCACACTTTGAATCAATTTGGAGTTATAATATGCGCAGGTAACCTCACCTTACATCACGCCTCCACTAGAAAGTCGATGCAGCAAAGTGACTCAAGAATGCGGTATTCATGGAGACCAAGGAAAGGTGAGCCACGGTGCGCTGCCTGGGAGGGAGCTAAAAAAAACTATTTTACTGAGACCCTTATTTTGACAGACAGGATTTAGGGTGCAGCGCTTTTAATGTGAAGGCTGTAAAAAGTGTGTACCGTAGTTGCATTGGACTTGGTTTCCATTTAGGGCCTTTGGCAGCTGCTGTGTTTTAAAGAGAGACAAGGTTGTGTTTGGCTTTAAAAGTACCTCTCCTCTTTTCCACATCAAATCCGCACAACATAGTGGTCATCTTGCAAGACCCTCTGAAGTTGAGAATTTTGTGGTTTGTTAATTAAATAGCTCGCCTTAACAGTGATTGGTGCATAATGAGGACGTTTTGTGTTGTTGTAACAAGCGCTGGCTATGGTGAAATGTGTGTGCAGTGGTCTGGTTTCTTCCCCTATTTCACATGCAAAACAACAACAATGCAAAATACATAAAAGTGAGCATTTAACATGAATTTGAACTTTATAGAATACTCTTGCCGGTGAAAACGGCAAAGGAGGAGGGGTGGGGTGGGGTACCTCAGAGTCGTGTATACAGAGAGTATGGCCAACTAAACAACAGGCGCCATGTTTGCTACCAAGGATGTGTGCGGCTGTTCCCGAATCCATGCAATTGCTGTTGTTTTGAGGTTAGTTTTTCTGACGAAATATACCAAAAATAATACGTCTATATATAGTTTAAACATACTCCAGCTCCTAAACTTACAATAAAACGTATTTATTTCGTGAAAGTAGAATTTTCCGGCCGTATTTGACGCACTCTGCTGCTACTTTCCTGCAGTGTTTCGTGACCAGCAGACACTAATACACACTCGACGACGCATTAAACATAAAAAAAATACACAGAAAGACCAAAAAAATAACTTATTACCCTCACTTTACCCACCTGCTCCCAGTGCCACCCACACTGGTTTAAATGTAACTTAGATAGTGGGTTCCACTATGTAAAGCGCTTTGAGTCACTAGAGAAAAGCGCTATACAAATATAATTCACTTCACTTCATTTTGCCATAATCTTCATAAGCTTTGGACAAACAATCACGGAGAAATGGTGACTTTCGTGCAATGTATGTCAACTGTGGTGGCTGTCTCCAATGTATTTGTAATCACTGTATGTACCTCCATCCATCCATTTTTTACAGCTTGTCCCTTTCGGGGTGACAGGGGGTGCTGGAGCCTATCTCAGCTCAATATGTATTATTCTAACTGATCTTTTTTGTAACATGGTAAATTAATAAGTGTACTTTTGTAGTTATTTCCCCATATTTCTGCACAATAACTCAGATATGGTAACACTGGCGAGCAGTAGAAAATATGGAGCGATTTTTGGTCCAGAACATATTTTGCCTAATTTATTATTGACCTATTTCTTGCCACTTTATGTTGTATAATTTTTACGAGATGAATAGTTCATCTTCTCATCTATTATTACACACAATGTGGTTTATTTTACTCATTTACTCTATTTGTATTTGTGTTTGACTTTCTCTTCTGCTGCTGCCTAATTGCATAATTTTAGTTTTACTGGGATTCAAAGATAATCTGTTTTCGTCAAACTATCTCTTAAATTTATTAATTCCTTCTGTTATTATCTGTATTAGCTTCTGTGTGTTCTCTCCTGAACAAAACGCAGACGTTGTGTTGTGTGTTTACCTCCCACAAGACGCTGTAATCGGCGGTTTTCCAATGTTGTCACCCTTCACTTCCAATACTTGTCTTATTTTCGGATTGTGGGGCAAGCGATGTAAAAACATTCCACAGTTTTCACGGGTGGAGCAACCCCATGCTGCACAACAGGGCATTTATACACGTCGAAAAACTAACGAGGAAGCACCGCAAACACATAGCATTATCTCAAAGTGATCACGTGAGTGCCTTTTGACCAGTCATTGAGGAGATCGCCTGAAACCGAGTTGGCCATACGCTCTTTATACCCGACTCTGAGGTACCTCTGTACTTTTACATTGGCTACGATAAGGCTTTGGCAAAAAATGTTATCAGTCATACGAAAAGTAGCAGGTACAAACATTGAGATACCAATGTATCAGAATTGCTAAACATCTGGTACTGCATCACTGGAAGTAGCCATGAAGGCCGAATGTAGTATTAAAATTCAGTTTAGGCCCACTGTTAAACATTTAGTATGGGCACATTTTTGAAATTTTGCCTATCATTCACAATCCCATGTGAGACAAGGAAACACCTGTCTTTCTCTTTTTTGTGCAGTTAAAATAGTTAAAAACTGTGGGCAAAAGGGGGCTAACAATGCAGGAAATGACAATTGACCTATTTAGCCAGCTTAAAAAAACACCCTAAAATCTCCAAACATTTTTATATACATGCTGGAAGTATGTATGTAACGTCGTAACAGACACATTCATGATAACATGTAATATTTACAATATTTTGGTCATTTTAAGCATTACTATAAGTTCTTTCCTGGGTGCATTGATTTCACAGAGCACATGTTCGCTATTTCAGTCAAAAACAACAAAACAACTACTACTAATCATGGTAGACTTTGTGACAACCAACGTCAACAATTTTGGGACACGATCTACAACCTTATATTTTTGAGCCTGAATATACTGAGGATGAGCCACAAGTTTTAGAAGCTGAGTGCTCAGCAGATACAGCTCTAGTGAAACACTAAGCATCATGTGTAGAGAGGAGCTTCTCCTGTTAAAAGTGGATCAGGCCAAGACCGTTTAAGCAGCCTAGCTCTGCTGGCCATTGAGAGGACACTTGTCAAATCCCCGGAAAAGACGCCTTCTTGGTACGACAGGGTCACAGATCACTTTCTTAAAAAGGAACGGAGGGTAGAATTTACGTATGAATAAACCAACACATTTTATGATGTAGGCCGAAATTGAGCTTCCCAATCCATCCATCCATCCATCCATTTTCTACCGCTTATCCCTTTTGGGGTCGCGGGGGGCGCTGGAGCCTATCTCAGCTACAATCCAATCCAATCCAATCCACTTTATTTATATAGCACATTTAAACAACAAAAATGTTTCCAAAGTGCTGCACAACAATATTAAAAACAATATTCAAATATTATCCTTAGCTCCACCAATGACTGAATAAAAACAAAAAATAAATAGATATAAAACCAATATAAAAACAAGAGAGACCAGCATCCGCCACTGTTACAAACGTGACAGCTGGCTTACAAAAGTTTTTTAGAGGGCTTTATAGGCGGAAATGAGGACTCCCATTACCTGCATTGTTAGCTGACTCTTGCTAGCAGTTTTTCAACTGAAAAACGCACGGAAAAGATATGGATTTGTGTGTTCTTGTTAGGAAGTGTGTGAACTCAACCAGAGTCTTCAATGGGGACAGGTCTGCTGAGCTGACAGGATTGATCCAGAATAGAAAGACACTTTTTGTTGAAATAATTTTAAGTTTGTGGATCAAACCGAGTTGTTCATTAAACTGCTGGCACACTGTGTTATTACCTTGACTGCAAACTGCTCTGTCCTTTAATTAAATATAATATATTGGACGAATTTCAGTTGAAAAATGTCCACAATTTGGCTTGCCGCTTGTCGTTGAGGGACGATAATGGGTCCCCGCAGCCTAGTTGGGAACCTCGGCTCTATTGGACATGTTGTCTCACGGTCCTACCTGAAGAGCAGCAGGATGAGCACAGCGGCGGTCAGCACCAGCAGAGAGACGCTGTAGCCGACGGTGTAGATCAGTTTTACAGTGGCAAAGTAGCTCTGCTCCGTCTGCGCACACACGGAAAAAAGATTACAGTCAGATAGAAGTCTTTTGCATATTGAAAAGGTGGCGTCTCATGGCAGCGAGACAAATTGACTCAAGTGAAAAAGCTCCTTAATTCATGTAGAAGAAAAAAGAAATCAAACCTGGCAATCAGCCTGATGATCAGGAGGGGTTTTATTACCTAGATCTGACAAAATGCTCCCCTAAAGTAGTTTGCTCTGTAATTACCTCCAAGTTCTCTTTTTAAAAAGAATGATTATATCACATTCGGCCTTTGTGAAACAAGATAATTTTGGCTATTACCTGATGAATGACATGTGATTTACTTACTGTTTTGCTAAAGGATGTGGCTCATTAATGACCGCGTTTCTTTGAGAGAGAAAAAAAAAGGCAAACAGTTTCTAACAAGCAAAGCGCTTATCGCTCTCACCTCCGGTATGTCGTCATCCACGCTGCAGGCGACGTGGTACGGCGGGAAGGGTCTGGACCAACCTCCATCGGTGCAGTTACGGCTCACTAAACCTGAAGTGAATAGAATAGAATGTTTCAATTGCCAGGTGGGAATGAACATTTTACTGTATGTACGGTACGTATGAATGCACCCATTCATTGACATGACTTGATGTTTATTTTTAGTCTTTCTGTTTGGTTCTATTGCACAATGAATTGATTTGGAGAAAAATCTACTCCCAAGTGGGCCATACTGTTAAAATCACGGCACGATAACTTAAAAATAAAGACAACTTCAGATTGATTTCTTTGTTTAAAATTACAACAAGCACATTCTGAAAATGTACAAATCATAATGCTGTTGGGTTTTTTTTTACACTTACATGTTGCTGTTAATAGTATTCTACCTTTATTTGTCGTTATTTATACTGTCTGAATAAATGATGTCATAATGTTCATCAGTCAACTCATTGGTGTTAATTTTCAATCTACCATACTAAAAAAAATAATATCAAAATCAAATTACAGGATGTTATTTATGTAGTTTGCTCATTTTCCTCGAGTGGTGCACTAACATAATGTGGATTTTTTTTTTTTTACATATGTAGCATCATCTACAAAGATACAAAGAATTGCTATTGCGACATCTAGTGGACACATTTAGAACAGCAGTTTCTTTCATTCAAAAATTTCGGCTCATTTTTATACTTAGCAAACTCATCCCGCCGGGGCGGATAAAAGCTGTTCGCGGGCCATACGTTTGACACTTCTGCACTAGATCATAATAAGGAACATCCTAGTCGTTACCATGACGACCCTAAACAAGGGTTAACTACCTACATTAGTTAATAACTGGTGGACCAGCCATGACACCCCTTACATTGTATTAGCACCGGTGCTAATGTTAACGTTTAAATTCCATCCATCCATCCATCCATTTTCTACTGCTTATCCCTTTCGGGGTGGCAGGGGGTGCTGGAGCCTATCCCCTGGAGCCTACATCCTGGACAAGTCGCCAATTCCTTTGCTGATTTAATTGATTTATTTAAGCTTGTAGTTAGTCCGACTGTGGAGGCTTCTCAAATTCTTCTACCAAACATGCATTTGGATGCAAACATGTTTTATTTGATTCATTATAACGACTAAGCTGGCTCTAATAAAGAAAAAACAGCATGCATGATGATATCATGCTGTGATTAGCATTGTAGCTGCTGAGCATCAGTAGTCCATTAAAGGTAGGAACTATACCACATTGTTCAGTTGATGCTATGATATTGTTATTGATACTTTTATTTTACACCATAACACCGGTTTTGAAAAACTCTTCTCAAACTCCCATAGCGGATAATTACAGAGACACCCCCCCGAGCACCTCGCCTCCAAGAGTCATTCGCATGTTATTAAAAAAAAGCCACATAAATAAATGAATACATTTACAACATCTTTGAAACTGCAGTAGGAATTTAAAAAAGGCTAATTTCATCACACTCTTGTTTTGAGATGTAACTTTTAAATGTGAGATGAAAGCCATTTAGAGTGGGATATAATTCACATTTAAGTGAAAAAAATAAGCGTGAAAATTGTGCTTGCTTCAATATGCAAATCGCAGGTGGGTATTTTGCATGTTTTAGCATATGATAGCAGCCAACCTGTGCTGTTTCTGAAGAGGGAGAAAACGGCCGGACAAGCTCTGTGAACGTTTTCCCCGACCGCAGCGGGAGGCCAGCAGACCACCGCGTCCCAGAACGCTCCACAACCTGGGGGGGAAGAAAACATTGTTCTCATTAAAATGTAAAAAAAAAAAAAAAAAAAAAGGTAATGTAAATCAGTGGTCTCCAACCACCAAAAATTATTATTATTATTATTATTTTTATTAAATCAACATAAAAAACACAAGATACACTTACAATTAGTGCACCAACCCAAAAAAAGTCCCTCCCTCATTTACACTCATTCACACAAAAGGGTTGTTTCTTTCTGTTATTAATATTTCTGGTTCCTACATTATATAGGAACAACCCCCCCACCCCCGATCCGTGGGACAAATTTTCAAGCGTTGACCGGTCCGCAGTTACAAAAAGGTTGAGGACCCCTGATGTAAATCACTCTCTTATAGGCTGACCATATTCTGAAATCCCAAAAAGAGGATACATACATGCGCGCCAAGGCCGGCCGGGACTAGGTGAAAATTTGCCAATGATACTTGAACTTGCTTTATAAATAATATATTTATTTAAATAAAGCATTTTTTTCTCCCCTGTTGACAGCAGTGTTGGCGCTAGGAATTTTCAAAATGGGGTCTCAGGGACCCCATCAAGTCATAAAAATGGGGTCCCATAGTAAATTTTTGGGGTCCCACTTTTTCGTAAGCGTTTTGAAAACAAATGATAAATGTATGCATCGTCCTGTTATATCTCACATTCTATATTGTGTTTTGGAAAAAGGTTGTCATAAACGTCACTTAATTCATTAAAAGAAATAATAAAAAAAGAAGTTGCATTTACGTTTCGGCTTCTCTCTTGTGTTCTGTCTGTCTGTCTCTCCACTCTCTCTCTTGTGTCTGTCGCCAACCTTGAGACCTCCGAATTCAGGAGAGGTTGAGGTGGTCGGGGTTGGGGCGGGGGTTGTATATTGTAGCGTCCCGGAAGAGTTAGTGCTGCAAGGGTTTCTGGGTATTTGTTCTGTTGTGTTTTATGTTGTGTTACGGTGCGGATGTTCTCCCGAAATGTGTTTGTCATTCTTGTTTGGTGTGGGTTCACAGTGTGGCGCATATTTGTAACAGTGTTAAAGGTGTTTATACGGCCACCCTCAGTGTGACCTGTATGGTTGTTGACCAAGTATGCCTTGCAAACACTTGTGTGTGTGTGAAAAACCGTAGTTACCATGTGGCTGGGCCGGCATGCAAAGGCAGTGCCTTTAAGGCATGCCCCCAATATTGTTGTCTGCGTGGACATCGGGAGAAATTTGGGAGAATAGTTGCCCTGGGAGATTTGCGGGAGGGGCAATGAAATTCGGGAGTCTCCCGGGAAAATCGGGAGGGATGGCAAGTATATCAATCAATCCACTCCCTCGCTCTCTCGCTCTCTCTGTCCCTCCCTCACGAATGCTGCTGTGCACATCTTCACAATTTGTTTTGTTTTTAACCCCTTCTTAACCCTGAACGTACATTGAAAATACACACAACCCTGACTCAAAATGCCGGACATTTGAGGCATTTAAGAAACCCCGCCCGGACAGCCCTGCAAAAGAGGACATGTCTGTGGAAAAGAGGACGTATGGTCAGTCTACTCTCTTATAAGACAGGTGCAGGAATGTAAACAGGAAGAAGGTGAGAGAAAAACACATTAGGAAGCAAAATGTGATGCCTTTTATTACCGTTTATATTCATGGTCTGCGTAGAGTCGGGTGATAACGTTGGCATGTACCTCACTTTCTTTTGTTTTGCCACGGGCGGCCTGTTGTTGGCGGCTAACGTTAGCTTCAGAAATGGGTTGCAAGTGAACTCGGGAGCGCTTCGGTTCACTTGAGGTCAAATGTGAACGCCACACGCATCAAAGACACGGACCGGCGTTAAAAAAAATGACAGCAAAAAGCATGCAGGAATGACAAATACCTAAGACAAATGGCACTCTTTAAGGAGAAGACAAAAGGCTAGGGGAGCACACCCTGAGAGAAAAACAGGTGCTGCTAAAGTGCACCGTAGGCGGTCCTCCGACAGACCGGAACTCCGGCAGCTTCCTGCAGCTGTGAGGAGGTGCCGGTCGTCCTGGGTTTCCCTTGCCACCGGATACAGCTCCCCACAGCGAAGAAGTGACGTTGGAGTCTGCGCGTCTCCCTCGTCGAAAAAGACCTCAACGGCGGAGTGGGCGGATGACGGTTGCATAGAAGCTCCACAACAGTCACAAAGGCGGAAGAAGGCTGCAGCAAAGATGGGCCCCCAAATTGTCTTGGTCTCCATGCCATTGGACCCTGGCCTTCTCTATGCCAAGGACAGTGTGGTGGTTGTCTGCTCACCAGTCTACCCACTTTAAAAGATTCCACGCACAGGCGTTCTCCTGAATGCAATCCCACCAACAGGAGGACAATCATACTCGTTTCGAGTGATCGCCGACGACAACCTGGACAAGTCGCCACCTCATCAGAGGGCCAACACAGATAGACAGACAACATTCACACTCACATTCAAACACTAGGTTCAATTTAGTGCTGCCAATCAACCTATTCCCAGGTGCATGTCTTTGGAGGTGGGAGGGAACCCCCGCAGTCACGGGGAGAACATGCAAACTCCACACAGAAAGACCCCGAGCCCGGGGATCGAACCCAGGACCTTCGTATTGTGAGGCACATGCACTAACCCCTGCACCAGCGTGCTGCACCATTGCCCGGATCATGTTGTGTTTTAGTTTAAGACTCTCTTAGTTCTGTTTTGTGTTTCTTGGTTGCCATGGGTGCTGATTATTTTCACCTGCGTCTGATTCGTGTTCGGGATGCTCACCTGCTCCCGGGCGCTAATCAGAGAGCTATTTATTCCTGCCAGAACCCAGGACCTTCGTATTGTGAAGCACATGTACTCGTCATCATCGGCGGTCACTCGAACGAGTATGACGATCCTCCTAGTAGGGGTGTATCCCTTTATGGAGGATGCCTGTGCGTGACTTTGTTTTACGTGGGGAGACTGGTGCACAGACAGTCACCACACGATCCTTGACAGAATCGGGTCAGGGTCCAGTGGCATGGAGTCCAAGACGACTGGGGACCCTTTTCTGCTGCAGCCTTCTTCCACCATCGCAGCCGTTAATAATAATAATAATATCTGGGATTTATATAGCGCTTTTCTAAGTACCCAAAGTCGCTTTTACATGTTAAAAACCCATCATTCATTCACACCTGGTGGTGGTAAGCTACTTTCATAGCCACAGCTGCCCTGGGGTAGACTGACGTTGTGGTAGTTCTTAAATCTAACATCTTCCGCCGTTGAGGTCATCACCGTATCCCTGGCTAGGGGGCAGTCAGGTACTAGGCCTTTGCCAAGGGCCACCTGGGGTAACAGTAGTAAAGGGGTTAACCTCCTAGTGCCCCAATACCCCATAGAGGAGCCTCCACTTTAACGTCATGCCCAGGACACATGCACTAACCCCAGTACCGCTGTGCTGCCCTATAATGTAATATAATGCACAGTAAAATAATCTATGCATTTAACCCTTCACCTTCAGACAATCATGATGATGCATCGATGCGTATCAGTTTTTTGAAATAGAGCAAACACACCTGGTGCACTGGTGTTTCCTTCCTCTGCGATGGAGCGCAGGCAGCGGCGCTCGTCCTTCTCCAGCTGGAATATGAACTCGCATTCAGGGTGCAGCAGGCTCGTTAGCGCCTAAATGCATCAATCAGAGGGAATATCGACTGTGAGACATTTGGAAAGCATGGGATAACCACACACGGGAGCCATTTTCATGTGGGGTATAAAAAAAGCACGCTTTGTAAGAATGTGACTTAAAACAACAACAAAAAACTGCTGCCATTGGGATATTTTTTTTTTTACCGAACAGTAGCTTGTTTAAATCAATGGACACGTTTGTCCTCGAGAGGGAAGAGAAGATTGCTTCGGCTTCTGATAAGTTTGCACTCCATCAAGTGAGCGCCACTGAGATTCTAGTGCGGCGGTGCTCAAGACAACATGGGGACAAATACAGTCTTGTTAGGGAAGATAAGCACCATGTTCCTCCCTACCTTGTTACACGTAAGCATGCCTGAAACAAACAAAAGGGAAAAAAAAACGTGACTAAACACCAGTGGAGAGGACAGATGGATATTTGAATAGAAATAAGTGTACTGTGACACATTGGATGAAAGGTTGAGAGTATAGGGATGTCCGATAATATCGGCCGATAAATGCTTTAAAATGTAATATCGGAAATTATCGGTATCGGTTTCATAATTATCTGTTTCAAAAAGTAAAATGTATGACTTTTTAAAACGCCGCTGTGTACACGGACGTAGGGAGAAGTACAGAGCGCCAATAAACCTTTAAGGCACTGCCTTTGCGTGCCGGCCCAGTCACGTAATATCTACGGCTTTTCACACACACAAGTGAATGCATGCACCTCCTGGTATCCTAGCACCTCCCAAACCCTCAAATCTAAACTCCAAACATCCCAGAACAAGCTAGTCAGATTACTTCTAGACCTCCACCCCAGATCCCACCTCACTCCTACCCACTTCTCTAAAGTGGGCTGGCTCAAGGTGGAGGACAGAGTTAAACAACTTGCACTGAGCCTAGTCTATAAAATCCGCTACACCTCCCTGATACCGAAGTACATGTCAAACTACTTCCTTAACGTAAATGACCGCCATAACCACAACACCAGGGGGTGCTCCACTAACCACGTTAAACCCAGATTCCGAACTAACAAAGGTGTTAACTCATTCTCTTTCTATGCCACATCAATGTGGAATGCGCTCCCAACAGGTATAAAAGAAAGGGCATCTCTATCCTCCTTCAAAACCGCAATAAAAGTTCACCTCCAGGCAGCTACAACCCTAAACTAACACCCTCCTCGGATTGCTAATAATCAAATGTAAACAATCAAATGCAGATACTTTTTCTTATTCTTATGCCTTCTGATCTCTCTCTCTCTCTCTCTATGTCCACTACTTGATGTCCATATCCCCCCCTCCACACCACTGATTGTAAATAATGTAAATAATTCAATGTGATTATCTTGTGTGATGACTGTATTATGATGATAGTATATATGATAGTATATATCTGTATCATGAATCAATTTAAGTGGACCCCGACTTAAACAAGTTGAAAAACGTATTCGGGTGTTACCATTTAGTGGTCAATTGTACGGAATATGTACTTCACTGTGCAACCTACTAATAAAAGTCTCAATCAATCAATCAAACAATGCAAGGCATACTTGGTCAACAGCCATACAGGTCACACTGAGGGTGACTGTATAAACAACTGTAACACTGTTACAAATATGCGCCACACTGTGAACCCGCACCAAACAAAAATGACAAACACATTTCGGGAGAACATCCGCACCGTAACACAACAGAACAAATACCCAGAACCCCTTGCAGCACTAACCCTTCCGGGCCGCTACAATATACACCCCCCGCTACAGTGTCTACGCGTTTCTCCTCATTGAGCCAAATGTAATTCTGTCTGTTTAATTCCTTGCTTCTTGTCTTGTTTAATAGATGTCATCAGTGTTTGAACCTGACAGTGAGTGTGAATGTTGTCTGTCTATCTGTGTTGGCCCTGTGATGAGGTGGCGACTTGTCCAGGGTGTACCCCACCTTCTGCCCGAATGCAGCTCCTGCACCCCCCGCAACACAGAAAGGGACAAGCAGTAGAAAATGGATGGATGGATCGTCACATTTTAGTCATGGTAATAAAAACGTGAAAATGATCTGTGTAGGGTAACACTTATCTATGATGAAAAGTTATATTTATCTGCGATTCATTTTGAGTTAACTATGAACACACTGCAATTAAATATTTTAATTATTTGACAGTCCTGATAGTTAGCATAGCTAGTGTGGCATGGGGAGCAAGGTAGGTGAAGTGTCTTGCCCAAGGACAAGAACAGCAGTGAAGAGGATGGCGGAAGCGGGATTCGTACCAGGAACCCCCAACTTTCTGGATGATCGCTCTACGGGCCAAGCCACCAGTACCGGGTATTTAAACATGTTTCAATTATATAAATTAATTGATAATTAATTCAAAAATGAAAAATAGAATTAACAACACATTTTTATAATTATTGCAGCAATACATAACATATGGAGAAGTGAATGGTTATTTCTCCTCACTCAACAACAAAATGAAAAGCTTTGAAAACTCAGGACAAATATGACAAAATCCAGGCCACTCAAAGAGTTCTATGTATACGTCTTATAGTCTTCATTCATTGGAGATGTTGTCAAGTAACCTGTAATATCTGCTGTTATCTGCCAATTACTTTCCTGTTGTGAGAATAATTAACAATTGGTGGCGACTTTTTTTGCACTTGCTATGAACAAAAGACAAATATCTACAGTGGTTTTTTTAGGGCGCACTCCCACTGCTCTACAGCATTACTGCCAGTTGTGCTGTTTTTGTAGATTAGTCCTCCTCTTTTTGTTGTTATTTCTGTTATACGAGGCGGGTGTCATGATTAACAAGCAACAAGCGAGCCTCGTTCAGCTTGTTCACTTTTTCTCCCCCCCTGCGGCAGACAATTCAGTTAATTAACGGCAATACAAATCCCCCAGTAAATAGATTTTGGATTCAATTTACTTTTTTTTATGAAAAACCTCGGAGGGACAAGTGGTAGAAAACAGATGGATGAAAAGAATATTTCTGTGTAAAAGGCGTCCGTAAAAGAGGCTGGAAGGCAAGTTGAATGGATTTAGAGCATGCCTATTCAACTGCCGGCCCGAGGGCCACATGCGGCCCGCCAAAGCCTTTAATTTGGCCCGCCGAACAACACCCAAATAGGCTTGATGACACCATTCAAAAGTTAAAGTACCACTATAACCTGCTACCAAAGAATGTACAACATTTCTTCTCAACTAAAGAGGAGAAATATAACCTTTGAGGAAAATCTAATTTGAAACATTTGTATGCACGTATAACACTTAGAACCTTTAGTAAATCGGTATGTGGAATTAAATTATGAATGGATTAAGTAATGAAGTTAAACATTGTACTGATATGATCCAGTTTAAGAGGTTGTTCAAATGAATAGTGCTTACAAAGTTACAAAGAAGAAGAATTATGAGAATTACTTTCAACCTCATTGAAAATAAGAGGTTGAAATATACATATGTATATTCACTATATATATGTATCTGCTTATATTTTATTTTTTAAATTATTATTATTAACGTATTATTTCCTCTTTTTTTTTTCTCTGTTTATTTAATCGATGTATTTGTAGATATTACTTTGTTTTTTGTTGTTTCTTTTTTGGGGTGGGGTGGTATGGATGGGATATAAACAAAAATATTTTGACATTTAGGGCAGACAATAGGTATATGATTTATGTGAATATGATGTAATGGATAGGAATGTCTGATGCTGGATGTCAATAAAAATAAAATGAAAAAAAAAAAAAGATATTCTTCATCTCAGTATGTTAATAATGACTGAATTAATTAATTACATATTACAAAACTGTTGTATATACTAATTCACGGATGTCATTCTATTATAAAAAGGTCAGTAAATGATGTATATATTTGTAAACGCTCTGAAGTGGGAAAGGGGTAGGATTAAATAAGCTTTGCTTCCTCCTACTCCTTTTCGGACATGATATAAGTGAATGTATGAAATTGTGTGATGTGTTATGCTGTAAGTGTGTTCATGTTCGAAATAAACCATACTTGCCAACCTTGAGACCTCCAATATCGGGGGGGGGGGGGGGGGGGGGGGCGGGGGGGGGCGTGGCCAAGGGCGTGGTTAAGAGGAGAGTATATTTACAGCTAGAATTCACCAAATCAAGTATTTCACACATATATATATATATATATATATATTATATATATATATTATATATATATATATATATATATATATATATATATATATATATATATGTATGAAATACTTGACTTTCAGTGAATTCTAGCTATATATATATTTTATTTTATTTTTTATTTTATTATACATATAAATAAAAGACATACTTGAATTTCAGTGTTCTGCAGGCTATCCGGTAGGTGGCAGTATTGTCCTGTTTAAGAGTGTCACAACATTGCTGTTTACGGCAGACGAACTGCTTTACGGTAGACTAAACGAGCCTGCTGTTGTTGTGTGTTGTTACCGCGCTGGGAGGACGTTAAAGGCCTACTGAAATGAATGTTTTTTATTTAAACGGGGATAGCAGATCCATTCTATGTGTCATACTTGATCATTTTGCGATATTGCCATATTTTTGCTGAAAGGATTTAGTAGAGAACAACGTCGATAAAGTTCGCAACTTTTGGTCTCTGATAAAAAAAAAAACCTTGCCCCTACCGGAAGTAGCGTGACGTTGTCAGTTGTTCACTCCCTCATATTTTCCTATTGTTTTCAACGCAGCTAGAGCTATTCGGACCATTACCCCATTAATTTGAGCGAGGATGAAAGATTCGTGGACGAGGAACGTTAGAGTGACGGACTAGAATGCAGTGAAATACATATTTTTTTCGCTCTGACCGTAATTTAGGTACAAGCTGGCTCATTGGATTCCACACTCTCTCCTTTTTCTATTGTGGATCACGAATTTGTATTTCAAACCACCTCGGATACTATATAGACAGAAGATCGACAATACTATTAAACCATGTACATGTAACTACACGGTTAATAGATCTCAGCCTGGCAAAGCTTAACAATGCTGTTGCTAACAACGCTAAGGCTAACTTAGCAACCGGAGCTCACAGAGCTATGATAAAAACATTAGCGCTCCACCTACGCCAGCCAGCCCTCATCTGCTTTGCTCAGCAACACCCGTGCTCACCTGCGTTCCAGCGATTGACGGCGCGACGAAGGACTTCACCAGATCATCCGTGCGGTGGGTCTGCTAGCATTGGCTAGGCGTCTGCTAGCATCGGCTAGGCGTCTGCTAGCATCGGCTAGGCGTCTGCTATCCGAGTAAGTGGTCCTTGTGTTGCTACAGCCACCTACAACTTTCTTCTTTGCAGCCTCCATTGTTCATTAAACAAATTGCAAAAGATTCCCCAACACAGATGTCCAGAATACTGTAGAATTATGAAATGAAAACAGAGCTTTTTTGTATTGTATTCAATGGAGAAGGCATACCTAAGTTCCTCGGGCTACGTCGCGCGCATACGTCATCCTTCGAAGGCTTTTTCAACCGGAAGTGTGGCGGGAAATTTAAAATGTCACTTTATAAGTTAACCCGGCCGTATTGGCATGTGTTGCAATGTTAAGATTTCATCATTGATATATAAACTATCAGACTGCGTGGTCGGTAGTAGTGGGTTTCAGTAGGCCTTTAATGAAACTGCCTAACAATAAACCCACATAAGAAACCAAGAACTCTCTCTGCTTGTTGTGCACTCTACTCTCTAAAAGCCGTAGATGTTATGACGTCATTGGGCAG
Organism: Entelurus aequoreus; assembly: GCF_033978785.1. Lineage (NCBI taxonomy): Eukaryota > Metazoa > Chordata > Actinopteri > Syngnathiformes > Syngnathidae > Entelurus > Entelurus aequoreus. The sequence continues at coordinate 26,647,895 of NC_084757.1, forward strand.
GCAAGCTGCTGGGAAAGCGGACGTGAGAACGGCTGTCCCCACTCAGGTCCGCATTGAGCTGGAGGGGGCGTGGCCTCCAGCTCCGGCTGAATACCGGGAGTTTGTCGGGAGAAGGGAGGTTGTCGGGAGAGGCGCTGAATACCGGGATTCTCCCGCTAAAAACGGGAGGGTTGGCAAGTATGAAATAAACTAAAGAAAGAAAGAAAATAAAAATAGTTATACACACTCTAGGTGTGGTGATATTACCCTCTGCATTTGACCCATCCCCTTGTTCCACCCCCTGGGAGGTGAGGGGAGCAGTGAGCAGCGGCGGTGGGCGCGCCTGGGAATCATTTTGGTGATTTAACCCCCAATTCCAACCCTTGATACTGAGTGGAGGTAATGGGTCTCATTTTTATAGTCTTTGGTATGACTCGGCCGCGGTTTGAACTCACGACCTACCGATCTCAGGGCGGACACTCTAGCCACAAGGCCATTGAGTAGGTTAACTGCGAGGAAACAAAAACAACAACAAAAACGAAAAGAAAACAGGGTTGTTCATGAATGCAGTACCCCCGCCACCACGCAGAGGGCAAGGGCAAAGCATATGTGTCACAATATAGCGACAGTGGGTGAGTGGAAGAAAATGGCAACATCGCTAAATCGCGAAAATCTGACTTTTAACGGCAACTGGGCAACAAAGTATGAACGTATAGAAACTGCTGACTTTTTGATATATTTTGTATTTGTAGTCGTGTTGTTTTTGGCCTGTTTAACTCTGGTTAAATACTGGTTAAACACATGTAGCCCTGAATATGACCAGCAGAGGGCGATAAAAACCTACACCTTAGGTTTAATTGCGTTAAACCACATGCGTGCAATGTTTGCTGTGTGTATTAAAACTAAACCTTCTGTTTTATTTATGTAACATACATGTTAGACATTTTCCATCCATCCATTCATTTTCTACCGCTTGTCCCTTTCGGGAACCTATCTCAGCTCCCAGGGTGGAAGGTGGGGTACACCCTGGACAAGTCGCCACCTCATCGCAGGGCCAACACAGATAGACAGACAACATTCACACTCACATTCACACACTAAAGCCAATTTAGTGTTGCTAACCTATCCCCAGGTGCATGTTTTTGGAGGTGGAAGGAAGCCGGAGTACCCAGAGGGAACCCACGCAGTCACGGGGAGAACATGCAAACTCCACACAGAAAGACCCCGAGTCCAGGGATTGAACCCAGGACCTTCGTATTGTGAGGCACATGCACGAACCCCTGCCGCGCCGTGCTGCCCGTTGGACATTTTATTTACGTAAAACACACAATGTACGTTATACTTTTGTAATGTATACATTTTCAGTTTTACAAACATAAATAAAGGCGTATAAAAAATGTTTTTAATTAAAAAGAAGGATCATCAATAGAGATGTCCAATAATGGCTTTTTTGCCGATATCCCGATATTGTCCAACTCTTAATTACTGATTCCGATATAAACCGATATATACAGTCGTGGAATTAACACATTATTATGCCTAATTTTGTTGTGATGCCCCGCTGGATGCATTAAACAATGTAACTTTACCATGAATTGATTAACATGGACCTCGACTTGAAAAACTTATTCGGGTGTTACCATTTAGTGGTCAATTGTACGGAATATGTACTGTACTGTGCAATCTACTAATACAAGTTTCAATCAATCAATCAAAAACAAGGTTTTCCTAAATAAGAGAACAACTTCAACTCCAGTTATGGAAAAAAGTGCCAACATGGCACTGCTATATTTATTATTGAAGTCACAAAGTGCATTATTTTTTTTTAACATGCCTCAAAACAGCAGCTTGGAATTTGGGACATGCTCTCCCTGAGATAATCCTAATACCCACTACAACTATGGGAAATACTATACTTTGACTTTCACAAAGTGCATTATTAAATTTTTTTTTAAACATGCCTCAAAACAACAGCTACAAAAACAATGAAGGCACACAGCTTCAGTCCAGAGTATACTAGAGCATACTTGCCAACCTTGAGACCTCCGAATTCGGGAGAATGGTTGCCTCGGGAGATTTACGGGAGGGGCACTGAAATTCGGGAGTCTCCCGGGAAAATCGGGAGGGTTGGCATGTATGCCCTACGTCCGTGTTTTACCAGATATGTACCGCTCCGTACAGCTGCGTTTTAAAAAGTCATTATTTTTACTTTTTGAAACCGATACCGATAATTTCCGATATTACATTTTAAAGCATTTATCGGCAGGCCGATATTATCGGACATCTCTAATCATCAACCATCAAAAAAACTTAGCTCCTGTTTCTTCATGCTGTTAACTATCTGTCTAGCTGCACACGCTGGAAATGAGTAGCGAAGGCATGGGAATGAATTAATTCTGAAAGCTGATGTGTAAATACCGGTAAGTAAACGCGGTCTCAAAGGAATAGGCACTTTCTAAGGAAACATCCACATTTTGATGTCCGGCCCCTGAGACCTTGGGCTCTTGAAACTGCGGCCCTCTTCATTATGTAGTTGAATAGCCCTGATTTAGTTATTATTCATAACACACAACCTTGAATACATCAGGAAGGCGTTTAAGGCGATTTCCTTGTTATGTTAAAAGTCAGTATTTATTCAAGTATATGCAGATTGAAAATATGGGGAATATATTTTACTTTTATGCAAAAGGCTATATTCAGAATTACAAAGCACGCTCTGATCACAGCCGTGTGTGTGTATGTTTACAAAAAGTGTAGAAGACAGGAGAAAAGGGAGGCACTTAGTGAGGCAGACGGGCAATCACGATGTCCCTTTATTTCCAAAATGACTGGAAATGTTGGTAATAATTTGCATTTTGCTTTTTGTGTAACACCTCCCCAGCCCCCTGATGTATTTAAGTATGTGGTGCACACTACAACATGTTAGATGACACAAACACACCAGCTTTGTTCTTGATTGAACTTACTTTTTTCAAATTCCCCCAAGAGGATGTAAAGAGAGGCTTTAGAAGCTAAATTCCTTTGGGACCAAACGCCTAAAGGCAGAAAAGTCACAAGTCTTACTTAACATGATTAAAAAAAAGCGGTATAAATGAGCACAAATCCTCAAAATCAGGGCTATACAACTTGCAGGCCTGGGGCCCAAATTTGGCCCGGGAATGACACCGTACCTGCCCCCAAGTTCAGTTCAATACTTGTGAAACAAACATTTTTGCTGTAAATTCCTAAAAAAAACTAGCATGCTCCTGTTGTATAGAGGAACTTGGACCACTGTAAATTGGTGAATCCTAGCATTGATATTTTAATCTTGCTAGTGAAGTGTATTTCTGGTCTTGTCACCCTCGTCCGGACAGAAGGGCGACACGGCAGCGCGGCTGGATCAACAGAGACGTCGGAGACGCTCTACTGAACCAAAAGTTGCTTTATTACAAGCGAGCGTCATTATACAGGTGTGCCGTACCCGGAGGAACCTGGGTCAAAAAAATGAAGGACTCCTCAACTGGAGAAGCCAAACCACTCAAATGTTGGCGTTGAGCTAGACAGGTAGTCTCTTCTCAAGGATAGGGCTATCACTTTTGCATTCCGAAGTCCCAATTAGGGCCTCTTTCCTACGAGAAGTGATCCAATCCACCTGCGAATATTGCTACTTTGCCAAAGCATTTCTATGTCACTGGAAACAACTGTACGGCAAGAGCTGGCGGGAGAATGGATGTCAACAGAAACAGAATGGAAGCTAAATCAACAAAACCCGAGGTGGAATTGGTTCCAAACAGAAGGAAGAGGAAGTTTTGTTTGGATTTAAAAAAAAAAAAATCAAAACACTGCCAGAACAATAGTAGGCTAATCTGCAATTCATGCGGCAGTCGCTGCTTTTATAAATAAAATTAGAAAAGATAAGCTCAAGTGGCATTCATTTCATCTGTTTATATTTGATATAAAATCCCCTAAATCATGTTATATATTTTTGTCCGTATCGCATAGCCCTACCACCAATTATTGTACATTTTTAATTTGACATACTTGGTCAGGAAGATGATGCCTTAAAATATGAACAAAAACAGTCAATTGTCAACAACTGTTTAGCTGCTTTTTTATAAAGCAAAAATACTGCCAGTAAGATTTGGCAATCGAGACAAAAACAGTTTTATTGGTACCGAAACAATTTTTGCCAACAAATAAATACAAACATTGAAAAAATAAAATAGTTTTGGTGGGTATTTTTTGGAATCATGACATGTTTTTGATGCCGATATTTAGACTTTTGTACACTTTTATTGTTTTGTGTGTATCAAAAATTTTTATGTTTAACTTTTTTTCCCACGTCGGCTTTTTCTTTTTTTACAGTTTCAAACTAATGGCAATTAGGGGTTTGGAGCCAAAACCCCGCCAGTAAGATTTGGTATCCATCCATCCATTTTCTCAAAAAAAACAAACAAAGATTGACGTTGTAGACAAAAATTGTATTGGCACCGAAACAAGTTTTGGCAACAAATAAACACAAACATTAAACAAATACAATACATTTGGTGGATATTGTTATTTTTGTACACTTTTATTGTTTTTGTGTGTTTGAAAAGTTTTTATGTTCAACTTTTTTTCCCACATTGTCTTCTCTTTTTTTTCTCCCTTTTTTTCAGTTCTACTCCTTTTTTTAAACTAATGGCAGTGGTTTGACATGGGGGGTTTGGAGCCGAAACACTGCCAGTAAGATTTGGTATCCATCCATTCATTTTCTCAAAAAAAAAAAATTACATTGTAGAAAAAGTTGTATTGGCACCGAAACAAGTTTTGGCAACAAATAAATGCAAATATTGAAAAAATACAATATTTTTGGTGGGTATTTTGTTTTAATCATGACATGTTTTTAACGTTTTAAACTAATAGCAGTGTTTTGACATGGTGCCTGTGGGCATAGCTTACAACACGTTTACCCAAAAGCAAGTTTTACTAGCCTTGGGCTTGCAGGTAAAACACTGTAGAAAAAGACTGGAGGACCGAGTGGCTCTAAATCAAGTTTAAGTTATTTGATATATTTGTGTTAACCTCGCCATACTCTGAGGATGTAGTATAAGGTGTACATAAATGGAATATGCATTTTCAAATCATCCATGTTTTTCTCTATATAGTAACATTTCTACACGGAGAAAAAAGAGTGACTTTGAAATGTAAGTATAGCTGTATGTATTCATTTAAAACATTTAACACAAGGCATGTAAAGCTTGGCATGACATGAGTAACCTAAATTAGTGTTAAAATATGAGACTTAGACTATCCTAATGTTTTCTGTGTTTGGAAGTAAAGCCTTACATCTTTTTCTTTATATTTTTAGACCTGAATAGGTTGACTCTTGTCTTATTATATATTTATACTTATTGTATTGTCAAGTATTATTTTGACATGTATAAATAAATAATGTGCTGAAACAACAACTGTTGTGATCCATTTCCTGCCTCAGTTGCAATTTGCAAATAATACGAAATAGAGGAATACATTCAGCCAGGGGCGTCACTAGCTTTTAAGGACAGGGGGGGCTTAGCCCCCAGGAGATGCACAGGATGCGAGCGAACGTAGTGCACGAGCACAAAACTTCACAAACGGCTAACAAAGACTTAGAAATTAATTATTGTTATTATCATTATTTCAGTCGGTTTATTTTCAATCTGTGTTCAGTACAACAACAAACATGGGTTTGCACAGTGACATTTTGTTTACAGCATCAACAAGAAACAATTACTTGCATGATCCTTCAAGATACACTGAAACACAATACAATAATTGTTTGTTCCCAAATATTTTGAAGTTGCACAGATTACATTTTGGGCACATATGTGACTAAAATGGTTGTAAATTCAAGCCCTGGAAATATTAATTAATTACTTGAATTAAAGTAATATCTGGATCGGGATAATTTGGCTTGTATATAATATATATATATATATATATTATGGCAAGCCGTTAAGGAAATTAAACATATATGGAAGTCTGAATAGAAATGAGAAACGTTTATACTGTATATACTGTAAATAAGAAAGACTTAAGAGTCCGTCTGCTGATCTGAAAAAGAGCCAAAGCTGTCAAAGAGCTGAGGGACCATCTTCAAAGTGCAATGCTGAAACAAATAATGCAAACAATAAAATGTAACTTCCAGGGCTTGAGATTAACGTAGTCCCGTCGTCCCGGGGATGGTAAAAAAAATGCACGGGACGAAATGACGATGGCTTTTAACCATTTTTTTTCTTTTTCTTTTTATGTATTTATTCATTTTACATTTTATATTAAATGTCTTGGTTTTTCCACCCTCTGAAAATCCTATGAAATGTTTAACAAGCCATCCTATAATAATACAACAGCTATTAATGTAACAATACAATAAAACAAATATATTTAATGATGTTTTTTTCCTTATTTTAACAATAGGCTAATGAATATTACTTTATATAGATTCTACAAGAAACACAAAACTTAAAAACTAAATTATTTACTATTGCAGACACAAGGTTCTTGTTCTGCAGTGCTGTGTGCTAATGTGCTTCGTACACCTGCAGGACCGCAAGCAAGGTCGCAGAGAAAATGCGGACTGGATTTTGAGTGATGTGGGCATTTTCTATATGAACAAGTCCAAGGACCGCAAGCAAGGTCGCAGAGAGAATGCGGACTGGATTTTGAGTGATGTGGGCATTTTCTGTATGAACAAGTGGAATGGATTGGATACCGACGCACTAAAGGGGCTCTCTACCTTACGCTATGAAGTGAGGGGAAACTGAGTGAATAATCACAGGTTAAATGATTATTTATTTAAACTCATATTCGGGCCACTTTATAATGAATATGTCGGCGTGTATTTGTAAAAAATAAAAAAGTTTTTTTTTTTTTTTTTTTAAACAAAATTATTTAGGGGGGCTTAAGAACATTTTAGGGGGGCTTGAGCCCGCCTAAAATAGGCCTAACAACGCCAATGCATTCAGCTATCGTAAATGATATTCCTTAATATTCCTTACATTTAAAAAGACAACCATTTAAAACTGATTTTTTTTTTCTTTAAATCATCAACTGCTATATTGTCGGGCTGAGGGATTATTTAAAATTAATTTAAAAAATAGGCTGGACTTTTAAAGAAGTGAAGTGAATTATATAGCGCTTTTCTCTAGTGACAAAGCGCTTTACTTAGTGAAATAAATTTCTATTAACAATTAGTTCAGTCTTTATTTGAAGGGACAATGTACAGAAACATTAAGCTCAAAGACAGATATGTTCTGTACCAGATTATAGCTAAATAGCTAATTTCCATCTGCAGTCCCTGGCTACCTAAATTAAAGGGATACAAAAATCATGCAATAAAATTATGACAATAAAATCATACACAAGTATTAAGAAAAAAGTCATAAAATGCCCTTTCATGGACACATACTTAATATACAATACAACCACACCTCATTTACATCATCACACAAAGACAATACATGCTTTTGTTCACATCTGTCATCATTTGTAAAAACAACCATGATTTTAACAGACACACCTTAATTATTATTATTTACATTAATACATCTTTAAAAAATAATATTGAAGTAGTACTATGCGATGCTTCTGTATCAATTCAACAATAAAGACAAAGAAGACTTTCTGGAACATCATGTAGATTTTCTCCAGTGTGTACATTCTACATTACATTATCATCAAGTGAGCAAAGCTGATGGGTGACATTTTATTTAAAAAATTAACGAGTGAAGAAATCATTTAATAAATCTTCCATAAAAGGTATGATAACAAATAAATTTTAATAATAGCTTCAAAGTCATTTTACTTGCTTTGTAAAGAGAATTATGGTTCCCCCTTAAGAATAACAATGAATAAAGCATTATAATAAATTACGAATGTAATAAATAACATGAAGATATCCTAACGACCTCTTAGTGTTGAAATCTACTGCTTATATTAAACCAATTTTGAAAGTAACAAAATTGGTAAGAGTGCTTTACAAATTAAGCAGTCAAAAAGTTATAAAAGTACAGTAGTTCAATATATTATGTTTAAATTAAAGTCCAACAATTCTGCCGACAGCAAAACACATAGGGTTACATTTAAAAAAAAAAAAAAAAAAGATTTTGCTTCATAATGTTTTTAAGCTTGTATTTAGACGCCCCGGGTCCTCCCGCCTTCCTCTACTGTGTTTTACCTGCAAGCCCAAGTCTAGTAAAACTGCTTCTGAGTAAACCTGGAGTAAGCCCCGCCCACAAACACCCGCCCCTCATGTCAAAACACAGCCGTTAATTTGAGGCCGTAAAAAAAGAAGCAAAACCAAAAAATAGGAAAGGAAACCGTAAAAAAGAAAAGCGAATGTGGGGAAAATATTTTTTTTATCCTAAAAACACACAAAATCGATAGGTGTCCAAAAATAGGAATGTTGGCATTGAAAACATGTCATGATTTTTTTAAAAATCCACCAAAAATATAGTTTTTTTCAAAATTTGTATTTATTAGTTGCCAAAACTTGTTTTAATGCCAATAAAACTTTTTTTTCCCATTACAAAATTCAACTGCCAGTGTTTAGGCTCCGTAAAAACTCACCTATTATGCATAAGTGACTTTTTAAAAGTAGTACAGTGCATCCGGAAAGTATTCACAGCGCTTCGATTTTTCCACATTTCGTTATGTTACAGCCTTATTCAAAAACGGAATACAATCATTTTCGTCCTCAAAATTCTGCACACAATACCTTATAATGACGATGTGAAACTTTTTTTGAGAATTTCTTTGCAAAAGTATTTAAAAATAAAAAACTTAGAAATCACACTTTTTCACACACTATTGGCATTCTCTCGATGAGCTTCAAGAGGTCGTCACCCGAAATGGTTTTCACTTCACAGGTGTGCTTGAAGCTCATTGAGAGAACGCCAAGAGTGTGCAAAAGCAGTAATCAGAGCAAAGGGTGGCTATTTTGAAGAAACTAGAATATACTAAAACATGTTTTCAGTTATTTCACCTTTTTTTGTTAAGTACATAACTCCACATGTGTTCATTCATAGTTTTGATGCCTTCAGTGACAATCTACAATGTAAATAGTCATGAAAATAAAGAAAACGCAAGGAATGAGGTGTGTCCAATCTTTTGGCATGTACTGTATATTACAAAAAATGTTTGTTGCTTGTCCCCCTGACTTATGATTTAAAAAGCAAGTATGTTATTCATCAATTTGTATGTGGAAAAAAAAAGTCTAATCCATAGAGAATTGTCATATAACATACTAACACATTATAATTCTTAAACAGTATATTTATTTACTGAAACAAGCGGCCCCCTGAGAGCAATGTGGACCTCAATGAAAAGGAGTGTGACACCCCTGCTTTATGTAGACAATTGTTTGGAAATCTGACCGCCGAGCTTAGAACTTCCAGCGTGGAATTAAGGCAAAAAAACACTGGGTCAAAAATTCCTATAAAGAATTCAAACTAATCCAATTAGGCTTGCATCATGTGCACATGCACACAGGATAATGCAGTGCTCCAATTACATTGACACACGTTCACTTTTAGATAATACTGCATTTGGCCACATGCAGTCAATGTTAAAATGATGGAGGCACATGGACAGGTAGACGCTTCCCTATTTGTCGTTACACTTTGCAGCTTAAGAAACCAAAAGTACATGCATGCACAACATAGGGGAGATTAAAGATGCTCATGCAATCCTCTTGGCAGCGGCTGCAAAGAAAATTAAAAAGAGGGACAAATAGCCGAGTGGTGAGCAGCGCCATTTATACATTTTCCAGGGAGGAAGGGAGCAAACTTGAGCATTTTGCTTTGGTCTTAATGCAAAGCTAATAATTTTAATAGCAAGCACAATGATCTGCGAAGGGGAAATAGAACATGCGGCGTTGAACCTAAATCAGACAACACGTTTTTTTCAGATAGTGTCTGCATACTGTATGCAAATGCACTGTCGTCAAATGGATCAAATTGTATTAGGTTGTCGACTTTTTGATTCATTATGATACAATGTGTGCATTAAGATGCTCAAACCAATCCAATGTGGGTCAAGATATGCTAGGCATTCTGAACCAAACAACATCTTAGCGCTGTACTTGTTTTGTTGTTTGTCTATGCATGGTGCAATCGTATGTGTAAAATATGTATTATTATTGCTCATTGTTTGTTTTTTTCGTTGTGTTTTACTTTTGTAGCTGTATGTAGAAATGGCGCCGCTGAAATGGCAGCTGGTTGCATCAGCTCTGCTCTTTAATGTACACTATATCGCCAAAAGTCTTTGGCCACCTATCCAAATGATGAGAATCAGGTGTCATAATCACTTGGCCCGGCCACAGGTGTATAAAATCAAGCACTTAGGCATGGAGACTGCTTCTACAAACATTTGTGAAAGAATGGACCGCTCTCAGGAACTCAGTGATTTCCAGCTTGGAACTGTCATAGGATGCCACCTGTGCAACAAATCCAGTCGTAAAATTTCCTCGCTCCTAAATATTCCAAAGTCAACTGTCTATAACTTTATTATAAGAAAATGGAAGAGTATGGGAACAACAGCAACTCAGCCACCAAGTGGTAGGCCACGTAAACTGACAGAGAGGTCAGCGGATGCTGAAGCGCATAGTGCAAAGAGGTCGCTGACTTTCTTCACAGTCAGTTGCTACAGAGCTCCAAACTTCATCTGACCTTCCAATTAGCCCACGTACAGTACGCAGAGAGCTTCATGGAATGGGTTTCCATGGTCGAGCAGCTGCATCTAAGCCATACATCACCAAGGCCAATGCAAAGCACGTCGCCACTGGACTAGCAGTGGCGACGCCTTCTCTGGAGTGATGAATCTCGCTTTTCCATCTGGCAATCTGATGGACGAGTCTGGGTTTGGAGGTTGCCAGAAGAATGTTACATTTTGGACTGCATTTTGCCGAGTGTGAAATTTGGTGGAGGAGGAATTATGGTGTGGGGTTGTTTTTCAGGAGTTGGGCCTGGCCTCTTAGTTCCAGGGAACGGAACTTTGAATGCTCCAGGATACCAAAACAATTTTGGCCAATTCCATGCTCCCAACTTTGTGGGAACAGTTTGGAGCGGGCCCCTTCCTCTTCCAACATGACTGTGCACCAGTGCAAAAAGCAAGGCCCATAAGTCTGGTGTGGATGAACTTGACTGGCCTGCACAGAGTCATGACCAGAACCCGATAGAAAACCTTTGGTATGAATTAGAACGGAGATTAAGAGCCAGGTTCTCGACCAACATCCGTGTGTGACCTCACCAATGCGCTTTTGGAAGAAAGGTCGAAAAGTCGTATAAACACACTCCGCAACCTTCTGGACAGCCTTCCCAGAAGAGTTGAAGCTGTATTAGCTGCAAAAGGTGGACTGACATCTTATTGAACCCTATGGGTTAGGAATGGGATGACACTTCAAGTTCATTTGTGATTCAAGGCAGGTGGCCAAATACTTTTGGCAATATAGTGTATTTTATGTCCTTTGTGTTGCTTTGATGTTACCCTCTCGTTTTCATGTGTTTTTTACCTCATGTTTTGTATCTGCACTGCAACCACATAATTACCCCATTGTGGGATAAGTAAAGTCTATCCTATCTCATCCTGAAAGCATGCCAGTAAAATAGCATAGTTGCACCACACTACCGCAGTATAGAAAGTTGCTTGGATTTCCCCTATTTTCCAGAAAGTTTCTCTTATTTTCAAAAGCAAACGTTGATAGCCGTGCTAATCATGTTGCCATTAAGGCCAAATGGAGAGCACCACTTGACTGCAACCACCAGAGGTGCTGTTGATACTTTACTGATCCAAATTGCTTTTCCCTGCGATTCAATCACATACAGTAAATGTTTTTTGGCCTGGTTTCTCCTGCCAGGAATCGAACCCATGCTCTTGAAATGCAGCGTGTAAAATTAC